>NC_136771.1:356186-825120 GCF_947034865.1 Barbatula barbatula | reverse complement strand
AATGCTTTGCGATTATTAGAACGTTTCGGCGATGTGTAATTGTTTTCATTACGATGAAAATAATTTCCTCCCAAATCCTCATTGCTGTAACGTGGATGTGGTTTTGTATTTGCATTATTCACAATGAACGTCCAATTTTCATTACTCTCAAAAAGGAAAGGATTTTACATGAAAGTATTAAAGTTGACATTTAATTTAAAGGAACAAAGACGGTAAAGTCTTAAATAACGGTAAGTCTTTTTTTATATTATTTGGGATAAATTGATGCAATGAAAAATAATTGTCATAGCACAAACAATGGCGATTGTCTCAAAAAGTCACGTCATCTCATTCTTCAAGCAAATGCCATACATGTTATCTCCCGATCTTGTGGTGATGTTCACATTGTTGTTAGGTTTCAAGAGGTTTGTATTGAGTGTGCAGACTGTTCGCTCCTCACCATGACAGGTTGCATTGAGTGGGCGATGTCATCAGCTCTTCAGGACCATGACATTACCGAGGGTCTGGCCTCTGTTCTCATATGTGGGTGTTGTGGCGTCTCCCGGGGGTCTGCACATAGTGCTGCAGACACAATCAAGAGGCCATCTGCGCTGGCCCACGGATTTGTGCAGGGTAAAATGGAGCATCACTGATTCGCTCACTGCTTTGCCCCCAGCCCTGTGTACACTTGTTTTATTCTGTCCATCCCCTGATCCCCTGTTCTGGATGCTGAGGGCTCACGGCGGCATACGCTGCACACGGCAACCTGCAGTAATCTTGTGTTGGTTACTGCTCTTATGGAAAGCTGTGAGTTTAGGTGCTCAACATTGAGACAAACGACACTGGTGAACTCAAACTAGCCGAGGACTTTGTTGTTATTGTAACCTGCCTGGATGTTGTTCAAAGCTGTATCCACAAACTGAACGAAATTAGGCTTTCCTTGAAAACAATATTTCAATCATTTCTTACATTTTGACACCTGTCAGAGGAGATGTTGATGTCTCGAAGTGCACTCAGATTTGTCTGCAAATGAAAAGTCTGATATTGCAATACGAACCCAAATTTCTCATCATGTTATGCCAAGACCAAATTATCTGACCTTTGCTATCCACAGGCATTTTTAGCTCTGTACTCTGGCTGTGCGTCAACAATTGTCTGTTTTATTTCTTCCATGAATATTAACATCTGAGAAACATAAAATATATACTGCCTCTGGGTTATGTAATAAACTGAAGCTGTCTTAAAAATGTAAGGATTGAAAATGATGCCATTGCCGTTATAATTCAGTATCTGCATTAAAGTCGCCACCAGTTCTAGTTTAGTCTAAGAAACGTACCGACTGCATTATGAGACATTTGTCGAAAGTGTCTTACGTTTTCTTGTCAGAATGTGTATTCCCTGGGTTAAAACCCACAACCTTTGCTTTGTTGAAGGTGGTGTGTGTCAATTTTTGGAGGATCTATTGACAGAAATGTAATATAATATACATTACTATGTGTTCAGAGGTATATAAGTCCTTACATCACGAAGCGTTGTTTTTATTGTCTAAGAATGAGCTATTTCTATCTACATACACAGCGGGTCCCCTTACACTGTATTCATCATGTTGTTTCTACAGTAGCCCTAAAGGGACAAACTGCTCTACGGTACGCGTTCATAAATATGTTATCATCCTTCGGCAATAACGTGACGACATCTTAGTCCTATGTCAGCCAGCGCAGTGCTTTAAAAGGGAGGAGTGAAGTGAGCCATTGGTTGCAGTCCGCAACCTCACCACAAGATGACGCTAAATCTTGAGCACTGGACCTTTAACGCAGTCCTTTAGAAACCCTTATTTAGAAAAAAACGGCATAGTAAGATTTACATCATGCTTTGTGTGGTCGAACGCCACTCACTCAATGTAAACATACAATACGTCATAGCTTATTTCTGTATTACATACACTATAAACTCAAAGTTTGAGAACTTTGTTGCAGTATCACTGTGTTTTCAGACCGTGCCTGTTGATGAAAGCATCACTGAGAAAATTAAATCATTGACATTCTTTCTCTTGTCTGAGATAATTGTGCCTTGTTGTAAATACATGCATTTCTCCTGAGGCTTCCTGTTGAGCGGCAAAAGATTCACATTCATTTAGTCTAGATAACAGTCAAATCCTTTTGTCTGGCCAAATTGTGGAAAGACACATCGATATCCACTTGGAAGAAAGCAACTTATATAACTAGATGCATCCACTGGAAGCAAATGAAAATGCTTCGCTACTTTGGTTTTGAACTTTGTTGTGCGGTAAGATATCAGACTAATGCGATTTTTGTGTTGCTGCAGCAAAATGATGAAAAACAAACACGTGATGATGAGAAAGCTTGTAACCACAAGTGCTACGTCAAGCAAATGTTAATCATTAATCTGTTTATGGAGGGTTAATAACATAAAAATACACTTAGACCTTGTTAACAAAAGACAACAAGCAACTTTATATCAACTGACCCAACCCAGCCTCACATTCATTCAAAAACATTAATAACAAATAAAACAACAATGTACAATAGCCAAGGTCTTCTGCAATAATGGTTATTGGTATGAACCAGACTTAATGAAATATCACAAATGAAAGTCAACGAAAGCCATCAAAAAGTCGTATCATCTCCAAGGGAGTTTCCAGAATGGTCTGTAGCGATGACCCCAAAATGGTAACCAGAAGATCACAGAGTTGACTCAAGCTCATATATGTTCAGCCTTCATGATAACATATCGAAAAGTCCTTCTACAAAACACAAATTAACTTCAATCCATAATCAGAAATAAATCAAACATATTTAGGGAAAATTACAAAAATTCTCTTTTACAAGAACATCAACATTCAAATTAATTCCAATAAATATCTTTTGGGCTCAAAACAAACTGTTTCCCAAAAAGGTAGTAGTAAAAACCACATCACATCATTACGTTTTCTACTACTTGCACCCCCTTTACTTTAACTAAAACATTGAAACTTTTTAAAGCAGCTTAAGAAAAAGTAATAGACCGAAGCCTGCAACAAGTTAAAGTCGACATTTATCGCTAGCTAGCTGGATAAATATTCAGTGTAATGGCACAGATGTTCAAAGGTAAGGCAAGAGTGCATATCAAATATGTTCAACAGAGCCACATGCATGCGTTCGCACGCTTTCCTTCGTTTCTGCGCTCGTGCGTAAAGTTTCTAGCCTTTGAAGAAGAGCTTGTGATATGAATGAAGCATGAACCGTCGAGAAGCTGTTGGAAGTTCTTTTTTTAATAAACGACTCAATCATTGTTTTACCTTCTCATTTTATTCCATTAGTTACAATGGTTTCCTGAGCTCGGGGCGAAACACAGAGCTGAATGATGTGAACGCCCTGTGTGATTCATCCGGAAGAACAGCGCTACATATATCATTACATTTTTCAAGATGTTTCAGAGCCGCTGCTGTCATTATTTCATTTGCTCCGATAACCAAAACTCTTAAACGAGTCACGTATCCTCTTTATCTTTTATTTAAACTCACTTAAGTAAACGCTGTGTTAAAAGTTGAATGTGGAAGAAAGAACTTGTGTTTTGGTACCTCTACATCGAGGCAATTCTTTAGCAATTAAGATGGCATGATCTTTTAACCTTTTTGCGAAGAAAATCTAAACAAACAGCTCTTACACAATTTGAGCTATCATTCACGTCTAGCCAAAATGTTGCGAGGTGAGTTGCGTGCCACAATCCAATACTTAAGGGTTTGAAATTGCTAACTGCAAGTGTGAGCAATAGTAGCGGTGATGCCTGTCTCGCGGAGAATTACAGGGTCGGGTTGTGTTAGAATAAACTGCAGCGGAGGGGAAAATCGTATGGAGAAGAGAAAAAGTGAGAACTTCCCGTAGTGATGTTGATTTGCAGGGAGAGGTGCATCTGCTCCGTGCAGATGTCTGTGTTTCACAACACACAGCATTCCCTCTGTAGATCTGGCTGCTAATTCTTGTGAATTAATTGTGGCACGTTTGTTTAGCGTAACATTTGGAAGAGTTTAAAGGTTTTTCGTCACCGCTAGCTTTAATCAACACATGTATTCATATGATTTTAGAAGACAGGGATGCATTGCCTCTGCCCTGAACATAGTGTATTAAGGATGCAGGTGGTATGCAGCACAGGTATGCTCACTTCTAAGGTCCCTTCTAAGGCAGCATTGCACCTTTACGGTGAAGGTAATCCCATAATGCATCGTGACCAGCTCAGAAAATAATTCATCAAGATGGCAGATAAACATACACGGTTGCAATTTGCAACGTTTGCCTCAATGTCGCCATCTCTGTTGAAGACATGAATCTGCAGGTTACTTTTCCAACAAAGTCGCTAAAGAATCAACCAAAATTGTAAAATCTGAGTGCCCAGTATTAGCGTTCTTAGTGTATTTAATAAAGATGCACCAAACTATCGGCCAATAATCTGTATCGGGCGATAAAAGCAATTTCTCACACAACCAGCCATAGGCCGAAAGTTAAAAACAGCCGATGATCAGGGCCGGTATATCCTGTCAATCAAAAGAGGACAGCAAAATGCAATATATTTGTGCTCTGTATATAAAATGTTATGAAACATCACCAGTTTGATGTTCAATATTAATAGTCATTATATGAATTAATAACATTTATGGTTATACAATCCTATTATAACCATTAAATCCATACACTTTTCTATTGTGTTTTAGGCAGGGTTCTATGATTTTTTTGCAGGGCACAGGATTGTTATTTATGTAACACACAGAGTCGCATCCTATGTAGAGCACTCTGAATAAGTCAGTTAGGCAGGTGTTGGATCCGAGCCTAGTATCTGCTCTATTAAGTCAGATCTAATATTTCTTTTGTTTGGATGGGCGACAGTCACCTTCAGAAAACAAAAAAAGTTTTTACCTTGGGTGTGAATATAAAATGGTCCAAGGGTTGTATGTCCTGATTTTCAACATGCTAGCATAATGGGAGCTTGTTACATCTAAACTATTCTTTCTGGAATGAGGATACAACACTAACCTTGTACTCCTGTAAGAATGTCACGTTTGTCATATTCATCGCTGGAGGACTGAACTGCTTGACAGCAATTCAACAAAAACATGAAATTCAGACAATGCTTATAAGAGAGTAAAGCGATAACTGTCCTTTAAATAGCGTATCCTTAAGCAGGTTATACAGGTGATGTGATGACAGCGGTTGTTGTTTAGCAGTTGATTCGCTCGTACGTGGCGGTCCGCAGTCATTGATCGCCACGCTTCATTGGCCAACCTTGCTGTGTTGGCGTTTCATTACTGATAAGATAAATAATGAATGTCCAGCCCCCGGTGTGGTGTCTTAGTGAGTGGGCATTTTCTCAACCTGCTCAAGCAAGACAATGCCCGCTGTCTACAAACAATAGTTCTCCGGGGACGAGATCAAATATAATTTCCCTTTCAAAAAAGGTTAGTGTTGTACCACGAGAGCTGTTAGAGGGAACATGGATGCAAATGAGTTCTGAAATGACCCACAGTGTACGTCTTCTACTTTTTGCATTGTATAGTTTGCCATCTAGGCCGGATTCTTCTTCCATGGCAACGGCGGTAAAGAGATATTTATGTTGCTGTAGGCCTGCTTGCGATTGGGGTTCAGTATTGCCGTGTAAATGGCACATTTGGGGCTCATACTTATTGCCTCAAAACAAAGACACTGACTCGTGATGCCAAAATAAGATAGTGGAGGTAAGCAATACACAATTTGATTCACAGGTTATGGTTATCTGAGGAGCTCGCACAAAAACAAATCTGCTTTAGTCATACAATATTACCCACAGTTCTTTGAGTGTCATTTTTCTTTGGTTTGATGTTTTTGAATATCAACCTAATACTGTCGCTAATGCAATGATGAGTTGATAAATCTTTGCTTTACGGTCTAGAATGCATAAGAGCTAGTGAAATATGCATTTTAAATACAGTATATATACGTTTCATATACTAATGTGTACACAAGGTCCTAGGAGATGGCCTATTGTGTGTTCCCTGATAGCACACATACATCTATTTGCATACATCTGCATTCAAACCTGTAGCGAACCCTCAGGGCCCTCTGTGATGACCAAAACTATCCTATAAAATAATATTGAAAAACATTACATTTTCCCTATAGGATATGTATATTTGACTTCCTGGATCGATGCAAACTCTCTCCTCACGAGAGTAATTCCAGATCCCAGAGCAGTCGCATTTCTGTGATGTCATATACGCTGTCTGCGCAGCCTGCGCTTACTGCAAGAAGTCAAACGCGTGCTTACGTGAAGAAGGGCCTTCGATTAAGCTACCGATAACAGAATATTAATAAATCAATGACAGAAATTAATTTTGAGTGACGTGTAAAACTGACCGATCATATCATCATTCTAAACAGGGGCACTTTGTTTTCGCTAACTTTAAAGCGGTTTCCGCCATCTGGGGGGTTGTTCACCGGCAGTCTCTTAAAATGTAATGAAAAAAGTGGTAAAACCTCACTCAAATTAGCCTGTGGATGGACTTTATCAAGAAGAAAAAGGGAAAAGCTAATAAACGTATTCAAAACAACAGGAGAAAGACTTTGTTATCAAGTAATTTGATCATCAAACTGTAAGTTATTTATGATTTATTTGGCCGCCGTGCCTCAATTCATTCTGGTTGCTAGTGTGCACATTTGCTTATGTTGCTAAGCTTTATTTGAGACGAGTTCAGTCTATACCAGAAATCATTGTGCATGTTTGAAGTTATTCTGCATAACAGTGACATTTTATCAGCTAAATGGTAAATTTACTACAGTCAGTTCCATACGTTTAGTTCACTGTACCAGTTTAATATTAAGAGTTTTTCAATTCAGTTTATTTATATAGCGCTTTTCATAATGTCTCATTGTTGCAAAGTAGCTTTACAGGAAGAAAGACAAAAATAAACAAATGTTAGTATTAGTATAAAATAACAAGGGTCCATCTTTGCTCTTGATCTTTGACTGAGATTGCCTGGGCTGGAGCGATCAGTTAAGTTCACAGGATCTCGCTGGAGGACGGCACACAGGATAGTCCACAAGTTCTCGTATGAGTATGCTAGTGTAGTCAGTGGTCTTCTTTGCTGAGAGCTCTCTCTTGAGATATCACGATGGTATCGTGTACGTAAGTCAGTGTTAGTTTTATGATCAGACCTGGAGGCACAGTCTGTCATTTGTGTGCATCCCAGAGGCCGCCAATCATAATGCATATGTGTAATAATGATTTGTATTTTTGTTGTCTCTCTGTGCATTTGGCTTGTTGCGTTTCAAGTTTGATGTGCATGTACAATACCTTATTTTACTGTGGTAACTGTGTGTATTTTTCGGGGGGGGGTTGCGTGCGCAGATAGCCAAGGTTCAAACGTCACCGTGCACTACTGATTTACACCTGCAAGCAAAGTTTGCTCATCGTCAACACGTCTCGGAGACGTATGCTGTCTGACATCATATAGACATCTAGAAGACGTCTGTAAGATGTTAATGATTTAGAATGGATGAAAAACCGCTCTCTCTAAGATGTTTAGCAGAGTAAAACACAGTAGATGTTTTCCAGATCTTTAGCAGACGTATTGACGTACAGGTCTGTGCTAGCTAGATCTTTTATAGTTCTTTCTCTGTAACATCTACTGTCCTGTAGCTCGACTGGTAGTGCTTGCAACATGGAGGTCATGGGTTTGTTTTTCCAAAGAGTGCAAATACTTGTGAGACTGTATAGCTATTAGCTTGAATGCATTGTATGTCACTTTGCTTAAAAGCATCCTTAATAGCATAATAAGTTGTGGCGCTGTTTGGTTTAACTACCATAACCAAGTTTCCAGGCTTTTAGTTGATTTAAACTTAAAGGAGGCCATACAGTGCTTAGTTTGCTTTTTATTCAGGCCAAACTGGATTCTGCATCCCAGAGGACAATTTGTATTGCTGTGAGGTTGCTTATGTGCAGTTTAAGAGACTTTATTTTGTTCTCAGATACGTTTCATGTGAGGATTCAGAAGACTAAAATAGGCGCAAATGAGGCCGATGTTGGCATACGGTAAGAGTAAATGAATGTGGCTAGAATAACTCTGCTAATTTGTTCTTCGAATAATTTTTGGAGAAGTTTGGTTCACATTGAGACACTAAGAATGAATTGTGCCAATGTCCGTTTACGGAAGTCGTGCCACTTGGCGGCCATGTTTGCTATACCTCTAGGCAGTTATTTACGTCATAGCAAGTCAACAGTCCTATCTCTTTGAGTGGACTTTGTTCAAAAATATGCAATTTAATTATAATTTATGACTTTAATTCAACTCATACAACTCATGGGCTTTCCTGTAGCTCAGTGGTAAGAGCATTGTGCAAGGTTGTGTGTTGGATCCCAGGGGATTGCAGATACCTATGTATAAATCTATAGGATAATGCTATGTAAGTCACTTTGGATAAAAGCGTCTGCCAAATGCATAAATGTGAATTTAAATGTATAAACACAGAAAATACAACTCAAGTGATGGAGAAATGTCATTTGAAGGGAACAGTGAGTGCAGATCAAGGACGAAGCTTGTAAAATTCTGCAGATAACCCTTGCTTTCTAAGGATTGCGGTTATCTGAAATAATTGCGATGAGACTGTTCTTTAATAATTGTGACGGCCCTCACCTGTAAATTACTTTTTTCTGTGGAACACAAAAGAAAATACTTTGTGAACACAAAACCGCCGAGACACTTCTCAATGAAAGTCAATGGAGTTCAATGTTGTCTGGTTACTATTATTTATAATTATTTTCTCTTCAGTGTTCAGCAGAAGAAAGAAACTCATACGGGTTTAAAACAACATCAGGAATATGTAAACAATTAAATAATTTAGATTTGTTGGTGTACTGTCCCTTTCATTTAAACTTTGATATCTTGAAAGATAAAAAAAGAATCAGGACAAGTGTGTTGAAGGTGAAGCCCAGCAACTTAGGCGGAGCATTAAAGAAGGCCTGTGTGTTGAGCTATACATGCTCTTAAGTGTATATCTGCGCATGTGTGCATGAACAGGCTTCAGTAGCTCCTAATGGACCACAGATTCTCTCCTCACTGTCAGACACACGCTGACGCATAATATTTTTGTCTCTTCTTTGTCCTGCCATCAAGCGTGACACGCGAGCGCTCATCTCTCCCTGCAGTTTTTTTACATTTCTTTAATCTAATTTGATTTACGCCCCCCACCGCTGTTCTTCCTGCATCCCCAAGAGTTCAAACAGGACGCGTGTTTGTCATCATCTCATGCTGTGTTTGCTCTGAGCTGTCAGCACGCAGCCCGTGGGTGTCATGCGGCACGCTGGACCTCTCCTCGTCCGGAAGCATTTCAGTCTTAAGAGTTCCACAGGGACTGGCCGGGTGTTTTATGTTTCATCATTTAGATAGAAGTGTGTTGTGTTTAAATGACATTGGGAAAAATACAATGGGGTTGTTTCCTGGCAGTCGAAACGTACGGTCACCCAGAGGAAGTTGTTATTGCTTTTTCGGTTGCTCTTTTTTTTATCCTTAATGGAGTTCTTTGTCGTTTCGTTTAAGTGTAAACTTTGATTCAGTTGTGTCTGGTAAAGTTCCCTAGGAGGCTTAAAAATAGAAACAAATGAGACGATTGTTGACAAGCCATGCAGTACGGAGCCATAAAATTATGCGGACAGCCCGGATATCGTCGCCCGGGAGGAATAGGAGGAGAAATAATTGGAAACCACATCATTGGTTCGAATCCCAGGGAATAGAGCAGACTAATGTGAATTCAGAATTACATTACATTTATTCATTTGGCAGATGCTTTTATCCAAAGCGACTTACAAGTAGTTTTTTACAGTGTCACATTACTGCAGAGCAATCAGGGGTAAGGTGCCTTGCTCAAGGGCCCTTCAGTCATGACCTGCTGGTACTGAGATTAGAACCAGCAACCTTCTGATCACAAGACCAACGCTCTAACCACTAGGCCACTTTAATGTTGTACATTTGTAAGGCATCCAGATGTTAGAGGTAGCAAAGGCAGAAAAAGCACATCTAATTTATTCAGAGAAATGTCTCATATACTGCAGGTCAGTGCTTATCAAGTTAAGTCAGTTTACATCATTCAATGTGTTTCTAATGTACTGTCAGTGAATATATATGCATGCATCCTGTAGAGGACTGTGGAGTTGAAGACAGAAAACATCTCGTTGAAGCTTAAAGGGATAGTTCAGCCAAAAATAAAAATTCTGTCATCATTTACTGACCCTTTCAAACCTGTTTGCTCCAATAAACACAGAGAAAGATATTTGGAAGAATGTTCAGTTCTGGGACATTGTTTACTACCATAGTTGGAAAAGAATATTGCATTTATTGTTGTTCTGTTGAACACAAAATGAGATATTATTTTATACAGGTTTCGGGGGTCTCCCTTGACTTCCATTTCATTTCTCCTACTATGTCCTGGAACTAAAAATTACACAAATTCTTCCAAATATCTTTCTCTGTGTTCATCATAACAATGTCATTTATACAGATATGAAATTACGTGAGCGTTTGTAAATGATGACAGAAATTTCAGTTTGGGGTGAACTATCCCTTTATGTACATTTAAACATACTTTATGTATGTTTTTTTTTTTATAAATTTGATTCTTTTTATTTGGTCATTTTTAAGTAACAACATTTATTCATTATTTTGTATATATATTTGTAGCAGAACGTGTTGTGTTTTTACTTATTTCTGACGGAGAAAAAGACAACACATACTTTATATACTATAACATTATATTATAACCTTGTATCTCCGTATTTCATAATTTTGTTGTTGTTGCCAGAAATCATTATTATTATTAGTCACTCTTTGTCTTGGGACATGCAAATATCTAACCAATAAAAAGCATAAAAAAGTGCATATATATTTGTTTTTTCAGAACTTTTACAAAAGTATTTCCCATTGACTGTTTCTCAGTGTTTTTATATTAAATTGCTTTTGTTGTGTGATAACTAATAACTGCACTAATTATTTTCCTTTCTCTTGACTTTTAGATACGAGACAAAATGCTGGCCAGGATAATTTACATTTGCCTCTTCTTTGCCGGACCCAGTTCTGGAGACATTGAAGCCAGAGTATCTTACGGTGGCGCTTGCGAATCTTTGTGTGCCTGCGAAGAGAAAGAGGGACAGTTATACATGAACTGTGAGGAGAGAAACATAAGCAAAATATCTCAGGTGCAGGTGCCAGCTAATAAGTCTTTCCATCTAAACCTGTACAAAAACGACCTGGTAGAGTTGCGTGCAGAGGATATGGATGCTTTCCAGAAAGCCTCGACCTTGCATCTAGGAGCCAACAGCATACAAGAGCTGGAACCTGGCGTCTTCAGTTCACTGGGCTCTCTGAAAAAGCTTCACATCAACAGCAATTTCCTGGTCATGTTGAAGGAGGACACGTTTCAAGGCTTGGTCAGTTTGGAATACCTTCAGGCAGACACAAACTTCATCCAGGTTGTGGAGCCCGGGGCCTTCAGCACGCTCGTCCGTCTTAAAGTTCTGATCCTCAATGACAACTCCATCGAGTTCCTTCCCCCAAACATTTTCCGTTTCGTGCCTCTGACCCATTTGGATCTGAGAGGAAACAAGCTGCAGACGCTGCCCTACGTGGGTTTCCTGGAGCACATCGGTCGGATTATGGAGCTCTTGCTGGAGGACAACACATGGGTGTGCGATTGTGAAATCTTACATTTAAAGGTCTGGATCGAGAACATGCGGGCACAGTCGTCCATTGGCGATGTGATCTGCAACAGCCCCCGTGATCTTAAGGGCACCCCGTTGGCCAAGGTGAAAAGAGACGTGCTTTGCCCGTTCCACGCTGGCATCAACCTCGAGGAGCCGTCCAAGTCCTTAGACATGGTTGTCACCCCATCCACCAAGGTTGTTCAGATCCCTAAAGCAAAAGATGATGCAAAGATCCCCACACCTCCCAATGGCCTAGGGACATTCTGCGTGTCGACGTGCTCCTGTCACAATCACCCGAGCGTAGGTTTTTTAGTGCACTGTGAGGACCGAGGCATTCAAAGGATATCTGATCTAGGCGTTTTTGAACAAAGCCCCACCAAGCTGGTTTTAACAGGGAATTTGATACAAAGACTTTTGAAATATGATTTTGTAACGTATGACAGGTTGGAATTGATCAATTTGGCAAACAACCAAATAGACTACATAGACAATGAAACCTTTCTGAGTATGAGCAGTCTGAGAAAGCTGTACCTCAATGGGAACCGAATGGAAAAGATTTCCGCCACAATGTTTCTTGGTCTTCATAACCTGGAATATTTGTATTTGGAGTACAATTTAATCAAAGAGATCGAGGCGGGGTCCTTTAACCCCTTGACCAATCTCAAGCTTCTTTTCCTGAACAACAATCTGCTCAACGTTCTCCCTGGCCAGATCTTTAGAAACGTGCCCCTGTTAAAGTTGAACATACGTAAGAATTTTTTTATGCACCTGCCCGTAAGCAACGTGCTGGACCAGCTGAATTATCTGGAGCAGATTTACCTTGAGGACAACCCCTGGGACTGTAGTTGTGACTTAGTCAGCCTCAAACAGTGGGTGGAAAAACTCAACATGGACACCGTGATGGGTTCCATCTTATGCCACACACCTAGAAAGCTTTCTAGCGTTGAGCTCAGAAACATCAAGCATGACGTCCTCTGTCCTGGTTTGGTCACCTATTACTCATTACCTGGAGCGACAGAGAACGGTGTTCCAGTCACGATCGCTCCAGAAGGTGGAACCAGCGGCTTCTTTCGCTCTCTGACAGAAGCAGTGCCGCTCTCGGTGCTCATCCTGTGTCTTCTCATCCTTCTCCTGATCGTCATCTTCTGTTCTGCTGGCATTGTAGTCTTCGTGCTGCACCGTCGGCGAAGGCTAGCCAAGAAGAAGCAGGTGGAGGAGCAGCCGCGTGAGAGCAGTCCCATCCACCTGCATTACAGTATGTACGGCCAAAAGACCACCCACCGCCTAACCGAGAGGCAAGGAACCGGCATGTACGATGAAGCTGGCCGTAGCCCAATCGTTCAGGTCTGCAGGAACCCCAGTTACTGCTCACAGCACAAAGAATATGAGCAAGAGGAATACGACGCTGAGAAGCCCAAGCATATTTGCCCTAGCATCCTCGACAAGGAGAGTGAATCGCTCCTCACAGGAACCAACGTGAAGTTCAGGGCCGTTACAGATTACCCCGCCGAGTTTGGCAGTTTGGGAGATGCGACGTCCTTGTACAAGAACATCTTGGAAAGGGAACGCGAGCTCCAGCAGCTCAGCCTCACGGAATACCTCCGAAAAAACATATCGCATCTTCAGCCGCCTGTAGACATGCAAGTCCCCAACCATCACCAAGAGCTAAAACTGATGGAGACGCTGGTGTACGCAAGGCCGAGGAAGTTCATGGTGGAACAGACTAAAAACGAATACTTTGAACTTAAAGCCAACTTACATGCAGAGCCAGACTATTTAGAAGTCTTAGAGCATCAAACATCTTTCAACTGAGATGATTACACTGTTACAATACACCTCATACTGCAAGTGCCTTAGAGCGAAAGAAAAATATTTTTACGAGGGCACAATGTCTCATTTCAGGTCGTTCTTGGATTCATAACCTTTAAACGGTTGGACATTGCAGCTGTTGGATTATACTTTGCAACACAATTTAGCGCAATGAATGATGGCGTGATGTTTTGTCTTTGGACGAGATTGGCTTTGCTCATGTTCCTGATACCCAAACATTCATTGTGCAGTGGAAATATTACATTTTCTTTGTTTGCTACATCGTAGATAAGAATATAAGAATATCATAGATGCACTTCACAATTATTCATGCGACCAATATGAAGCTCTGTTTATCTGTAGCTACATTGCTTTTTACGTTTTTTCATTATTTTTGTCAGACAGAACCTTAAATGCTAGTAGTGACATTCCCTCATCCGGTAGGTTGTGATTTCAAAGTGCCCAACACAGTGTTCGATCATTAAATATTAAACAAAACCTCGCCGGGTGTTTCGACCGTAAAGTCATAGGATCGGCCATCGCTGCCCGTTTATCGTGCCTGAAATTGGCCTCTCACCTGGAATCCTCCGTGTAACTAAAGAGTTTGTTCAGAAATGTTATCGTATAAACCCACTCGCTTATGTTTCAGATATGTGCAGAAACTCTGTTGGGCGTCCTTGGAGAAACGGAGAAAAGAATTGCACTACTTAAAATACCATTTAAAGGTGGTTGATGACAATCAGATATTGTGATGCAGCACAGACTATACAATTTTTCTCTTGAATACCCGGGGAGTGTAGCTTCTGCTTTGTATAATAATGTTGTTTAAAAGTTTTTCATATACACACATCATATCTGATTCTTTTCTTTGGGCATGACAGTTGTGCAGGGTGTTTTATCTTCATTTTCTGACAGAGGATTGAATTATATATGTATATATATATATATATGTATATAGAGAAAATATGCACACAAGCTGTTGTGTCGAGCCTTGAAATGTTTTATTGTATGGAAGAGCACCATAGCTTTATTTTGTACCAGTGTAGATGAGAGTTATTTATTCTGTATATTTGTACATAAGTTAACATTTATATGTTTGTGCCTTTAATGTGGTACCGATTAAGCTGTAAATAAAAACAAAATGAATCGAGTGCATTGCAATATTGTACACCACACAATCAAAAGAGCACACAACAACATTGAAGATAAATCTTTCTTATGCTATATTAAAATTATTAATAATACAAAATAATATATTATTACCGGTTTGTTTCTACATTTTCATTCTACATTGTTTCTACACCATAGAATACATGTACAGTATATTTATAATAACTAACTGAATATCTGTGGTGTGCATAATCCATCATGTGAGATCTATGTGATAAAATAAAAACAGTATATTTTTATTATAGAGAAATACATTTTTAAAATGCCTTTCAGTTTTTGTATTTATTTATTTTGAATGTGTGAAAGGTCATATGCCAATCAAACTCCTTCGGTGGCTGAAAATTCATCTGTTAAATGGACAGATTGCGTGACAAGGCCTCATGCAGAACTATGCAGATTGAAGTTAAGATGTGATCCAGACTACATCATATACTCTTTAGATTTGATGTAAGATCTGGGCTCTGACACAAAACCAACTGAGATGTTTTGTAACTTTAGTTTGTAAACCAAGTGTCTGTTCCCCTAGACATAAAAAAGCAGCTTGTTTTTTAAAACGCGTACTTAAGACCCGGTGACAAAGATGATTCAATCATTATAAACTATAAAGTTGTAAATCGTATCCAGCTATTCAGACAACTAAATGACTATGTCAGCGGTGAATTTGCGAACAACACAACTCTGTCAGATCTTTGTTTTTCAAAAGAACCTTTGTGAGTGCACAGGTAACACATAGCATTCATTCGCACCTCACGACAGGGCTGAAGCTTTCTTTTCATCCGCTCTGCTCTTGCATCTTCCTCAAGTGTCTCTCTGACATTTTCCCGTTAACCATCGTTTACAATAATCTCCTGAGAAGCTGGAAGTCGCCCTGGCATGTGGAAAACAGCATTAGGACAAAACATCCGACTTGTGACGGTTGGCTGGAACTTCCAGCAACGTGCAGACCAGCGTTCAGCGTTTCTTTTTTTAAGTATGTAAATGTTTGTGGTGTGATTGTTTCACCGATGCGTTGAAGAATGCAAACGAATGCACGTTGTTCCATCTGTTATTTGTGTGACAATATGGCATGCACTTGAACAATGCCACCGTATTGATAAACAAGAGAACTTCAGTCGACTTGACATGCAAGGTTCTGCTAGAGCGAAACACACGGAGCTCTCGCCATCTGAAACCTTCTAACCTTTTAATGCCTTCCGTATACCAGTTCAGGGGCGAGTCTGCTACACTTCAGTACACAAACTGATCCTTTATCCTGAACTCGCCTTGATTCGGCAAATCCTCTACAGAGGAAGCTCAATGGATGTAGGAGGCAGTGAGATGGGTCACTTAAGGGTACCAGAGACACATGCAGTGGGGCACACTGCCAATGCACTGAACTGCAATGACGTTCAGATTCTCATTTTAAAGAGATGGTTCATCCAAAAATGTAATGTTGTCATTGTTTTATATTCAACATCATGTGCATCAAAACCTGTGTATAACCTATTTATGTTTTGCAGAACACAAAGTATAATTTGAGAAATGTCTCAGTGGTTTTGTGTTCATACGATAAGAGTCAATGGAGATCAGTGTTGTTGAATGTGAGAAAATAATGGAAATTCTTTTTTGGGGTGAACTATCCCTTTAAGTGTGTAATGTCTTAACTAAAAGTTAAAGTAATTTAAACATCGTGTTACAATTGTTTATATTATAAATCAAGAGATTGTCAAATACAAGATTTAACTGAGAATATAAATGTCTGAGTGAACTAAACAGGGTCTCATAGGTACAGGAATGGCTGTTTACGTAATTCACTATATACAAGACATACCAGTCTCTCGACTCACCCGGTGAGACGTTGCGCAACTAACATTTATGCATTTACAGTGTACACCCCTAACATGTCAGGTCAAAACTAACACAGACTTGAAATGATTTGTTGTTAGGTTTGTCTAGTATTAGAGAGCATTAGAAAGACTTTCAGCAGTGGATTTCATGGACTCTGATGAAGAAAATGTCTTGTACTTGACCGAACAAGTTTGCACATATTTTCCGTCTGTTTGTAATTGAGTTGCTATGTACTTTAATATTGTGCACTTAAGTTCATGTGTGTTTAACATGCATTTGTAAATATGCAAATAATCTCTTCTGCTTTCTGCATCTTTATATACTTTACATTTTTACATGTAGAACATGGAATTCAATTATTAAAAGAAGTTAAACCATAGTCTGTTTGAATACTAGATTCTGATTGGCTGGAAGGTGTGCTTTTGAACCTTTTAATGCACGGGTAGCTCCAGACAGTTTGATCAATGTTTGAAAGGAAAAGAGGAAACTAACATTTTCACCTGACTGATCAAAAATAACACTGTAAACATCAATAGCAGCTTTAACTTGGCAAATGGGTGGTTCTTGGTCATTTTCGCTGAAATATTTTGCATCTTTTAAAACGGTACACCTTGCATAAAATGTTAATACTTAAAAAAGATATTTCACCAAAACATACACATTCTGTCCTCATTTATCGTAACGTCTTTAAAAAAAAAATTGTCATGAGTTTCCTCAGTGGACCCCAAGAGAAGATATTTTGAGAAATGTCTCCGTGGTTTTGTGTTCATACAATGGAAATCAATTGCGTTCAATGTTGTTTGGTTCCCAACGTTCTTCAAAATATCTTTTATGTTCTACAGAAGAAAGTCATGCAGGTTTGAAATGACATGATCCTTTATATGTATATTTTATATAATTTTAACACATAAAACGTTCTGGAAGACTATACATCGTTTATTTGTAAACATTCCTGTCTGTTTTCTCAAGTATGATTCATGTTTAACCACTCAAACATCAAGAAGCATGTACATTTTTCAAAGTTAACTATTCTGTTTCCCTCATGAGAGATGTTTGCCTGTGGCGGTTGAGATTATGGTGAGCAATTAAATTCTAGTGCAGACTGACTCCCTGAAATTGATATCACTTGTCAGTCCAAAATGTGTCCAAAGACGCTCAGAGGATCAAATCGCTCCACATTTAATTTCTTTTCAACATATCACTTCTGCTTGCTCTCAATAACAGTATTCAGAGGCGGAGTCACGCTACTCCATGTCGTGACTGGTTCTGTGCATAGTTTTAGAGATGACATGAGAGTTAAATCATCTTTTGGCAAGGTCAGTTCTGAAACGTTGTGTATTTACCAGCATTTGAAGTCAGTTTTCTATGCCGTTGGTGATAAATGGGCGTCAACGAGTTTATCTCCTGGGGCGAAATGATAAAAAGAGAAACTTGTTTCTTGCAGAACTGTGAATCTTCTGTCAGAGATCTGTAAGGCTTTGTTTCCCTGAATGAGGTTTGGAATACATTAGTTGTTACTCATGGCTAATTTGCTCCCTGTTTTTAGTCCCCGCCGAAGTGACAAACTAGTTTGACGGCGTGATGGGCAAGTCATCACAAATGCCCGCTCTCATATTCTTTCCTGTCATTCACGACAGATTTGCTTTGGGCTACACCTCAAGTGTGTGACAGATTTCTGCCAGTTCTTTTCCTCTGTTGGCCGGTCCGAAGGAGAAACTCATCTCTCCCAAATGTCATAGTTCTTACCCTTGACCTCTCTAAACAAGAGTTTGTCAAGTGACATCTGTCTGATGAGTGGATGCTAAAATACATGCATGAGGTTTTTCTCTGCATCGGATGACTGTTCTTAAAGGTTCTCCACCTTGTATTTAGTTACCGGTTTGTCCAGAATCATCTTGCTAAGTGTAACTTAATACAAAGTGGGTATTGCGAACAAGATATGTATACATAGATGCCCGATCGACATGTCAACACATCTGCCATTTTGGAACATTCAAGTTGCTGTCATCACTCAAGATGCCATAACAACTTGGATTTAAATCACTGAAGAAACCATGCACATAACCTTTCACACCTTTTTTTTTTCATATGTTGTTTCAGTATTACAGGTTTTGAAACAGCATAATTTCAAAGTTATTTTCAGTTTTTCCGAATTGTCTATTCATAGGTACGTGTTAAGTAAACAATCATTTTATTTCATTCTGTTAACTACTAACAATATTTCTCCCAAATTTCAAATATAAATATTGTTTGTATTTGCAGAAAAGGAAAATTGGAGAAAGAGGTGAAAATAGTAGAAAACATGCTCTGTATTTGTTCAGACATAAAATACTGCTAAGCAATACAACAGTTATTAAATAATTATATATGGATTTTTATGTTAGTGGTGTGTGTTTAAGCAAAACTAATCTCAATTCTTTGATGTTGGAGGCGGTTTGGGGTGGTTTTTGGCATGTGGCTGTTCTTTTGCCAAAGTGTTCTGGTTGTACATCATTGCAATAATAGTATGTCTTCAATTAATTGAATTGTTGATCGCAAGGTGGGTAGGTCTGCAGTCGGTAGATTTGGTCCAGGCTACTCTCTCTTCTTTCTTCTTCATGCTCTGGAATTACTTCACCTGTGTTGTCTTGTCCTTGCCTAGGATAAAATATGAAGTGAAATTGCAGACTTTACCTCAACAAGTCATCATGGGGACTCATTCAAGGTTGTGGCACAAATACCGTGAAGTGAGTTATGTCGTGCTTTAGTTATAAATTCCACGAATCCCCATAGCAGTATCAATGAGGTCGCTTGCTTTTGCAAGCACCACTAACCGCATGCACATATTATTTTGTCTAAATCCTGCCATTCTGTCTCTGTTTGATGCATTAGTATTCAAGGTCATATGTAACTAACAGTTTGAATCTTATTTCCCCTGAGCAAGCTAATGAGTTCCCACTTTTAACGTGCCGTCCTATCAATGTAATTGGTGCAGTCCAGTTTTTCAAGCAGCATGTGTTAACATTAGCTTGACATGTTACCTGTCCGCTGCATATCTTGTTTGCCTCGGGGAGGCAGCGGTATGGCATGATTTTTATCCCTTGTCAGCAGCCAGCTCATTTAGGAATTCAATAACCAGACTGGCCTATGAACTGCTGCTCCTTTGTGCTTTCGCTACAAACTACGCTGACAAATGATGAGAGGTGTCCTTGTGTGCTATGCATCAAAATGGCATCGGCAAGTGGATTTTTTACATTTTTCAGAGCAAATGGGAGTCGTTGGTGCGGAACTTGTTGTCCGGGTGCAGCTGACGTGTTCAGGGTGCAAGGGTGTCACAATTTTTTAGAAATATATAACCTTATAGCAAGACACACAATTTGAGGTGCCATTTATTTAGAAATATTATGTTGTAAACCTGTATTAAACTCTTTCTTCTGTGGAAGACAAAAGAAGATATTTTGAGAAACGTCTCAGTGGTTTTGTGTTCATATAAGGTAAGTCAATGGGGTTCAGTGTTGTTTGATAAGGTGAGAAGTCTCCCTGATGAAAAGATTCCATGTCCTTATAAGCAGTATTCTTCACGTGAGTAGTAATGAGGAGCACCTGTCACCAATTGGAGATCTGAGTGAGAAGGATGAGAAAAAGAAAAGAGAACACTTCTGAGCATACAACACTCACAACGTTACACCAAAGTTGATATTTATTTCTCTTACGTACAAAAGAGAATATTTGTACGGGAACGTAACACCAACGTTCTTCAAAATATCTTCTTTTGTGTTCTGCAGAAGAGAGAAAACCATACAGGTTTGGAATTACATTAGGTCTCATTCAGTTTGGGGATGTAATAAGGTGCGTTTTAAAGCCCAAAGGGTCACCAAATGATCTTTGACCTATGTCCACTCCAAAATTCCTCACGAGTGTGCACACGTTTAATGGTCTTTCAGTAGACTCTGCGCCGTATTTCAGAGTTCCTGTGGTCGACTGGTTTGTCACTCTTACTTTGTGATCAAGGTTGGACACCAATGTCACTCTCAAACGCTTTGGCCTTCTCACAATGTCTGCTAGACCAGCCCCGCGGATATTTTTAGCTGCTTCACTGCACCTCTGAATTGAGCGTTGGCCTTCCTTTCTAGATTAGATGCCATCGCCTCTATTTAAAGTTTGAAACAGCTCTGATCAATTCCTCTTGAACTGGCCGTGCACTTGAACCAACTTTGCGGCCTAATGTCTTCACATGTCGCACATCATTTCCTCAAGCGCTCTCATGATTTATTGTTCTGGCTTCTTGTAGGACTTCCTTTCTTCCCAGATTGTTTCTGTTACAGAAATTTCCAGAAAGTTGAGTTTTTCCAGATATTTGGCAGGGATGATCCCGGGATTCATGTTATATATCTGTGTTCAGAGCTGTCAAAGTTCTACTGTTCTTACGAGTGTAAGCGCACCGTTACGCTGGCTCTGGGTTACCAATGCAAACACAACACTATTGTGGAAGGTCAGGGTGGAACGGGGTGAAAAGATAAATGTGATGTCTTGGCTTTTTGTTTGTTGGGTGTGCCTTCTGCTTTGTTGAGTTGCCGCTACAGGGCGCTTCTGTCATTCATCTCAAGAATTTGGCAACGTGCATCTGCTCAGTGTCCGAAAGCAGGCGAATTCTTAATGGTTTCTTAAAAGATTTACACTCATTGCCTCTCTGAATAAGGAAGAAAAGTTATCGGAGTAATGGTGCTGCTTCAGGGGATACAAGTTTGTGTCTTTACTGCTGAAGGTGAGGGCCAGTTCTCCAGAGGACTTTATGAGTATCTGTAGGGTTTTGTGAAGTTAAATGATGAAATAATATTTGTTAAGTCTGTCCTCTATGGTAAAATATTAACATAATTAACATAATAACATTGGGAAAACAGGCAAACACTATAAAAGCACGCTAGCAAACAGTCACGCAAGGCTCTTTGAGGCTTTTTGACAACTTAGCAAATACAGTAAGCACACATCCGCCAGTGTTATATATATCATTCATTTAAAGAGATAATTCACCCAAAAATGAAAATTCTGTCATACTTTACTCACCCTGAGATTTTCCAAAACTTTTGTAAATTCAAAGGAAGCATGTAAGTAACCAAACAGATCTCATCTCCCATTGACTCCCATAGTATTTATTTTCCCTAATGGGGGGTGAGATCTGTTTGGTTACTTACATTCTTCCAAATATCTTCCTTTGTGTGAGAAAGAGAGAGGTTTTCATTTTTTTCGTATTGAGAACACTTTCTCACATACTTATTCACATTTTTCCATATTTAAGGATAATGCTACACTCTTTAAAATTATGAAACAACACAAAGTGGGCTGCTGTGCGTAACCATATTTACATGTAGATAGACATTGGTATAAAGAAAATAGAAAATATTTGGGAACATTAGCAACTCAAGCAGATTTGATCTATGAAGCAGTGTTTTTCTTTTATGATGTGCTCAGGTGTTACATTACGCAGGTGTGTCACCTGAAGGGCTACTGACAGCGGCCTTTAACCCAGAACAAAAGTCTCGGTGCCTTAGGGTTTCATCACACCAAACCGCGGTCAAACCAAAATGTTGGACGAGATAAGAACAGCATTCCAACATTCACGTGACAGCGACAGGGGCCGAACACATCAAAGAAAATCTGACATTCCTGCATGAAAAGGTGAATACTGATCACATGATAACTTACCGGTGGAAACATGTGCACGGTGTGTCAGTGATTTTATTCTGATGTGTTGAAGTGCATATTAGTGTTTTTCCATTCTATCAGCACAGTTTATTTACTTAATATTTCGTCATAAAAGCTTCTGTGAAATAAATGGGCCTGGATCTGTCGATCTTTTTTCAATGAACTCTTTGTACAGGTTTGTGAATGCCGTGTAAAGCTTGTGTACATTGGCAAAGGATGTATGGAGTTAAAATAAAAAGCACTGTTGTGCCAAGAGGTGGTTTTGTAGTTGCCAACAATTGGAGGATCTACAGTATATCATACAGCCACGGGCCGTTTCAAAAGTATTTTCAGTTTTATTTACCGTAATGTTTATAGGTATGTGTTTAGGTAAAATGATCATTATCATTTTGTTTTTTATTCTTTGATCTACTAACAACATTTCTCACAAATTAAAAATAAATATTTGTATTTTCAAAAAATGAAAACTAAAGAAACAGGTGAAAATAACAGAAAATATATCTTTATTTTTTTTAGATTACAGCTTCACTTTTAAGCAACACAACAGTAATTTGATGACATGTATTTAGGAAAAGTAATAAAAAAATGTTTGCGATGACCTGGATTTTTCTCTTAGTTTCTCTTAGTCTCATGTGTCTTGTCGTGTTGTCAGTGTTTCACATTGCTGTTGGATGACTTTTTGTCACTCGTTAGGTTTGATTTTGTTGAAATTCTTAGAAGTGACACACAATAGTGCCTTATTGCTTTAATGAAACGTTGATTCAAAAAATAATAATTACATTTAATATTGACAAAGCACCTTTATAGCAATCAAAACACATCAAATATGATAAATACAATTGTTAGATGGTTGTTCCATGAAAAAGACAGCATGTATCCACATTGAAAACTAATAATAACGGGTGAGAATATTTAAACATCATAGCTTTATCTTAAAATAAAAAATAAATACATTTCATGAAATGATTGCAGCATATTATGAGTTTGAATCCACCGACCTAAAGTCAGTGTCACCGTTTCTACAAAGCGCTTATCAACAGAATTTCCATCCACTGCTTTCTGTAAAACATGAGAAAAAACCCGAAAGGATGGAGAAAACTCTAACAAGCTATGTGGAAATTACAAGGCTTTAGCTCCTCGTGTAGGACTGACTATTAGAGAGCTCAGTCAAGTGGAAAAGTCACATTTGTGGCGTGGCTGCACTGAAATACAAAGAAACAAGAGACCGCGGCCAATGTTGAGTGCTTGATAAAATCCCTCATACACATCTAACTAAGTGGACAGTCATTGTCACAATTCATGTGTCTCTTGCAGATTCACACGGATGTCGTGTCAAGTCCTCGGCTCTTTAAAGATGCCTACACGCTGCTTTATTTGCCATCCGCTGACGTTAAATGAGACGACGAGGCGCACGGCTGTAAATGTAGAGGTCTGGAGTCACTAATGAGCATTGGATGCTGTGTATTGGTGTGTTGAATGATGTCACACCACAGATATGAGCAAGATACGAGGTTTTTATCCAAAAGGTCACTCTTATGGTTTTGAGGATTGGCTCACGTGATCTTGTGTTTGAAATGGCTCTCTGGTGAACCGTGGTGTGATCTGCCAAAGGCCATCGTCCTGACGCCAGGTCAAAATATCATCAGCCTTGTGTTTTCTTAAAGATTTATAATGACTGTGTTCCATTTACTCATTTTAGGGTTTGTTAAAATATGTTATTGATTAAAAATTTAATTCAGTGAGTTTTTCAATCATTATTGGAAACTGTCCTCCTTTCCAGATTCATGTCTTATGTTCACGATTTATATTTAATGCTGTTGACTGTAGTTCTGAGGAAAATGTCTGTATGGTGTCATTTGACTTTCTATTTTAATATATTAAGAAAGTTAGAGATGTTCAATGATTAATCGCAATTAATTGCATCAACAATAAAAGTTTGTGTTTACAAATTACATTTTGTAAAAAAAATGCATATATTTAAGAAAAATACTAAACATAAATAAATGTTTATGTATATTTTTATAATGTTATCGTATACACTGTGTGCACAGACACATCTTATTACGTAAACACAAAGTTTTATTCTGGATGCAATTAATCGCTATTAAACGTAATAATAGTCTGTTTTAAATGAGGGAAAACTCGTATCATAGATATTTTGCAGGATTTCTGAGAACTATAATGTGAAAACCAGAAGCAATAGTACACTGAAAAAACGACTTAAAAACTAATTTTACTGTTATTTTTTACAATAAATACAGTGAATAAAATACAGTAAAAACATCACATTACAGAAAAAAAGTTAATTTAGAAATGAAACAGGGAATATCCGTTATAAATA
The DNA here is from genome assembly GCF_947034865.1 of Barbatula barbatula. Taxonomy (NCBI): domain Eukaryota; kingdom Metazoa; phylum Chordata; class Actinopteri; order Cypriniformes; family Nemacheilidae; genus Barbatula; species Barbatula barbatula. The sequence goes on along the minus strand of NC_136771.1, from coordinate 800,594 downwards.
TATATTTATTGTGATATTGTAGATCTGTCCTGTATATATAGTGTCTCTTTCATTCTGCAGAATAACTTTGCATCTGATAACCCATTTGATAACGTGTATTTTTAACCATGATGAAGAAAAGATTGGATTCAACATATACTGTATTTGCTTTAAATCAGAAAGGATTTAGATAAAATATTTACGCCACAGTTTAGCTTAAACCAGGATGTTGCCTTGGTTAAATGAAGATATTTATGTTGCCTTTCTAAAAATACCTTTCCTGGTGTGCATTTCGAGACAAAATAATGGCACTGATATATTTTGAGATATTTCTGGGCAAGTCATATTCAGTTAAGACACATTGATTTTAGTCTGGGACTAGCCTTAAACCTTGTCTGTGAAAGCAGGCCTATATGTTCCAACTAAAAAAGATCAAGATTAAACATTCATATGTCCCAAATAAGAACCTTTATCATTTAAATCAAACATAAAAGCTAGGATGATGTGTCTTGGCATGCTGATGTTATGTATGAAAGTATTCGAGAGCTGCAGGGGATTATGAGTTTGATTTCAAGTTTGTCCTATGCAGTCTGATCCCACAGGAATTTGTTGAATTCACATGATGTGAAACAAACAAGAATGTAATTAATAAAAGATTTTTATTAGGCCCCCTAAACCCAACCACATATACGATTCAGATCAGGTGTATATGAATAAGCCACCTCCTGAAAGATAACCAATCGCCGTGAGATTGTGCTGCTAATATACAGATAAGTAAGACATTTCTAGATTAATTTTCACAAAAATTGGTCGGACGAAATGAAAGTGAGTAATGACTGATTTTTTTTTATTCCCCAAACTCATCATTAATTCCCTCAACAAACCAGAGGCAGGAATAGACACAGGCATCGGTTCATTTGAAGGTTTACTGCATCGTTTTATACCTCTCAAGAGCCTTATTTACCTCCATCTCTCTTCCGCTCTCTGTTTCCATGTTTTTTTTAAATACAAGAGCGTGTCTCCATGTGTCAGAGCAACAGTTGTGATGGCCTCCTAACTTACACCCAGCCATCATTAGTGTGTGTGTGCTAATGACTTCTGTTACAGCCGCTGTCACTCTCCATATTTTTAATGGCCTTCAACGCTAGAAGATTCACCTGTCTCGCAGGAGGACGCAGGCTTCGTGACAGTGGTCTTCCTCCGGTACCCGAAAGAATAGCAGCTCAAGCTGTTTCCCATCACCAAGCTCATTGACTTTCAATATAAGCGCTGTCAGAGTTTTTACAAACAGCGGCGCGTTTGATAATCGTATCAACCGCTCAAGTTAGCCATTTTACTGTTTGCTGTCATGGAAAAAGTTGTCAGCTTCTGAAACGAGATAAAAAAGGTCATCTCGCCGGCTCAACGGAATGTTATTGAAAAGGTTGGTTTGTACTTGAGTGACAGATTTTCCCATGACGGATTTTAGTATGAAAAGCACAACCACGGTAGCGTTGCGATGATTCGATAAAGGAACGTTAAAGATTCAAGGGTTTCATTTAACAAACAGATTTGAATGGATTTTAGATGGAGTGGGCTAGGTTTTTTTTGTTTTGATTCTGAAGAGGTGGTGAAGAGGTAAGTATGCCAGAAATGTGGGTGGTTGAGCTGTCACATTCACGGTCAGAGAAAAACAAAAAACTGGTTGTTTTTCTGCACGCACATTGCAATCGCAAAACAAAGGCAGATATCTGTTTGTAAATTATGCAAGAGGCATTTCTTGAGGGAAAAAATTGCATTTATTTACATGGATTGTGCTGCTTGTCACGCTTACTACACTGAACATATTTCTCAAAGTAGGTTTATTTTTGAAAGTCAATATCTGTCGTGGCTACAAAACACTAACTGAACATTGTCTAGAAAATAAATTGAACAATGACTTTCACTGTTAAAAATACAAGAATTTCAGACTTCAACTCAAAACAAGATCACGTGAGAATTCGTAACTAATTCACGCAGTTCTAAGATCTTATTTGTACGTTTCAGTACGATAAACTTTTGCGTCAGTGACTGTAATAAAGTTCCATAGAAGGGAAGGAAGGAGGCGGGAACCGGCGAACATTCAAACAATAAAACTTTAATTAAATAAACAGTAGACACGGAAGTAACCGGCAGCCACCTCACGTAGACTGCCGGCCATAAAACATACACACAAACTAAACATATGTCCGGGCCCGGTCCTCTCTCACTTATCACTCACGCCACCGGCCCCGCGTCACGGCTCTTGTCCCGCCTTCCTCGCCACAGTGACGGTCAGGTTTAAAAGTGGGGTTGGGGAGGTTAGAATGGCTTTTTTTAAATAATCATATGTTTTTGTATTATTCTCATCGGAAAAATTCATACAAATTTCCACCTTATAGTTACGAGTTCCTATGAGATCAGGTTGAATTTTCTAGAGAACATTTTTCAACAGTTGTCAATAATCACGTGTGGCAACAGTTTGTACCTTAAATCATGAAAATGTGTTAATAGACGGTTTCAGCATCAACAACGTAAACAAACGTTATGTTGCCCAAACTTCACTTCTGGTAGACCTCCGCGAAGAATCAATAACAGTTGAGTAGTTTAAAATGAATTAAATACAATTAATATACAATACAATTATTATTTAAATTACTATTAGTTTAAATTAAACATAAAATAAACTGTTATATTATAACCAAACACAGACTGGAAGTTAACTTCAGGCCAGGCGTCTGCATCCAATGAAACTGTCCAAAATGTAATTTCACTTTTCCCACAATGTGCCAACACGATTACATTTACATTTACACAATTGGCAGACGATTTTATCCAAAAGCGACTTACATTGCACTATTCATTTGTTTCTGCCTATGTGCAATCCCCTGGGATCCAACCCACGACCTTGGCATTAATAGCACCATGCTCTAACCACTGAGCTACAGGAAAGCATTGAAGCAAACATTTTAATAGTTTTGTTTGAATAAATCACTGGCTTCCCCAAAACAGCCAAACATTCTTACATTCAATATTGCATTGCAGGACATTTTGTGAGTCATTTGATATATGTAAATATGCTTTAGCAGCAGTATTATAAGTTGAAATAATGGTTGCATCTTAAGAATGAAGACGAAACACAATCTTCCGGAAATGGTCCATATCTGGTCTGCAGATGTACAAAGGCGCACAGATTAGATTTAGATTACACATCTGCTCTCTGAGGGCCTTTTGCCTCCCAGCAAGATCTGAAGAAAAAGAGGTTTTCTATTTGAGATCTTGGTTATAATTCATGTCATTCAAATTTTTATGTTCAAATGCAAACATGCAAGCTGTTTAATATTGCAAAATAAACATACAAGTTCCAGCATCACCGCAAATGGGTTTATTTTAGGATAAAGACCGGGTGAATGTACAGTTTATGTTTATTATTTGGCTGCTTGCCAAACAATTTAAATAATTGATGTGACCTAATGAGTTAAGTTACAAATAATGATTTGAAATATTTTAATATGCAAAAAAAGATGTGAGAAAAAAATGAGACGTGAAACAGGCAAAGCACAAAAAACATAAATTTTGTCTGCATAAGCATTAATATGTATGCATAATTCATGCATATTAAACGCATTTGAATATATAAGTTTTTAATTTATCTGTCACATTTGTAACTTTTGTCACTTTTGTCACTTTTAGAGTAGTATTATTATAAATAGCGTAAAAAATAATCTTTAGGTTTTAAAACATTTAAAGTGGCAGACGCTTTTATCCAAAGCGACTCACATGGCATTATCCTATACATTTATACATAGGTATCTGCAATCCCCTGGGATTCAACACACAACCTTGCGTTGTTAACATAATGCTCTTACCACTGAGCTACAGGAAAGCAGGCTTGACGCTTAATTTTAAGTAAAGAATAAAGCAAAAACTGAAGGACTTACTCAGAGATATTATGCCGAAGGCCTTTGTAGCACAAGATATGTTGATTTAAAAAAATGTAGGAAGCAGTTCAGTCAGAGGAAGACGGATGTAAACAAATGACAGATGTTTATTCTCGCCGTTCCCCTCGAGCTGTACACAAAGTCCTGCGCCGTTAATGTGCCATGACGTGGACACAGAAGAGCACTATCATACAATATTAAAACTAGCTGAGCTGAACGCAGAGATGGGAGAAGACGTGCCATTGTTCACAACTCAAAGAGGACGATGAGGGTGACGGCTCTGCTTTTGGAAGTTCAGACCAACTCATCCAGAGTCATAGTATAGAAATGTAATTTTTAACTCAGTGCTCCAAGGGGTTCTGAATTGAAATAACCATGGTTTCTTCATCAACAAATTATCAACTTTATGGCTTTATGCTTGAACGGATAATATTAGTTGCTAAATCTGGATCTAGGATTAATTTTAGCTCACCAATAAAAGACAAAACATAGAAACCTTGCTGTCATTATTTATTTACTCACCCACATGTTGTTCCATATGTAGACATAGACGCCATGTTTGTCCACTCCATACACGTCGACGGGTCCGCCATCTTGTAACGGTCAAGAATTCAGTTGCTGTTGTTGCGTGTTTTTAAATTAAAGTTTTTTATATTACAGTTTTTAAAACTATACTCACTTTTAAATGACGTGTTTGCTAAAACTTTCATGTTCTGCTTTACACAACAGCATGTGATATTTGATATTTGATATATGTGTGTCATATATGTATATATGTAAATTCACTTCCAGCTGCATAGTCAACTTGCTCTCGCATGTTCAGAGACCGGCTTTGACTGTTCCAATATGGCGGACGTATAGCAGCACATAAAAACAGACAAACCATGTTGCACTCAATGACATTATGCCATAACTGTTTTCCCGGCTTGTAACATTCCTCTGTTGTCTGATATCGGTCTCACAATAAGACAAAATTAGCCCTAAACAGTTTCAACAAATGAAATTTCCTAAATCACAACTAACAATCTCTCCCTGTTATTCATAAACATTTACTCAGTAACTTTTATTTAAAGTAAGTGAGTGCAGCTGAGAAGAACTGGTCCTCCCGCCTGGGTCTGGTTTCTGCCGAGGTTTGATTGGAGTAAGGTTCCTCACCACAGGGCCGTGTTGGCTTGCTCAACGGGAGACTGCTGATATTAGATATTATTTACAACAACGATCTTGCTTGTTCTATAAACCTGATGTACAAATATATTCAATAACTTCTACTAAACTTTTTGTTTAATTTGCATAAGCATACAGTATGGATTATAATGAAAATATGGCTTGATTATTGACAGACATTTCATTTACAGTACATTTTCATACACTTTCTGTTAATGTTAATAAGCTTTGAGCCTGAATCCGCCTGAGCACCTATTAAAAAAAGTATATTCTGCATAAAGGACCTGACCGCCCCCACAGTGCTATTCTTATATCCATAAGCACAACGCTATAGTGGATATTTAAAAGCATGATAACTCTCAAGTCACACTCCATCCATAAACAGTGTGACGGAGCGCACCATTAAGCCTAAAGAAACAATTATATTTAATTATGCAAATAGCTGAATCACCCAATAAAACCCTTAGAGAAATAGAAAAGGCAGCCAGGTCAGCAGATATTTTTCGATGCCACGAGTTGCCGTATCACAGCTTGATTTTCACAGTCACATTCTCAGGAGTTAATTGAAGTCAATAACATTCAACCCCCGGGGCGGATCTGAAATGATTTGTTGCAGGTGAGTACTTTAAACCCCTGCTGCTTTGATTTATACTGTCGTAGAGAAGAAACATTTGACAGAACAAAGCAAATCGTACAAAGGACGGAGGTAATTGTGTTCATGCCTTTCTTGTACAGTTCTTCTACAGACGGAGACAAATCGATATCAATTTGACAAAGACTTGAAGGAAAGACGAGAGCCTTTCACGCATCGTACAATTCAACCCAACTCTTCCAAAATGACTTCCGTATCATTCGTTTGTTCAGAAAAATGTCCGTGTTAACAATGTGAACAACAGGCTGAGGGGTGTGAAGACGAAACAAAAGCTTCAGAGGAGTCTGACTGCGTTTGGACTAAAAATAAAAGACTCTCTCGGAGGAGCGCTCTTCTGTGCTGGAGAGGAGGAATAACTTTGCTCTTCTGAAGGTAACACAGGTTGGTCAGAAACACAGATTTCCCATCAACTGCAAAGTGTAAATGACATTATCAACCATCAACTGTTTAACATTAAAACCATTGGAAAATATCTTTATGTGGTTTGTTTCAGATCCTATTATTTAATGGTGTTCCCATCAGGCATCACCATCAGAAACCAACACATGACCAATAAAGTTATTTCCATTGAAACAAATACAATTCCCATAACATACACTTTTTAATTTTGCATTTGGTCACAGCATAATTCTCAAAGTTATATTTTTAATGCTCCACAGTTTTGATGAGCTTGCAGTTCAAACTTCTCTCTTTTAAACCGAAAAAGTCTCCTTTTAGTAGTCAGATGACACAAATTTTCTCAGTTTGAAAGCAGACGGTGGCCATGCGTGGAGGACACGTTCCTTGGAAACGCTGCTTGTCTTCTGAATGGATAAACACAAGTCAAAACATTTTTGCAGTGAGTGAGTCCTACATTGACAAATGAGCGAGTCCAGTCCCCTGCGGACCAGACCGCAATAAACACACCACTGACACCAGCTCACTTATCCCACACTCCTTCATGGATGTGGAGCTTCTCCGGTTATTTTTAGACTTACAAGATCCCTCCAAACCTGAAGCCCGCTGTCACAGCCGGCCCTCCGCAGTCCCTGTGCGGTGGATGCTGTTCACATAGCAGCACGGCCTGATGGGAAAATAGCCCAGTTTAGTGTCACAGATGTGTTCCATAAAATGACAAGTTTGGGGCGACTATAAAAGCAACGGGGAATCATTAGAGAACTCTCAGTTTGTGAGATTGCTGTGAGTTACACCCGTTTTACTACCTAGAGGAACATTTTATTGCTCTTTCATAGCGCAGGAGATTTGATGGAGTTCTCAGTTGTGTATCAACAAAGTTTCAGATGTAAAATCGTTTAGGAGGAATAAAAATAGAAACAAACACACGAAGAGGCTGAAAATGAATTTAGATTGTAGAGGTAAACGAATGAGAAATGTTTGAGTTGATATTGAGATCTTCAATAATGTTGACCTTTGATTTGAGACGGGACAAATCTGAGCTCAGTTTGACACGTTGTTGACATCTCTTCTCAAACTCACATGAAAGACACAAAAAGGGGGATTCTACCGAAATAATGTTATAAATGCTTAATAAGTGTATTTATTCATTATTTACTTGAATCAAAAGCAGATTCATTATTATCTTGATGTTGTTTGCAAAATAGGTTGTACGACTGGAGACTGTAATGTGTTATGTTGTTTTTTTTCTTATTTTTGTATATTTCATATCTTATGTCACTTTTCAAACCATGTTGCTTACCTGATCCGATTCTTAATATCTTACGGTCCAGTATGCCTTCAGATCATGATGCTTAACCAAAGCCGTTTTTTCTTGCCTACCAAGATATATTCATTAAACTTTTGATCGCTTTTTTTAACATTAAATGCACAAAGGTTTTTGTAAACTTGTTGTTTACGATGTTTTATTAATGATTCTTTACTTCGAAAAGTTAAAAGCAGAAAACATTTATTCATTATTTATTGTAGAAACAGAATGCTTGCTCACAGGCTACATCTTTGATGTGAATCATATATTTAGAAGTATTGACATCCCATGAAAGTGCATATACGATAATAAGAAAAACCTACATAACACCATACAGTATCCAGTCTGACAGCCTATTACAAACAAATAATGATTAAATACATCTATTAAGCATTTATAACATGAGTTAAAAACGGAATCCCTTTTTATTTGCACAGTTATAACTGCTTTATAATGCATTTGTAAATGACTTATTAAACATAAATGAACACATTTACAAATGCTTTATGAAGCGTACCTTAATGAAAAGTGTTACCATGACCATATCTGAGACACAGATGAGACTTCAGCAAACGTTTCCACTTGCTCTTGATGTCTATAGGAGAATAATTGAGATATGAAAGCGATCTCATTTGTGGTTTTTCTTTCTTATGTAGTTTCTTTGACATAAATAACTGGGAATTGCCAGAAAAGTAAAACAGCCAAATTATTTATATTGTATACACAGAGTACAGAGATCTATAGAATATTTACCGTCAGATTTTCAAACTTAAGTGTCTACATCTGACCTACAATAATTATACATCGTAAAGCATTTATTACGTGCAATTTAATCAGATCTGTGCTGTATAGTCAATAGTTGCAAATCAGAATTACAGAGACGAGCACCGCAGGCGTATGTGATTGCACATTGTAAAACACAAAATGCGGAACACACCTTCAGCGCTTGACCCCATATATAGTCCGCTTTACCGGCGATTACAACTGCAAATCACACAACGTCAAACAATGTAAGCCCACCGGCTCAGCGTGTCATTACATTTAATGAGGCTCTGTAAGAACCGCAACCGGTTACCTTTGCAACAACACATTCAGTTTTTCTTTTTATTAAATCTCAGCCTAAATTAGTATCAGATGCGCAGAGTCACCCAATAAGCCCATTGTGTTTGGACGACTTCCAGATCCTTTCTGCTTTGCAATGCATACACTCCCAGCCAGCTCCAACCATAACTCAGGTCTAAGGTCTGAAACTAAAAACAGATCAGACTTGGCAGCGGAAGAGTGTTGAGGGTCTACAGAGCACCGCTAAATCTTAAACAATCGGCTTATGAGATTTTAAGCCCGGAACGTGTTACAAAAGCATACTGTTGCTCTGTTTCTTTCTGCTGTTGATCTGAGATCAGTTTGATTGTCATTGTTTAGGCCCTGGACAGATGTTGTGATATTGAACTGCCTTCTATCCAGACCTCTGAAGAGTTTTTTAAAACCGTTTTTTTGGCATTTTATGAAAAATTGAAATTATACCAATTTTGTTCAGTGAAAAATAAGACCACCACCAACCAAAATAATTGATGCGTAAATACATATAGGCATATTGTATCTGTGTGTGTGTGTGTGTGTGTGTGTGTGTGTGTGTACAGAAAAGACATGTGTTTCTCACATGTGTAGAACATGTGTTTAGCATGTACATGAATGTGAAATTTGTGTTTTTGGAACATTTTTGTGTGAAACCCATGTAAAAACCAACGGAATCACATGTAAAAACCCATGAAATGACAACATGTGGTGACATGTGAAGAACGTCTTGGTTACAGATGAAACCTCAGTTCACTGATGGAGGGAACAAGACGTTGTGTCGAACCGACAGATGGGGTTTGATCAACTCAGATTATTCTTTTTAAAACGCCAATGAAATTGTTCCCATTCATTCATCTTTTGGGCTGAGGAACCTGGCAAGGATTCCCTCCAAGACGTTCACTTTCTGTCGGTCTCTCGACAAAGTGTTGAACTGACAGATGGGGTTCCTATACGAAATGCCACTGAGCTTCGCCGTATCACGACAAGCGACACGACCCTGACCGGCCTAGGCAAGTTACGGGTGAGCACTGCCGCGAATCATGATCTCGCAGTAAAAAAGTAAGGCAGCACTTGAATTCAGCATTTACTCTCAGTGTACATTGATTTAATAAGATCATATATTTACCACCTATGCCACTTTCAATAAGTTTGTAAAATAGTCCTTGTTGTCAAATTAAGCTTTTTTAAAGTCAATAAAGCATTCATATATATGACCTTTATCTTGATTAACATATATATATATATATATATATATACATAATATATGTATAGAATATGTATAGAAAGCAACCAGCTAACTTCCATCCGTATTGGATGCCAGCAGATGTTCACAGTTTCTCTAAAAGCCACAATCGAATTAACAATAATTATCATTGTTCATTATTGTCTGTATGCATGGCCGAGGTCCAACTTTTAATTTTGTTTTGGTCTGTTTTAATACGAGCAGTAAATAATGAATATTGACTCAAATGTTTACTACGCAGATGTTTGGCTAAATCTCGCGTATCGTTTTCTCTACGGATGATTTGAGCAGATCAAAGCAGGTGATTTTCCATTAAATATTAAAGTGGCAACAAAAGAGGACCAAACCGTTTCTTTCATGGCGAGGCACGTTTACTACATTACTTGGAGCCCATTTCTCCCCGCGGTTGATGTGGTTGGACGTTAATATAATTGCTGCAAACACAGACAGCATCATACCACATTTTTAGCAACCATTTCTAATATCTGTTTGACGCCGTACTGGAATTTCTGCCAAACAGAGCTTTCCATTCATGAGATATTCACTTTGAAATATTCCAAAGGCCTGTCTCGATGTCAGTCGGATGATGTAAGTGGATCAGTCTTATCAGATCATTGCCTCCCCCTCTAGACAATGAACATACCCTGTAATTCAAAATCAATGTGTCATTGATGCTTGAACATCTGATGCCGGTCTGAAACAGCCACGGACAGGCGCTGCCTAATAGACTGAACGGATATTTATTGGAATGTTGGGAAGAAAATCCAGCGTAGAATGAATCGTGCATGTCGTTCGGGCATGAAGTGACCTTTTACAGAAAGACTTCCGCCGATGGCTGCTATGGGAGTGTTGCGTGTTTGCTGAAAAGATGCTTGCTGTGTCGACCTGAACTGTCTGACAAGTTCGCTGCGGAGGTCGGGTCCAGATGACGGGGTGGTTCCACATGGGGGATAACGTCGAAGAAGACAAGACAGCGGTAGCGTAGATTGCCGTTCGAGTCATTTTTGCGACGTTGACCTCTGTTGACAGAAAAAGCATTGCGTGATGCACAGCTTCAAGGGCACTTTGATGTCCGAGTTTGACACATTTTGGGAAGTTTTTGCATTAATTCCCCAGCCAGGAACCGAGTGACCAAGGCTTGTTGTGAATTTCAATGTCAGGCCTGTCAGACGGAGCGAAGACGAGCCCGTGGGATGATGGCTGATGCAACTTGGTGCCAATATAATTCACTGTCTAATTGATACCACAAGTTCTTCTCCGATCGAACACAACCTGAGGGAAATAGACTATGTGTGTACAGTTATTTCTGGCCAACATGAGAGTGCCTTTAAGCAGTAAGCAATCAAAGGCAATGTGTTACAATAATTTGAGCACAGGTTCTTTTATGATGCAAAGCTGAAAATTCCATCTAAATTAATATTCCAGGCGTTTTGCTTTTCTAGAAGACAACAACAGCGATATGATGAGAAACACTAAATAATTTCATAATTGATAGTCAAATATATGTTTTCATTAGCATAGAACTTCAAATATGCAAGTATATAAATAAAAAATTCTTCTAGATATGCAAAACATTTTTTTATAAATTACAAATAGATATATAATATATTAAAATGTCATAATAATTACATATATTTTAATTAAACATATGGAATAAGTTGGAAGTTAAAATGAGTTTTAAACTAATTCAAGCAACTGTCTGTGCATTTGTGTAATATAGAATGTGATTTAATTTAAATGATACTAAAAAAAATATAATATAAAAAAAGGAACGTAACCAGTCAAGTCTTACAAACTTTTTTGCTGCAATATTGCCATTTCATGTTCTACGACATACTTTGAAATATATATTTTATGCTTAAATACACATGTAGCATCCAAGACACAGTCCTCCACATGTCATATATCTGTTTTTCTTCATCGTGCACAGTTCTGCTGGGTGTATTCAACATTTGCAACATCTGCTAAGGCAGACTACTATTAAGGCACCATTACGTCCGAGCATAACAGCGGCGAAGCAATTAGTTTAAGTGAAAACTACTCAGCAGGCACAATTATTTTACACGATAAAGGGTAAAACATAAAATGGACCATCTTTCCACCTTCCGTTCTAATGGGACACAAGCTTTTGAGGCAACACATACGGTCTTAATGGATTTTCATCACCTGACAGCTTTGGTTGCGTGATAAACTCTCCTCAGAGACGTCCTCGGGGGAATGCACATTAGCAGAGGACGTGACACCTTAATCGATGGCGTCCCTTTAACGTTCTGACGTGTTTGTTTCTGTCTGACACATCTCACACATCTGTTTGTCTTGTGCGTTATATTCAATAAATTATAATCAGTTCATCTACTGTGATATCTCATGCTTGATCTCAACACGAATTATGTGAGCGGTAACAGCGTGAGAGATAGCCCTACCATGTGTTCGCAGCAAACTGTGACAGATGTTATTAATGTAGGAAAAGTTCAATCAAAGCTCATTACCGGCAGAATAAGGGCACGGTTATTAAAGCATAAGTTCATCTCATGCATACGACAGACGAATTTGGAAAATTAGGCAACAGTCGCAGGTGAAATGAAGCTGCATAACCTCTGAGACAATCAGACGGCATTATTAATTGTTGGCACAGGACGGCATCTTGAAGCAGCGGGGAAATAAATTACAGTGGCAGATTGTTACGTCAGAAAGCTTTAGACTCTTTTATAAAATAAAGAAGAATCTAATAAAGATCTCATTCATTTTTCCCGAAACATCAAAGAGATTGAATGGACAGCAAATGGAAGCTTAGTTAAACTCTAATCTGCGTCTCAGATGTTTCTCTTGAGAAAAAGAGTCATTAATGTGACAGAAGTTTCCGTCATGTGAGTTTGAGAAGAGACGTCATCAATGTGTCAAACTGAGCTCAGATTTGTCTCGTCTGCGATCAAAAGTCAATATTACTGAAGATCTCAATGTCAACTCAAACATTTCTCATCACATTTACTCAAATCCTTGAATTGGAAGACTGCAGTTTCCCCTCCTTATCATCAATTGTGACCTTTTATATGCTCTCATGATGGAAAAGATTTGGTTCACAATACAACAAAAGCCAGAACTTTTTCTGGAGTCTGGAGCTCTTTTCTGGAATACCTATATCCTACCCCCCCAACATTAATATACATAACATTATTTTTATTATTTATTTATTTAACCGATTTGCTTGTTGTGTAAAACGGTGTTTGCCTAGGGTTTTTTCTTTGTTTTCAAATAATTTATTTTATATATATTTTTTTCTTAATCTGAATTATGGTTGTATGTTATATACATACGTTTATGCCTCTAGATTATTTATACTAACTCGCTGTGTTCATGTTATTGTCACTTTCTGTCAGACCTAAAATGAACCAAATACAAGCAATAAAATAAAGATTTGACTCGAATCCAGTTCGACTGTTTTGTTTCTCATTTTAGGAGAAACGAATGAGACTAGGTTGTGAGATGAACTGGATATGTGTATACGGTCTACATACAAACACAGAGTTTACAGGATTGAGTTTTCACTTTTGTTTGTCGGCAAGCAGTGTTTAATTTTCTAAGTTTGTTCTTGTTGAGATCGAGGGAATTGATACACGGTCAGAGATCGGCTGCATTTCTCATCACGCGCACCGACACAATAAGTGATCATATTTTTTCATTCCACACTATTGTGTACAGCATGCTAAACTCAGAGAATCCAGTTTGCTGAGATAAAGCACATGGTGCAAACTTGTTTAATTTGAGATTTCAGAGGTTGTTTTGTTGATGTCAGGAGTGTTGGGGGGTTGACTCATTCTTGTGATGGATCCCACAGCTTCACAGCAGTAGAAGGCAAAATAAAGGAAAGATGTGCTGAGTGAAAGGGACGTGTTTATTTGATGTCAAGTGTGTGGAGAGGTGAGTGACAAAAACCTCTCAAAGGACTAAATTGCTGAATGTGTGTGTGTGTGTGTGGTTGCCCTAAATTATCAAGATTTAAAGGACGGTAGACAACCGTGTTCAGAGTTGATCTTGTTTCACCAAAGCCATAACACACTAATGCCCAGAAAATAAAGAAAAGCAGCATGTTGTTTTCCTAAAGGTGATGCAATGGAGATATTACAGATCTTACTTTACGAACAGCAGGATTTCTCTACGGAACTGAAACATTCAGTCAATAGTTCTGTAGGGTTTTGGTGCGATCCAGATAACATCAAAGCTTTCAGTTCGACTATATGAGAATCTGCGATCTCTGCTGTTTTGGCCTGTATCTGAACTTTATAGGTACACCAGTTTCATTTGAAATGTATTATACATCAAAAGATACTCCTCTTTATTTATTTGGAGCGAGAGATAAATGGGGCGTGGCTTCACTGCGTCAGATATACGTCACTTTTCTCAGAGCTGAAAACATATATTTTGCAGTTCTCCGATTTAGGTCTCAGATGTTTCTCCTAAAAAATGGAAGAAATAAAAGCAGAATCCAATGAGAGTGTAAACACATGAAGAGTCTGGGGTGTAAATTAATGTAGATTGTAGAGGTTTGATGAGAAATGTTTGAGGTGACATTGAGATCTTCACTAACATTGACTTTTGATTGCAGACGAGACAAATCTGAGCTCAGCTGGACACATCGATGACGTCTCTTCTCAAACTCTAATGAAAGGACACATCTGTCACATTTATGACTCGTTTTCTCAAGAGAAACATCTGAGACTTTAAGGTAGTTCACTATAAAATGAATATGTCATGATAACTCACTCAGCCACATGTCTTAAAAGCATCCATGTGTTTATATCTTCTGTCGAAAGCAAATTGAGGCTTTTGAGGAAATCTTTCCAGGGTTCATCTCCATGTAATTGACTTAAACAGGGGGCTGTTGGTTAAGGTCCAACTTTCAGTTTCATCGCAGCTTCAAAAGGCTCTACAAAACACAAGCAGATGAATAAGAGTGTTGTCTAGTCAAACCATTGGTTTGTGTGTACTGCAACATCTACACATCTTTTCACTCGGTCATTCAGCGATGTTACCATAGTTACAGTTATCTTCAGACACCTTTAGAAATACAGTTTAATTGGTATTGCTGAGGGATGCAAATCCCGCTGGCGGCGTTCCCTCTCAGCACTTCTGCTTCTCCCTAAAGCAAGACGTTTATTTCATGTCCACTCCAGGAATCCTCACGGCCCCCGAGCGCTGACCTCCCACCTTCTCCTCACAAGCACACAACTCTTTCTGCAAAATCCAAATCTAATTTTGACATCCTCGAAACTGTGAATCTAAAAAAAATGTGTGGACTTATTTTTGCTCCCTCTGTATTGACATCAGCCAGTTAATTTCAAGTTTGGCTCGTCGTTTGACCGCTGCTGGGTAAATGCAGGATCTATCATCAAAAAACTCATAATATGCAAATGAATTCCCTGAATATCAGTGTCATTGCATTCCTTCCCTTCGGTGAAGTCGCTCCAATCACTCGGACAGAAACTGTGCTCACTTAACAATGCGTAAATCAAATCCCTCCAGGCGTGTTCTTTAAGTGACTCCAGAAAAGCAGGCCCTCCTTGCATCGCTGGATGTACGATGGCCGTAACCCGTGCAACATGCAATGACACGTTAGAGCATTTTTCACAACGTAAAGACAACTCGAGGGCGATGATGGGGAAACGAATAACTGTCCCTGTTAAACTGCATGTGACTTGAACAAAACGCAGCCTAAAGAATATAATATATTAGCTTGTTCTAAATGATAATAGCTACAAAAACTGAAACATATTAATATATATGAATACAAGCTACTTAAACTTACATTATAGATAAAGCCTCAATATACAGTATATGTGTTGTTTGAAGAGATTCTGGGGGTGTTTTGGACTCATTTTACATCTCCAGTGCATTTTCCGATGTGTGAAAACCTTCTTTTGATGCATCTCTCTCCTCTCTGTTGGATATTTGATTTTTCCAGTAGCTTCTGCGGCCAAGACAGATGGCAAAACCATCCCTTCATGGACTTAATCTGAGTTTAGAACCCAGTATCTCCAGGATATGTTTTTTCTTCTTTGTTAAGAAGGCCATCTGAAGCTCTGGCAAGACGCGTATTATACTTCAATCTTTTATCTCTAGTGATCCCCAGAGGAGCATTTAAGTGTGTGGAGGTTATTCATTAAAAGCTCACGAGATTGTAATGGGGTTCTCAGTTATGTATCAAAATCATCTCACGTGTTTCTCCAGCAGTTGACTTCCTTACACAAGCTGCATTCGTTCTGTATTCTGAGCTATTTTGTCTCTTAATTTGCTGAATATTTCTCACAGTGGTAGGATCTGAAGTGCATATTTACACAATTTGTACAATTTGTTATTGCTCCACACAGCATGCCATTCCTACCTGACAGATATCACTAAAATGGGTTTCCGGAGAAATAACACTGGATTTTAAAGGTTTTCTCAGTACCCACTGCAGTTTGCTTAGGTATTTACTATAGTAACATGTTTTTGAACCTCACCATAGTAAATATTATTCCATACTGCATCATTTACTATAGTCTGTTCACTATCAATAATACTATAATATACATTTACAAAGTAATGTACTACAACTCATTTCAATGAATAGTTTAAAATGCTTTATTATACACTTTAAAGCCCACAAATGGCTATAATATACTACGGTTTACTAAAGTTTACTAAAGTAAATAGTAAAGTAAATCATAATACAGGCTACAGGTCATCAGTTATATTTAATACCACATAATACTTTAGTTTACATTTACAAAGGCCACCAATTGCTATAATATACTACAATATACAAAAATGGAACACAGTTTACAATAGTAATTAGTAAAGAATACTAATACTGTATACTTCAGTTAATCAATTTAATGTAGTTAATATGATAGTTAACTAATGTAAATGCTAAAGTATACTAGAGTTTTTGCAGTGGTTGATCAAATCCCTAAAGTTAATACTGTAACACTTTACATTAAGGTAAACTTTATGAAGCATTTATAAATGTGTTCATTAGTTATTAATAAGTCATTTACAAATGCGTTATAAAGCAGTTATAACTGCATACCTGCCAAAAAGTGAGCAGGTATAAGAAAAACAACACAACACCCCACAGTGTCCAGTCTGATAGACTATATTACAAACAACATCAAGATAATAATGAATCTGCTTTCGAGTCAAATAAATAATGAATACATACATGTATTAGGCATTTATAACATGTGAGTTAAACATGGCTCACTATTTGGCAGGTATTTTGTTAGAATCCCTCTTTTTATTCATGCAGTTATAACTGATTTATAATGCGTTTGTAAATTACTTATTAATCATTAATGAACACATTTATAAATGCTTTATAAAGGGTATCTTAATGTAGAGTGTTACTATTTATACTATAGAATACCGTAGTGTACAATGACAAGTGTAGTTATTAATATAAATGACCAAATATAAATAATCCAAGATGTGTTTTCTTTTCTGAGTCTGTTATGACAATCCAGATAATGTAACTAACAAGCCTGAGCATTATTCAATAGGTACAGTGTGCAGACAGACATCTGTGCAGCTGTCCTCTGGTTGACCGTCATTGTTTACCGACCTCCTTTAGATTCAGCTGGCCGTTCTGCCATTGGCAAATATTAAAATCTGTCTGTCATTTTTTACACATCATTGACAATCTGCTATTTAAACGTGACAGCACATCAAACCGGCCACCATCGGTCAAACGCACCAATCTGTCCTGAGGATATCGACCAGAGTTCATAACGTCCTGAGCGCCGCTAGCGAGAGAGTGCAGTGCTTCATTCGGCCACAGCTGGAGATGGATGACCAGGAACGATTTCCTTTTAAGAAATACTTTTCCCCAAAATGAAAATCCTATTGTTTTTGACATACATTGCCACATACAATTTTTTAGTAGTACTTTTTATACAGAATCTATAGTAACCAAATGCTGTCAGAAAAATTGTTTTTTGTTTGTTTGTTAATGTAGATGAATACACAATTTTTCTGAACAAGCTTTCTGAATAAAATAGAACAGAAAGGTTCAGAACAGAATTTCAGAAACAATTGTCTAATTGGTAGAAAAGTTCATTTAGATGTAAGTGTGGTTGATGTTAATAGACATGACTGCACTATCACTGTCAGTTGTATGTTTTCATGTCTGGACAATAACTGCCACATTAATGTGTGTGAAACGCAAATGCACAATTTTTCTACTTTCTTTTTTAATGGGCTGAAATCCCAAATATGTTTGCTTCCCACACAATACGTTTTCCCAAT
The DNA here is from genome assembly GCF_947034865.1 of Barbatula barbatula. Classification (NCBI taxonomy): domain Eukaryota; kingdom Metazoa; phylum Chordata; class Actinopteri; order Cypriniformes; family Nemacheilidae; genus Barbatula; species Barbatula barbatula. The sequence continues at coordinate 782,559 of NC_136771.1, read as the reverse complement.
ATAAGATTTCAGCATAATTATAAACCGGTTAAATCTCTTAATGTGCAAATTTAAGTCAAATTTGTGCTTGGCAGCTGATGCGTGTTTCACTGAACGTGAGTAACAAACTATTGTTTGCAAAAGTACAGTCAGTCGGTCTTTCGAGATAGCACCTTGCACCCTACAAAAACAACAAGAATTGCAAACACAGCATGCATGATCTTCATCGACTAAACTTGGCAAAAGCTGCTTGCTTGTTTAATGAATTTTGGCTTGGTGTTGGGATTCTTCTGTTTGCATACTACTTGGAAGGTTGCTTTGGCAGATCTCATCTTGAATGTGTAAAATAACAAAATATGCAGACATCTCTAGCGATGCTGTGTGCTTCACGGTTTGATGTGTCTTCTGACCATCTTACAAGGGCCAGGATCCACACATCCGGGCCAAACTCATGCTCATGGAGTATTTGGAGCGGTGCCCGTTGTGTTTTATTACAAGATGGAACCTGAAATTGCTGGCTTCTGTTCATGAAGTCATTCCATTACATGAAATAAAAATAAATGCAAACGTAACATTTGCTAAGCAGATTGTGTCAGAAACGCACTACTAGTGTTTGTTACGCAGGGGTACTTTTTCAACAGACACATCATTTTCATGTTTTAAGAGCCTGTTTCATCAGATGTTGATTTATTGTGAACTTTGGCCTATCGACTCTTTGCATATTCATTGCATATGAGGCAATGTAAAAATCTTTGTATGCGTGTTCGAATGACATCGTACACCTGCAATTTTGTAAGGCACTTTCTAAATCTCAAAATTCTATCAAAAACGAAAGACTAGATTACATAAACTATGGCTTAATTCTAAAAGCATATTGACTTTGAGGTGATAAATATACATACTGTATTATTAATATATATATATATATATATATATATATATATATATATATTAATAAAGAAGCAACAGTATTTTCATTTAGCATTTTGCAAGTAAAGTAAAGAGTTCTCTCGTGAGGTTTCACTATTGCATGCGGCGTAACTTCCATTTATAACCTTTCAAGGTCGTCTAATGACATGCGTATGCATTGAGGTGGGAAAAGATATCAAACGCTCGACGGCATAAATCATGTAGGCTGGTCCGTTTCTCTTACAAAATGTACAAGATCCAAACTGCGACAGATGACTTCAGAACACAAAAGGCCGGGGATCAAGGACAAAAACGCTCTCCGACTTGAACATATTTGAAATTCATACCACTGACAGCACATTGTTGTGAGAATCTCCCTCAAGCTTACCGTATGACCTCCCACACAAGCACATCCTCAATTAAAGTATTATAAACCTCGTCTTCAGATGTCTGTGTTTGATGTTGTGACTTTCACATTCTGCTGACCTTCAAAAATTCCTCGGCTGTTGACGATAATGTCAAAATAATAAAACACCCAAACTTTTATGGAATATTTATAGCACCTGCTGTTCGATACTGGAGTTCACGACCTTTCTCTGGATGATATTAATATTAAAAAGCACTGAATTATCCAGTTGACCTTGGAATATTGATGAACATTTAAATTCTTGTTTCAGTAACTGTGTTCAAAACGCTGTTGATAGGAATGAAGATGAAATCTAAACGCTCTGCTTTTTCCTCCTTGACAGCAATAAGAATACAACTTTTGTTAAAGACGGATGAGATCGAACTCGTGAGATCGAAAATGTGTTTCAGAAGATCTAAAAAATGTCTCACACATTAATCAAACATTTAAACATTTTACATCAAAATTGTCAAAATCAAAATTGTCCCAAAACTTTATAGAAATCCATGAAGAGTCTGGGGGTGTAAATGAATGTAGATTGTTGATGTGAAATAATGTGTATTTAAGTAAATGTGATGAGAAATGTTTGAGTTCACATTGAAATCTTCACTAATATTGACTTTTGATCGCAGACGAGACAGATCTGAGCTCAGTTGATGACATCTCTTCTCAAACTCTCATGAATGAGACATTGAGAAATATCTGAGAATTAGATGAGATAGAAAGTTTCAACTTTCCATTCAATCTCACTGATGTCTAAGATAAATAATTGAAGTATTAAAGAGATCTCACCTGTGATTCTTTCTGACAATTTTTAATTAAATTGTTTTTAATTCTCATTAAAAAGGTATTCGGTTTCTTTATATTAATTGTAATTTTGTCTTTTATTCTTTAAGATTGAAGCAGACTTGGGGAGACCTGGAGATGTTCCAGATTGACTCTTTTCTGTTTTTTGTATCTTAAAGCATTTTTGGAGAAAGTTAATAACTTAATTAAACATAAATGAGAAGTCGGCGATAAAAGCAATAAAGCGCTGTAAAGTTTTCCTCTGGGTCTTCTGCTTCGCTTCTATCATAACACACATTTTACCTTCATCTGAAGTTATCGTTCTTAAATGTGTTTAGTCGACACAAACCCGGTCCAGTGATTCACATCCACAGGCCGATAGATGAATCTTGTACAAACACTGTCTTCAGGTTGATGTTTTGTGTATTAAACTCTGTGTTTAAATATATACCGTCGAGCGGTGTTCAGTCCCGGCTGCACATGATGAATTTTCGGCGGCTGATTATATTTTACTGACGATGCAATCGGTTAAGCTCAGGTTTTGTTATGACCGGATCGAGTCTGTGTGCCCCTGAATTACACAGCTACTGTTTCTTCACTACACTTTCTGCATAAACAAAACACAGATACTGTATAAAGGACTCTTCTGGTGCAAGAAACAAAACTAGTTTGGGAAATTTCCATTTTGAGTTTAACATGAAGTTTCAATTGCGTCGCATTAATTTGTCGCAAATGGCAAACACGAACTGGGTCAAATTGAGCTGTTTGGAACAACATGAATGTGGAAAATATTAAAATGTTCAGGCTAGAAAAACAAATTGCTCTCGTGTCCTTACGATTACACGCGTGGACGGACCCAGACACAGACAGAGGGTAAGGTTAAAGACAGACTTTAATAATTATCAAAACCAAAACCCAAAAGGGGGTAAAACAACAGAACAAAGGTGAAAACATACAAAGACTTGACTACAGATAACACTTGACAAAAGAAGAAACAACTAACTAGACTAGACCAGACAGAACCACAAGAATGACAGTGAATCAGCACAAGACAGAAGACACAAGGGCATTATAAAGGGGAGGCTAACAAGGGAAAATGAACACAAGGCAGGTGCAGGGAATGAACACCAATGGGGAGCTAACGGACAAACAAAACCAAAACAATGTCACGTCCTTTCTCCACATAAAACACAAGGGTCTGTCATGATTCTGACAAGAGGGGGAAAATCTTGACATGAGTTTGCAGTGCCTTAAAAACAGAGCATGTTCCCTTGTGGTGAATATTTGTGATAATAACATTACAAGATGTTTTCTTTTAAATGTCGAGTCACACGGCTATTTCAAACCTGTACGACTGATTTAAGACAACTGTTCTCGACGAAACAAATGCAGTCGTGATTTCAAATGACAAGAAAAACACAGAATATTGAAACATGAGTTGAAGCTATAGAAGACATGAAACGTTGCATGTACGTTATATTGAATACTTTATTATACTTATTGTACATTGTTGTGAATGTACAATGAGAGAAGTTGAATATTTCTGGGTGACTGCTCCTTTAACAGGTGATGGCGCTTCAAGCGCTTTTCAACAGAAAGTGTTGTTCTTTGACTTTATCCTCTGCTAAGGACAATGAGTTGGTCCGAGGTTTTTTTTTTTTTTGCAAGCCATGCACAAAAGTCCTGAGGTTTTTCTCTTTTCCCAACAGAGTGTGACATTACCCCAGGCCTCTGCTCATATTCCCAACATAAAGTGAAGTTGAAACTTTGTCTAATGACCCCGGGGATCATCGAATGGCCTGATCTTCTTCAAAGCAGTAATGTATCATGTCACTGGTGTGCTCAACCTCTCCAGCGGCCCTTTACCTTCTTTTTCTGCACACTTTCACTAGAAAGCATATTTTATGTTGGCAAGTGCTGTTTTATTTATATTCACAAACACACACCAGTCGAGTTCAGCATCGGGCGAATCCCATGAAACCAGACCGTATCCTTTTCCAACGTCACAGGAAACTTATTTCCTTAAAGAAAAGTAAACTGTTTTCATTACATCGATTTTTAACAAAATTTTAATGAAAGTTTGTGAAATTTGTGTTATTTATAGAAGTTGTTGCACCAGTAGGTGATGCATATAATAACATGATACAAAATACAACAAATATAAAAAATGCTTTTTACGTTTGTAAAAATATACAAAATACAAGATACTGTTTGTAAAAATATAATTTTCATTTTCTTTTAGGAAGGTGGGCAGTGAAATGTTAGCTTGACCATGTTTTTATGAGATTCACCCATATACCAGAACAATAAAAAATTGACACTTCTCTGGAGAATAAAACTGTGCTTCTGTTTACACCGAAACATCTTTCACAAACACAAAATGTGTGAGAGCGCACGTCTACAGTCAGCCAGTGAGCACTATGGGTTTCCAAGATGTTGGATTTCCCACAATGCACTGCTCTTTGTTTCTAAATCAGTTCAGGTTCCTATATAGCTATTGTTTATAACAAATTAATTCTCTAACACAAAAAGCTCTCAAGGTGCATTGTGGGATTGTTGGCGTTGCTCTATAGAGAATTTCTTCCACCGCAAGATGTTTCTTGACTTCATTGGTTTGACTGAGAAACGGGATAAATCCTATCCAGATATTTCTAAACGCAAAATACAGTATATTGATTGAAAAAATTACATTGGCTACTCGTGCTTTAATGCAAATTTTAAGGAACAGTTCACACCAAAATAAACATAATTTACTCACCCTGGAGTTTTTCCAAATGTATACATTTCTTTGTTTTGATGAACACAGACAAAGATATTTGGAAGAATGCTTATATCCAGACAGACCTTGTCCACCATTGACTACCATAGTAGCACAAATGGCTTAATAATTGTTATCTTTCTTCTGATGAACACAAAAGAAGATTGTTTGAAGAACGAGTGAAAGCAAACAGTCTGGGCGCTTTTGACTACCATTGTCATTTTTCCTAGTCAATGGTGACCAGGATCTGTCTGTTTACAAGCATTCTTCCAAATATCTTCCTGTGGGTTCATCAGAACAGAGACATTTAAGGTGAAGTAATTCATGACAGACGTTTCATTTTGGGGTGAACTGTCCCTTTAAGTAAAAAGTTAATTAGTTTTGATTTATTTTAAGTCAGTAGTGCAATATAAAAAGACATGTGTATAGGGCGTTTACGAAATGAGCAAAATAATGATAATGAAGCGTTAGGATAATTTGTAAAAGGATTTGTAATACATATTTTTTCGAGCTTTAAGATGCAGGATATTTTGGCTGTTTGTTTAATGTGTTATAGAATAACAGTCAGGCTGTGTTACAGGTTTTATTTTTCCAAACACACCATTGAACACAAGCAGCTGGCATCATGAATGTGACAGCACAGGCCTGAGAGAAGCTGATGCAAGACACGGTAGACATAGAAACTCAAGCAGTCTGTTCGTATTACAATACAACTATATACCACAACCCTAAATCAATATAATACCGCTGTAAAAATCATCTTTAATATCCCCAAACATAAACTAAAGCATAAAAATGTGACGCGTATTCAAGAGTGAAGTTGTTTCGTTTTATTTGAAGGTTTATTGTAATTATCCAGCACTGCCAATCGAAACCGCAACATTTATTTTTAATAGGCCAACATTAATATTTAAACTCCCGTCATAAAAGGAGAAAAAATGTTTTGTCTTCAAACATATACAGTAGGCTGACTTTATCACATTTAATAATTCAAGCCACTGATATCCCATGAGGCAAAGCGCCCCACAGCGCGGCGAGAACTGTCATCGTTCGCCGAGAAACGAGAGCTTTTATGTAAATCTATCAGATTGAAGAAGCTTAAAAGTGGAAAAACTTTCAGAAGTGATTTATTTGTTTTGATTATTTACCCTCTTCACAAGGCAAACAAACAGAATACTGACTATTGATAAATAATAAAGTCAACATTTTTAGATTTGCTCTTTTCAGCAGTCTGAAACGTTGAATAAAATTAACATGAGAAATAGCTGGTAAGGTGCACGCCGTCTGCTTTTAAGGGTAAAGATGAAAGAGTGTTTGGGACAAAAATCATCATGATTGGATTCCAAAAAGCATCTTAACAGTCGGCTCTTTTATTTTTCATATTACTCAGATGTGCATGGTCAATGTATTAGATTTGGTTCAGTTATAATAAATCATTATTAGCACATGTTGCTTTGAGTGGTTGCTCTTTCATAGCTCAAGAGATTTGATGGAGTTAGATAGATTTTACTTATGTTGAAACTTTAAAAAATTAAAATAACGTAAATATTTTGGGCATAAAATCGACTAATTTTGGTTGTTAAAATTTGTATTACTTTGTTTGGATCATTTTAATTGAACAAATTATTAACTTTATATTTTTTTATCACGTTTAACCCATTTTAATTGGTAAAATTAAGTTTACTTATTTATTTGTGTTGAGGCAACATAAATCATTTTTGAAGATATAACAAAAAAAGAAAGATATTAAAAAGAAAAACAAATGATTTATTTGTTGATTTATCTTAGAGATTTTGGATTGTTTTATTTGTTATTTTGGGTTTTTAAAGTGGTTACCATTGTTCAGAAGTGCGGTCCTTGTGCCTAGACATAAGTCATGAAGTGTGTTACTTCATTTATTGAGGAGTAACTGTGCTAATGCCAGGACAGAGACCACCAGTCTCTTCTATGATTTAACATGAAAATAAGTGAAGTGTGAAGTTTGAGTTTTTTCAGCATAATTGTTTTTCATTTGTTTTTAAGTAACATTTACTTAACATTTGAATAAATACTAAATCAATTTAATAAGAATAATTTACTTGTAAGTTGTACTAGAATTATACACGTTATTCTTTCAGTGAACTTACTACGATACAGGTCTCTTAAAAAGAGAAATATAAACAATTGTAGAGTCTGGAGGTGTAAAATCAATGTACATTTTTCTCAAGAGAAACATCTGCATTGAGATCTAGGAGAAATAATTGAGATATGTGCAGTATCTGTGATGGATGCTCTTACGCTTGTTTTCTTGCTCTTTTGTTATCGGCCGGGCACCGTCTCAGTGCTTAGAATGTTCAAGCACACAATTAGAGCTGTCATTCACAGCCCTGCGCGGTGCAGATGTTTGTGTGAGCTTCACAACACTCAGGGTTACGCACATGAACAAACTCACAACCCAAAGTTTGAACCACAGTGATTGTGATGCCCGCCTCAGCAAACGCCCACATGGCATCTCAGCCCCGTCAGGCACGGATTCAATGCTGTCAGCTTTCATTCATTCATCTTTTACAGGTAAATTCAATTGAAGAGCTTCATTTTGGATTTGTATTTTATTCACTTACTGTACCGTACTTTTGGAGGGCACTCAGGAAAGATGTAGTGCCGTGTACTCCCTATTTTTAAAAAGCTTTTGGCTATACACCAGTGGTTTGACTTCGTCTCAGTAAACAGTAAGGTCACCGCTGGTTTCTCGATTGATGTTATTTCCAGCAGTGAGTGCATTGAATGCAATAACTTTATTTCGCTTTTTTGTTTGTGTTCTGTTTACGCTGTAGCGCATCGATATTAAGCAGTTTTGCTCATGTTTATGTTGTTTCTGGGAACGCCGCTGACCACAAGCACCACTTGGGTGTTAAAAGGACTTGTTTTTAAAGCTAAGAGTTAATCTGGGTCTGTTCCGTATGGACAAAACCATTCCACCCACAGAAAACCACGAGCCGCGGGCTTGGCAGATTTACCGCACAATTCAATGCAGAGAGATTAACTCGAATGCTTTCACTGAAATTCAAGCCGTCAGGTCTGGATCAGGAAAAAACGTCTTGCCTTTTATTCAATAATGACATTTTAAGTCAATTTGAACGTGAAAGGGCTGAGAGTGTGAAGTCGTGAACATCTTGCAGTGTAGACAACTTAGCCGGTTATATGAGTTGTGTCACTTTGCATCTTGCCGCACACTTGCAGTGTAGACAGGTTGAGCCCAGCAGTGTTTCCGTCCCACAATTCAGGAGTGTAAAAATGTTTTTCAGAGACTTAACAGGCGAGCATCTTTCGTTAGCTGTGGTGGATCAAAACAAAGCCAAAAATGGCTTGGTGATGCATGTTGTGTATTTTCTAGGGCTGGACAAGTTAACGCGATTTTAAATAATTAACGACGACAATAATTTTTAGGGTACACTTTTTCTTTAAGTATTTTATTTCGAAGGTCTGTTGCTCAGTGTCTCTGAAATGTACCGACAAACCCTGGGTCACAGAAGGTGGGATGATGATCGGTACAGATGTTTAGAAAAACTTTTAAAATAAAAGTGCACAACTCACTACTTTTGAATTCACTATTGAATGTTATGCTTAACGATGCGATTAATCGAGGGTAATGACAGAAAAAGTCATGCGATTAAAAATGTTTCATCTTTGCCCAGCACTAGTTTTTTTGTCTCTTAAAGTGTGTAAAACATGTCACATTTGGATAAAAGTAAAACATTATATGTATGTCACATACAGTATGTATTAGAGATGCATGATACTAGATTTCTCAGCCGATACCTATAGTTTGGTGGTTTGATTAACTCGCATTTACAAAATTTTAAGAGTTAAATGAATATTTTCAAACTTTCTAAATGTTGATAATTAATATAATGACTTTTTATTTTGAACATCATATGGGTGATGGGTTTCTAAACATTTTATAGAACACAAATTCATTGCTTATCATCACCGGCTGTTTTTAAACTATCTGCCGATAGTCAAGAAATTGCTTTTATGGAACGATTATTGGCGGATATATCGGTGCATCTCTAATATGTAGATGCCACATTTGACCACAGATATGTAAATGTGTCCGCCATCTTGGAACAGTCAATATTTCAGGTACTGTTATCTACAACATCATGTGTTGGTTTGTGTTTTTACAATAAAAAAATCTATTTTTTTAATGTTTAGATTTTAAAATATGGTCACTTTTAAATTTCATGTTAGCTTGCACCTTCGTTCATGCATTGGCTCGACCGTTCTTGTATAGTGGACAACTTGCGTATAGCAAGTACTGTATATACAGTATGTGTTCATGGCTAATGTCTGAAAAATAGAAAAGTATAAAACGGTTCATTAGAAACACTTTCATGATAAATAAGTTTGTAAACAGTGATGTTGTGTGTTAGCACAACAGTATTTAATCTGTAGATCAGCATCAAAGTGTCAAAGATATAATTGCCTGTCGAGAATCTGCTTTAGCGTTTGATGTGTTGATGGAAAAATCCGTGACCTATTTAGATACAGTAATCCAGAAACACATCTGCGATCACAGATAAGCTCCCACTGAAAGTTTTCAAACAGACTTTAATTATTTATGCATTTAATCCGCAATTTACCAGCTCGCTCCACAGCTGCAGAGGTAACAAAGAGTTTGAGAATGGATCTTCATGTTGATTTTGTGTTCCTGAAGTGCAAGTAAACTACTTCAGCAGCTCTGTACAACATTTCACCACTTGAATGTTGATGTTGGTTTGTCTGTTAGCGATTTGCTACAGGTCACAACACTTTAATAATGATACACAGACCACCGGCCGTGACTGCACCTCACCGAGCTTGTTTATATCGAACTCGCAGCATATCAAATTAATCTAAACATACAGACCTTATGTAGAAACAGCCACAAGTCATCCACCAAACCTCACACGGTGGCACAGAGTTTCTTCAACCAACTGAATACAGATCGTTTCTGAAACAGAGCACACAAACATACATTCAGGGCCAAAGTTCATATTTCAAGAACAGAATGAGAGTGTTTAACTTTGGTAAAGTCACCAGAAGTGAAGAGAAGGGGAGGAGCTAAACATTTTTGATTAAAGATTAGAAAGTGAAAATGTACTTCAAAAAATAATGATGTGCATGGATAAATCATTTATAACAAAAACATTTCATGCCGACTTGACGCACAGTAAAACGGTAGTAAAAAGTAGTAAAAGTTCTAGATTCTAATTTACTCAAGTATTAAGAGATGAAACACAAATTTTTCACGTAAAAACTAAAAAAGTAAATGTGCATATTACTAAAATAAAATTAATGTGTACTATCCACCTCTGGGTAAAATGGATGTCCTAGATTAGAAATATATAATAATAATTATTAGCATTAAAGCATTTTGTTTCTGTGTTGTCTACAGTAGTTGCGTTTGGAGTTTTTTTGAGAATAATTTAAGGTTTGGCCAAATACACATGAGCATAAAAATATTGATTCAAGAGTCAGGAGAATGACTGCTGAAGACAAAAAAACAACACGAGATAATCAATAAAATATTAAGAACTGATCAAACTCATGTCAAACTCTCTTTTTCTCGCTCGCTCTCTCGCTCTCTCGCTCTCTCTCTCTCTATCTCTCTCTCTCCAGTCCCACAAGTGATACGATTTCAGTTCAATGTTATTTATATAGTGCTTTTTAAATGTTTATATTGTTCCAAAGCAGCTTTATGAAATCATAAAAACAACCAAAAATACATTCATATATTTGCACACAGTATGGGATAGAATACATAACATTGTTGCAAATTTCCCCTCAGTGTTTGCTTTATTTACTTTCAGCTTTTAGTTTTCTCTGCGTTGTTTTGCATATTAAATATTCCCTAATACAGTGTTTCCGTCAAATAATCACCTCAACCAAGTTTAGCATTTTCTCAATTTTTCATCACTCACATCATATTGCAATGGCCTCAATGATCAACACAAGCATGCAGTCATTCATTCACATGACAAAGGAACTTGGCCGTTGGCAAAGCTTAACACACGCATTAAAAGCGCAGGACACATTGCAGTCGCACATTTTGCGGAGAGATGTTGACCCACTTAAAGCTGCTGTTTGAACACAAATGTAAGGATGCCGCAAAGCTTTCTGAATGGTCTGCAGATGCATAGAAACAATTGTTGCCAACGATCAATACTTGAAATAAATCCATAAGGTTTTTTGCATATACTGTAGTTTAATCATCAATAATGTTGTTGTCATTTGTTCTATTGTATGATGCTTCTGCACATGTTAAGCAGAAATCTGTGAAATATTGTAATATGCTTTATGACAAAGCCTTCTCAGACAGATAATGGTGAAGAAGATTACAGATCCGTACATTTAGATGACAGATGGATGGATCTTCTCATAAGGCCTCGGGTTGAACTTTGACACTCAAATGGGCTGCGAAACATCAGGCGGTGTAATGCATTTCATTATTTCCGGTGTTCTCAGAAAACAACGTTGATGCGGTTTTAACTGGAGGTTAGGTTAGGACAAGGCAAATGTTGGCCGTGAGACAGAAGCTCGTAAGACGCTGAGAGTTCCCTAACATATTCTCATTATCCTAAACCTCTCTCAGTAATTTCCTTTCACTCTTTTATGCCTCTCTCGTCCAATCTGTAAAAGTATCATTCCCACCTGCATATAACAAGCTGGCACGCATTAGCTCGGAGCTATTACCTCTCTCTCACTTCTCAGCTGAAAATTTGTAATTTTTATGCACATCTCTCGTGGTGATGAATGATGAATGATGATGATGCTGATGATATATATCTATATCTATATATAGATATAGATATATATGTACCATCTTCGCTTTCATCCTGAGTACATTATTCACTTTCAGGTTTCATGTAATAGCTGACACTGAATATTATTCTAAAACACACTGGGTTTTCTGTGTAAGCTAAATATTGTTGTATTTAAGATGAACCAAAAACACAATTGATCGGTAACACTTTACAATAATGTGCAATTTGTTAAGAATTAGTTTATGCATTAGCTAACATGAACTAACAATGAACATTACTTCCACAGCATTTAATCATATTCGTTCATGTTCATTTCTGCGTTTACTTATACATTATTCAAATCAAACGTTGTTAATGCTCCGTGAACTAAAATGAATACCTGTATTGACATGAACCGATTTTAGCAAGCATTAATAAATGCTGAAAAACTAAACTATGAATTGTTAGCTAATGCATTTACTAATGCTAACTAATAGCACTTTATTGTAAAGTGTTACCAATTAATCACATAATCTCTCTCTCTCTCTAAACCCACTAATGATAAGAAGTAAAGTACAAAAAAGATGAGAATAAGAGGGTACGCACCGTTACAAAAAAAAAAAAAAAAACACTTACTAACCTCACTATTCTTAGCTTTGTATACTGTGCTAGGCTTTAATGGACTAGTTTGATGCACTTATGTATTTTGTTGCCTATGTTGTTATAATTGCTTCCAATGTTTCCTCATCTGTAAGTCGCTTTGGATAAAAGCATCTGCTAAATGACTAAATGTAAATGTAAAAAGCAACACTTCAGTAAAGGAGGCAATTCTCAATATGAACTGGTTGTTATTAGCATGCCTATGAATGTCATATTGGCTGTTTATTACACATATTCTGCATGAAAATATTCTACATCCCTAATCCTAACAACTTCCTGACTAACTATTAATAAGCAACAAATGAAGAGTTTATTAGGGGAAAAGTCGTAGTTAATGGTTCGTTAATAGCGAGAATTGCCCCTAATACTGAACCATACATACTTACACTTTATATTAAGCTACACAAATTCATCATAAACTACTTGCTTATTAAAATGTATATTGGTTGTATGTTATATTAATGCTTTAGTCTTAATATAATTACCCCTAAATCCTTCCCAATACACACAATCTGAAGTGTTTTCTAAGATGTTTTGAGTGGTTGAGTCGGAAGCTCTCTCACTCTCATGTCTCTGTAATATTCATGTTTCTAGATTTGTCTCGTGTTCATCTGTTGTAAATCCAGTCATTAAGAAAAGTAATATCACACATCTACTTAACAAACTGAACATGAATATCGAACAGGTTGCAAAAAAAACACCGTACATACAGAATAAACACAACAGACACTTCGGTCACTTTTTCAAAGTGTTTACCGCGATGCTTCCAACAATCCCATTTTGCTTTGGAAGCTACATTTCACGATGCCATCGAGGATCTATAAAGAACGGTTCTATAGAGAACCTTTAAAAGCTTTTCTGTTCACAAAAGGTTCTTCAGATTACGAAAATCTAAGCAAGAGCCGATTCTTTAAAGCACCTCTGTACAAATGGTTCTTTGTGGAGCTAAAAACGGTTCTTCTGGCATCACTGTGAAAAACCTTTTAAGCTTTTTTTATTTTTAAGGGTTTACGGATCAGGAGACAATTGATTCTCACATGATTAAAGTGCTGAGAAACAAGCCTTTCACTTGTACCAATTTATTTCTATGAAGCACTTCTCAAATCTCAGATAGCACACAGTAGTCCACACAACCGGCCAGAACGCACTGCCGGCTGATAATGAAGCGAGTCGGACCGTTTTTCGTCCTCTCTGTAGATCCCCGGAGTCAATTAATTTCTGCTGCCGCAGACGATGTCTTTTAATTAAACCTAGTGCTCTATTAATATAACAAACTGATTTCCTCCTCCTCTAAAGTCTGTGCCGACCTCAAATTAAAAGATGAACGTTAAACACATGCACAAAAAAACCTTGTGTGTTGTTGTCTACCTTTTAAAAGGGGCCGGCCCTGCATAATTGTGCATTCCCAGAATGCATTGTGCATTTAGATGCTTTAGAAATTTGCACGAATTGCATCTTCAACAATAGTTCACGGTTCAGATTATTGGGCGGATTTGAAACGAGAATGCATTCATATTTCAGGAGCTCTGTGAATTAGGTTAATCCCCCCATCATTCCTGCATGCAGGGCTTCATCTTTCTTTCACATTCACAATGGGAGGCCTGAGCTTCAGCTGTTCAGTGAAGTTCCAGCAGATGTTTGAGAGAGGACAGAAGTGGAGAGAAAGTGATGTTGGGATCATAAAAACAGGCATGTGATAGATGATAACGCACATCTACTGTGGTCTACATGGACCGTACGGTACGGTTACATGAACCGTCTCTCATACACACACAGACACATGATGAGAATAAGACAAGATCCTAGTCAATGCTTCACAATAATACATCTGGCAGGTCTAAATATAACTCAGCTACTGTACTTTCATCTGTTATAGTCGGAGAGAATGCACTTTTATCTTCTTTTACAGGATTTATTTGACATTTTATTATTGTATTTTATATGATGACTGTATATATAGTTAAACAATACAGTTTTTTTTATTAAACATTTTTTAACTTAATTTTACAATAACATTTACATTTATCCAAAGTGACTTACAAATAAGGTAAACAATTTTGTACATTTGTTACATGTTGTTTATTTTATCTTTCAAATATCAAATTTTCCTATTATTTGCAATAGTTCACATTTACAGTATTTTCAATTTTGCATTTAGCCGAAACGTATACCCAAGCCAAAACAATAAAGCGTTTTTTTTTATACATTTTAAAATGTTTTTTCCAAACACTGATTTTGTCTTGGGAGCAAGTTATCACAAGTTCCCATATAGTTACACCATACAATATGACAACATGCCTCGCTACTACGTGAACCCTGTCCAATAATAACTTGTATTTATCAATTATTTATCATTTGCATGGATACACATGTAGTACGTGCATGCCAGCAGTTTGTTGTCCAACTGTTTAAATGGAAGCTGATATCTTCACTCTGTCTTGTTTTCAGAGCCATACGCTACACAACAGAAGCGATATAAAGTCACCAGACCATCGTGAAATCCTCCCACCTAACAAATGAATTACCATCATAAAAGCGACCAGGTGTGCTGCTGGTTACAAAACAAGCTTGGTTACAATCCTGTGCACACTGACGTTGTTAAAGCTCTCCATTAAAAAGTTCAAGACAGCACTGGCTGCGGAGCCAAACACAAAAGCTAATTACAGCAATTACGCCGTGTTGCCGCAGTGCGGAATGCACCACAATATTTTCCCCGGGCGCTTTTTCTCCCGCAACAAACAATTTGTTTTCAAAGCAGTGGCTGTGTGGCGAGCGAGCGAGCGCGTGACGTGTTGTAACCCGGTCCGATGTGAACTTTGTCCTTCACGTTGAAAAGAAACCAGGTTTGTCCAGACACTACAAATCTGAAGTTCTGGGTCACAGTTTGATAACATTCTGCAGGGCTTTCACCTTTATGCTAGAGGAGTTTTCTGAAAAATATCCCCTTTGTTTGAAAAGAACATGGAGAAACTCAACCAGTCACACATATAGGTTTACAAACTCTCTCTCTCTCTCTCTCTCTCTCTCTCTCTCACCGACACACACACACTAAGTTGTTGGTTACTTTGTAACTCAAGCAAAATGCCATTTTTGCCTGGTGGATGATAAAACAAGCAAAACAAAATTATCAGCCAAGTCCCGGTGACCCGCTTAAGTTTTGCGCCGATAAAAACATCTATTTTTTACTCAAATATTATACATTTATCCTCATTTATGCATCCTCCAGTCCACTGAATATCCTGAATATTGCAGTGAATTTCAACTGAATTAATTTCAGATACAGATTGGCTCAAACTCAAACACAGCCGGTTGGGAAATGAAGTTGGGTTCATTATATGGACCTCCAAATTGCTCATGTGTCTGTGCAGTCGGCAGTCACACCCTCGTGCCGTTCAAACTCTTTCCCAAATGATATTCGACTTGCTTTGTGTTTCACTCCGGCTAATCAGATATGACGTCCCTTTGCCAAAGTTAGAAAGTATAAGACAGAAGAAAGGCTAGGCTACTGTTGCACGAAGACAAAAATCATAATGAGCGGAGAAATATCCATTTTCAGAAGCCCAATTCTTTGATGGGTGCTATAAACAGCGGAGAGAAAAAAATAATTAGGAGGCCGTTGTCACGGTAAAACACTGGAATCCTATCGGGACACATCAAAAAGCTCCATTCATTAATGTAATTGGCCGGTGATGAGATGGGCTTACTGTTGTATGACTTCAGAATGGAAAAGAGATACATCGGCCATTCTTCTCACGCAGCTGAGGATAGCCTAATCGTTTTCTGCCATCTCTCGTTGGGTATTTTCCCTCGCCGTCCGTGAATGTGTAGAAGTTAGTCGTGGGAGAAGGGACTCTGGAGAGATGGAGAGAAGGATAGTTGACCCCCCCTTGTCTAGATGGACATATTGGGCCGTAAGTGCCAAGAGAGCGGCCGTTCTGGGAGAAGCTATTTCTTCCTAACACACTACGCTTGGCACAAAAGAGCTCACTGTTGTGTGTGTGCGTGTTTGAGGGGGGCCGCAGATCATTTTCCAGTGCAAGAGCTATCAGCGGTCTGTCTCGACGGCACACAAAGCCACGTCTGATCAAAGTGCACGGAGACATTCATGTCCAACTTCACCAGAGCTAGAAGTCATTACGCTACCGACGGAAAGATGGAGTGATAAACCGCTTCATGTAAATACAGTGTGTGGGAGAGAAATGTTTCCATTTTTTCCAATTCTGACCTCACAAGATTTGCCTACATGGACGAATCTGTGCTCCGTGTGAGATTCCTGGAATAAAAATCGGAGAGGCACGAGACTTGGTTTTCTTTCCATCTAATCTTATCGCCGACTATACCAGATGTTATAACAGATCTCATTTGCGGTTCTTCTTTCTTAGGTGTCTGGTACATATCCCTCCTCCGTGACCTCCATCACAAATATCCCTCCATTCTTTCTCTCTCTCTCTCTCTCTCTCTCTCTCTCTCTCTCTCTATTCTTCTCAGTAAGGGTCCCCCGTCTCCAGTTTTAAAGGCCCGGCCCCTGTTTCAGTGTAAAGTATCCTTCGCTCAATCCGTATTGTTGCTTCAGTGCTTCTATTCACTGGCGCAATAACAAAAGGGATCGAATGATCAACAAGGCGCCGCTCTTCAACCGGAAGTGTTCATATGACTGGCCACTCTTGGCTTGTTTTGGAGCGACAGATGCTGGTATTATGTCAAATACTTTCATTGAATTAGCTTCCCAATTCCTTTATTAACATTAATAATGCATTGCACTTCTGTACTAACAGTCTACCATAAACATACAGTACAGTAACAGTATGCTGTTTGTTTAAAGGAAGACTGTTCGATTGGTACAATGTGACAACATGCCCCGGTACTAAATAAACTATAGTGAAATATCTTTTCTTTCATTGATTTGTTTCTGTTTTATTTATTTATATAGCACATTTAAAAACAACCAAAGGTTGACCAAAGTGCTGTTCAAAACAGAAACAACTGGACAACAGACTTCTAATTAAGAAAAAAATTGAAAGTAAAATACCTAAAAATAGTACAAATCGGAATGGTGATTAAATAATGCAACAAGAGTCAAACTTGACAAAACTTTCAAGTCACAATTTGTTCAAGTAAATGTGATTTGAGCATGGATTTAAGAGGATGCTGTTCTTATCGCTACTGTTAGGTTGGTCCATAAAGTTGGGCCAACAATCACAAAAGCCCGGTTAGCCCGGTGCTTAAATCTAGACCTTGGAACCGAAAGCATTTTTACATGTCCCTACCTAAGCGGTCGCAGAGTTTTGTGGAAGCAACAACTCAGAGAGATAAACAGGAACGATTATATTACGATTCATTCACTAACATACTGTAGTTATTTGAGGTTATGAAACAAACGTCGTATTTTATGCGGTAACCCTTACAAAACATGTCAAAATGTTGGAAAATTTAATGTAATATATTACATAATACACTTTCAAATATTGGAACCAAGTGCAATAAGTGAAAAGCAGCAATGCTTATGTATTATTCAATATATTGTATTATATGAACAGTGTTTTATCGTATATATTTTAATATATGTGACCCTGGACAACAAAACCAGTCTTATTTATAAATCATCTAAAGCGGAATAAATGTACATTTATGTATTTGGCATATGCGTTTATCCAAAATGCATTTTAATATACAATTGTTTCTGACTGTGTGCAATCGCCTGGGATGGAACCCGTGACCTTGGTGTTGCTAGCGCCATTCTCTGACCACTGAGCTACAGTAGAGTCGTCCATCAGAGGTGCCATATCAGGCCGTTGCTAAGAACTCTTTCTATTGTTGTGGAGAGTAGATGAACCCAAAAGCTGAACTTCTATACCTTACAAAGCTTCACAAAGAGACGTGTTTCCTCTCACAACAATAAAGTTATTATTTATGAGTTATATTAAAGGTAGTTCATTTACAATATATCTCCATGGAACATGACCTTTACTTAATATTCTATCATTTTCACCTGTACAACGTTTTTTTGAATTTTTCCACAAACATTTCCGTGCTACTTAAGACTGGTCCAGAGTCACATATTTACATGCTGATTTTCATATAGAAATCTAACAGATGTTTTTGCTTAAAACTTAAAAACACGCCAATGGGTTAAGAAAAAATCTTGTTTACTTTTTTTTTAATCAGATTAGGTTTCGCATCCCATTGGTAAAACCTATTTATAATCAAAAACATGACTTTTTTCTGAAAGCAAGACTTGCATCATTTACCTTCTTAAGAGAATCTTGTTTTAAGGATGTTCAAGTCAAGTAGAGTCAACTTTATTTCTATAGCGCTTTTTACAATTTTCATTGTTACAAAGCAGCTGTACAAGAAACATATTGACTATAACCAAAACATATAAGGTTATGGAAGTCAAAAAACAGAAGACTGACACACACACACAGATTCAGACACACCCACATACACAAAACACTCACACAACACACAGACAGACACACACAGCAGGGGCCATCACCTAGAACCACACACCCAAGATAAGGAGAGAGAAAGTTTCACTGGCATCTGACAGGTCAAATATTAAACAGACTACACACAGTCTTCATTGGGATTTGAACCCATGAGCGTTTGGCGTTCGGTCAAAGCTGTGTCTGTTTTTAATATCTTATAACTTACAGAATCCAATTTCAATGCATTTAAGCATTTAACAGGACTCATATGACTAAGACTCTGGACTTTTATGCATCTGCCACATTTAATGCAAATACATGTTCCTCTCTTTTAGAGTTCTAGGTCCCCATGACTTCTGGAAAGAAAAGGTTATTGTATAGTCAAGGGAACACAGAAACAGATGGTATGTAGAGATATACTGATATATAGGGTGTCCAATTTAGGGCATCAATCTGGATTCCCAAAGCACCGTCTCACCACATGTTTCTTTTCTTCTCGCTGCTTATCCACGACCTCTCGTCAGCTTTATAAGGTGCTGCATTTCACCTTGAGACTTTCTAATCCTTTCTTGTTGACCTTCTTTGCCATTTTCAAACTTCAATAAGTGGAAAGAAGGTGTCGGACGGAGAACAAGGCAGGAAGTATTATGTGTGGCGAATGACTTGTGTTCTCCAGACGTTTCTGTGCAGATGTTCCTGGAGCAGCAGGGCTGAGCGGTCAAGACGAGACTACTGGAAATGATAGAGAGAGAGAATGGATGGCCCCCTGCCTCCATCCCTCCCTCCCTTCACAGTCCAACAAGATCACCTGCTTAGCATTCTAGTTTGAGTTAACTTCTGCCGTCTTTCGCTCACATTCTTTCATTTCCTCTCACTCCCTGCATCCATCCTGTATCTGTTATACGGAGACAGATTGACATCGGTAAGCGGGGATATTGGTATAGGAATGGCATGAGAGAACCGAGGATGAAACCGATTAACCGTGACGAGATTAATGTGAAATTTCTTTCTGCAATATTTAGCAGTGGTGAGGCACAATAATCGATTCGCAGATGCTTTGCATTTTTCTCAAACCGTTCTAGATCAATGCACAAACATCTCGGCAGTTGAGCATTAAACAAAAAATAAATGATGTCTGGGTTATTAAAAATGTATTGAGAACTCTTGAAGGGAGGGATTTCATTTTATTCATACAGGATTGATTGTAGAAAGTGCTGTCTGTATGACATGTGATTGGAGGGTTTGGAAATGAAATCCTGATGACATAAAGCAAAAAGGCAACATTGCACATCAAGTTATTGAAAAAAATCACAAAAACAATCATGTATTCTTTACCTGCGCCAATGTATCATGAACAATAAAAAGAGTAACGTGTTAGGAAAGTAAAGAGGCTGGGTTGCGATTTCACATTGACTTTTAAAGTAAAGAGGGAATTGAAAAACTGTGTGGAATTTATCTTCCAAGGGCCGTTTTTTCAAAGGTCACTTGTGCTGTATTAAAGTCAGACAGGGTAAAAAATGACCGATACATTGGTAAACAAAAACAGTAAGTTTGCACAAGCAAGGGCCCGCTGTAAACTTGTCTTCTAAAGAATTAACATTGTAATTAAACATGATCCCTCACTCAAACATGTTTTCTGTAAAAATAATTGGCACTCTGGCTATTAGTGCTCGTGTGTTTTTGCATCTTTCTGATGGAGGTGCCCTTTCTGAAGCTAACTAAATAAGCAAACCTCTGAAAATTCTAATTGGAGCCCAATGGGTGAATGCCACATCATAAACATGATGCAGACTCTCCTTTGCAATACTGCAAACAAAATTGCTTTACAAAGTTATAAAAAAACATGATTAAATTGTCACCAATGTTAATGTGTGTTTTAGTACGATTTGTTGTTACGTTTGTTCTAATAATGGTACTTCTATTGCAATATTTAAGGTTAGCGGAATGATGTTCTGAGCAAATTCACTGCCTGTTCATGCTGCCTTCCATGAACAGAGCAGGAGTGCAGGAATTATAATATCCCACCCCGGGAGCCGGAACACACATGTAAGCTAAAGTTATTTTAATAACAGAGATATACAGTACATGCCTTAGACAATAGTGATATGCAAAATGAATATATTTAGGGATATGACTTAAAAGAGAATTCATACCTGTCAAAAGGGAAGATACAGTACATAGAAATGCATAAAGGATCAAATGGAAGGTACCTGGGGATGCAGTCGGATGAGGAGGACTTGGGGAAGGGGGTGGGTTTTGAGCTTGACATGGCTGAACAGAGGAGCTGTAAGAAGGCAACTTCAACAGAACCCAGTCTAGTATGTGTTGTATCACCATTGGTTGACACTTATTAACTCCACCTGATGAGATCAGATGAGCAAGCTTGAATCGCGTGGTCTGACAAAACTTTGAATGTTTTTGTACGATTCACATCTTGTACAAATGTACAATTTCCTGTGAAATCAGGTTGAGATATTTTATGAGCTGGTTAATTTCCATCAATTTGTACAATCTTATTCGTACGTGTTTGGACGATTTGCTTTCAAGTCAGTAACGTTATGTTTATGGGTGTGGTTGGGGCTTCAGTATTATTTTTTCCAATAATCGCATATTTATGTACAATTCACATCGTGTGAATTCATAGGATTTATCCGCCTCGGAAATATGTATGAATTCACTAAAAGAGGGGCTGGACTATTTTACGAGTTGGTGAATTCACATGAATTTGCACGATGTGTTTTTTTATTTGTATGAAATACTATTGCACCATTTTGCTATAAACATGTGAAATGTGAGCTAGCACATGACATAGGGCCATGCTATTAGTTTAGAGCATCTCATTCCCACTTTGAGCATCGCAGCTTTCTGACATTCTGAAATTGAATGGACAGTCATATAGACTGGATTATATAACTCACAAAATAATCTCAGCGCACAATTCAAAATCTGTGATGTTCCTCAGATTAAGCCAGATAAAGACAAATGAAATGAACTGTCTGGAATGACAGGAAACCTCAACAATGAAACTGTGGCGACTGTATTCAGGGCTTTATGGATGTTTTTCCGAATGATATCTGCTATATATACCCACGACCAGGAACGGACTGGAGAGAAAGAGAATGTACTGTAAGCTATCCAATACACTCCAGAAGGTCAAAGTATCTTAATTTTCTCATGAAAATTGGAGCGAAAAATAGGTAGAGCTTCTGTGCTTGTGCGGTAAAGTCCGAGAGAGCTCATCAAAGCGCTCTGGCATCTGAAAGACTAGTCGTATGATGGTGTCCTTGAGTGCACGAGCGTTCTTCACGCAGCCATCAGTCAATGTGTGTTTGTCTTTATCCACTAGATGTTTAGGGGAGATAAGAGCAGATGAGAAAATACATCATCTTTAACTCCTGACTCGTTTTAAGGTAGACAAAGGAAACTTGTGTGTGTGTGTTTTGTAGCGTGAGCATTTTAGGGTGCTTTAAAGCTGAAGGTTATTGCATAAAATACTGCCTGCTTTTGTGGCTTCCTCATGACCTTATTTTTCTTCCTCCTTCTCCTATTTCGGAGAATGAAAAACACCTGGGAAAGGGTGTCAGGGGTCACGTAGGGTACATAATTGCCTGATTGTACGGCAGAAGAAGACTTCACAGGGTTTTCCTGCCTAAAAGAAATAAGACATAGACAAATGAAAATGTTGTCATAATGCAGCTCATTTCAATTTTAACTGAGAGACAGACAGATACCAAGGTATAAAGACGGACGGACGGACAGACAGACAGACAGACAGACAGAAAGATACAAAGAAATGAAAGAAGGAAGGAAGGAAGGAAGGAAGGAAGGAAGGGAGGAAGGGAGAGAGAGAGAGAGAGAGAGAGAGAGAGAGAGAGAGACAAACAGACGGACAGAAAAAGCAAGCAAGAAAGAAAGAAACAAAGCAAGAAACAAACAAACAGAAAGCCAGAAAGCAAGAGCGCAGGAAAAAAACAAACAAACAAACAAAAAATGAACGAAAGAAAGAAACAGGTAAACAGACAACCAGAAGGCAGAAAGAAAAAAACAGACAGACAGACAGACAGGAAGGAAGAAGGAAAGGAAGGAAGGAAGGATCAAAAGAAAGATACGAAAGAAAGAATAAAGTATAAGGGTTTTGAGAGAGCAGTGTAGCAGGTCATATGAAACATGTAATAATAGCACTAGAGCATTCAAGTTTCTCTCTTTCCCAACAGGAGATTGTAGCTGACATCTCTGCTTCTGCCCCCAGTGGAGTCTTTCCACTGCGCTACTCTTTGTCAGACACCGTCGCCCCGGCAACCGAGATGCACGTGGCCGTACCCTGGTGCTGTCCTGGAGCATTTTCCGGCTGTCGCATCTGCGCCGGGTCTCATTAGAACTGTGAAGAGACCTCGGCTTTTACAATTGGTCCGTTTATTATAAACATAATGAGAGCGGCTTGACAGTTGTGCTTCAGCTGAACTCTGCAGTCTAACTGGATTATTGTTATCTATTGATAGCCCATAGTCTTAATATCCTGTGTTGAGATTAGGGCTAGCCGTAGATTAAAATAATCAATCACTATTCATCTCCTGCTTTTTGGCATAAATAGTCTATAATTATTTTCAAATTTGTATTTTCCTTTCAAAATGTGCAGTATGAATGCATTCAGTGACCTTGTTCTTACAAATTCATTGGTGCATGTTTTTGCAAAAGATTTCTCCCTTAAATTATTAATATATGTATTATAACTTTTTATATATACTTACATTTACATGTAGTCATTTAGCACACGCTTTTATCCAAAGCAGCTTACAAAGAGTTCGGTGAGCAATAAGCGATATATACTTCATCAAAATATAGAATTTCTTTGTCTTGAAAATGTTTTTTTGGCTCCCCATGTAAAAAACTGCAGTATTATTCATTATAAACTACAGTATATGGTAGTATACAGTTTGTTAATATATGTCATTTGTTTTAGTGACAGTATTTCTTCATGTGGGTGACATCATTAATCTATTTTGGTTTTTAACCCATACATTCGTATCACCAATCATACAGAGATCAAATCTAATCTAATATAATCTATTTTGAACTAAACTAACTAAAAACACAACACAACACAAAACATAACAATAACAATTATTGTCTATAGGTGTTTTTTCTGGGGTATTTTACACTTGTTGAGTGTCAAAGACAACTTAAGTACATTATTTTAAGTTGTTTACAGTGTAATTGTTGTAGTTATAACCATCTTTATGTATGAAGCAGTTAATGTCAAATCATGGTAAATTATTTTACTGCAAAACCACCACATTTGATATAACATGAATTTATGATAATAGATAGATAACATGGGTTTTTTTCTGCAGAAGAAAGAAACTCATACAGGTTTGAAATGAAGTATAATTAATAAAAACTTTAGTAAAACCATGGTTTCTCTTCCTAAGAGATGAGTTCTTCTTTGTTCATTTATCGCACTGGAAACAGAAGTCATGTGGGACATTCCCATTTACTGTAAGATATAAGAAGAGTTCATCTTTTCGTAGCTATAACTGTTGCGATCCAAAGTGCTAATGGTGCAGAAATGACACACGTCACCTTTTAAGCCTATGGCCGACTTGATCCTCGAGCCTCATTTACTGTAAATATTCACTGGAGAATCGTGACCCAGCTCCCCGCTGTGTTAATGGGTCTACCAACCTCAGGCCAGCTGTCAGCTTCCGTTGTGTCTAAAATGATTGCTGACTGTTGGCAGGCCGGACACTCATAGACACTCATGCTAAACAACTGACAGATGGCTGTCCGGCTCCGGTCTGATCCAGAGTCCCACCCAGCAAAAGCGAAGCAAAGCTCATTCATTAACACGTTATATCCTTTCGGCAAAGAAGTGAAAACCTGACAACATCTAAGTCCTGTGTCAGCCACCGTAACGCTTCAAGGGGAGGGTTGAAGTTGCAATTCACAACCTCGCCGCTAGATGCCAGTAAATTTCATACACTGGACTTTTAAAGGAATCAGAGAAGTCGTTTTTATTTAATTCAGTCATTGATGCTGTGCATGCAAGAACAGGCAGAAACATCTTACGGACTTCTATTTGTTTCTACAAAAAGAGATTTAGCTTTGGAATTGTTTTAGTTCAAGTAATCTGATGTAATGGGAAAACTCAACTATTGTACAATGTAACGATTTCACGAATTCATACAAATGTGAATCTTACAAAAACAGCATTATTAGAAGAAAAGCAAGAACAAAGTTCCACCTCTAAACCTGGAGTAAACCCCATTTCTTATTATCAATACTAATACATAAATGTATAGCTTAAAACGCATTACAAGTTGCATTGGATAAAAGAGTCTGCTAAATGCACGAAAGTATATCTAAATGCAATCCAGAACAAGAAGATTTTAATCAGATATTGACAATTTGATAATGAATTTAGGCTTCATTGACCTGATCACAGATGATGTGAGATTCCTTTTCGAACATTACAGATACTGAGTACAAAAGTATTGAGAGAAATAAGTTCTAAAAGCCTCAGAGAGAATGACAGGAGAGAAAGAAAAGACCTCCATACACTGTCAAATAATTTCGTCAGGGGCAATTTCAAACACGACAAGGCACAGCAGATCAAACATCATCGAGACCTTCGTATTTTCAAAAAGCTTTTTGTGACTTTGGGCACCTTGGTTCAACAGTTACTATCATTAGTTTTTATTAAACGCTCTTTACCGCTTCTTTATGCTTTTTAATTGCTTACAAACCAAAACCCAAAAGGATTTTCCGAGTAAAGGCAGGTGCCATCTATTAAATTTATTTGATGTTGGACTCAGAAAGTGAAAAAAAAATCATATAAGGAAGATAGATTCAGACGTGAGTCACGTGTCTAAGATTTTATCATTTTTATAGCCGTTGTGTTTTGTACATTCTGCTTTATTGTTTTTATTAATTTCTTTGTTTTCTCATCAAATCCCATAATTACATCCTCATGGGTTTTGCTATCGTTGCATCAGACGCTCCGCAAACATTCATCAATAATTACGGCTGCTGTTTGGAATGAAGCGAGAATATAAACAGCATATGAGGTAATGCTAAACACTAAAGTCTTCACTTGGAAATTTGGTACCGAAATAATTCAAAGAGTGTGAAAAAACCAGAGTGTATTCTTGGCCATACGCCTGGAAGGCAGATGAAAGCGCCTCATATTCAGAGCGAACAAACAATGAACAGATACGAGGCCCATATGTTTTCATCGCTGTGAAGTGAGACGGACGGATGAAACGACTTTGATATGGCTTGAGTCGACTGCACAGAAACAAATGTAAAAATAACTACAGAGACATTTATTAGTCCTCAGAGAGACACCAATGTGTGGACATTTTTAGATATCGGCCTTTGAAAACTTTATTGCAGGGTCGGCAACAGGCGAGAAAACTGGCCGCCAGCAATCATTTCTGACCCGCGCCAGCAGCATTATTTCGATTATTTTGCCCGCAGCTGGTTCTGAAACCGATCCGTCACAATCACGTCTTTAGTGAATTTGTCTTCAAAATAACAGTACGAGAACGTTTTTGCCGCAATGTTTTATTCTGAAGTTAATTGAGAGCTTTTAATTTGAAAAGTTCTGAAAGATATTCAGAGGAGTCTGTCGATCGCTAGACACACTTCTAAAATAGCCGTCATGACATATAGGGTATGAAAATATGGACTGTGAACCATTGAAACGTTTACATATAGCACGGGGCCTCCGCACCAACAGGTGAAGGAAATTCAGCTTCTTTTGAAGGTGCCGTGTTTCTTCTCGTGGTGCCATCTAATATTATATTCTTTGCAAACAGCGACAACTTTGTTGCAAATAAGACACACTGGCATTCACAAAACTAGGAAGGATGAATGCATTCATCTTTGTATGGCCTATTTTCGCTGTCAACTTTGACTGTTTGATATTGCCATTTTCTCTCAGCATCTAGCTGGCATAAATGTTATCATCACTCTGCACATGGCATAATAGCGTATCCACAGCAGGCAAAAGAAAATGCAGTTTAGCACATGAGGAGTGTAAAAAATAGGCTACGTTAAATAATTATACAACTATTATGTTATTATAAAATAACTCGATTTTTTTATTAAGCTATTGTTGTTGCATTTTTCATCAATACATTTCTTAAATTATCCTTTGACTATGTTCTGGCCCACCATCTAGTGGCGAATTACTTTTGTTGGCCCCATGCCAAACTTACCTGCCGAACCCCTGCTTTATTGGCTCTTTATTGGCCATGTAAAAATACACAAACATTTATATTTCCATTTCGAGGTCTGCAGACCTTAAAGGCTATTTGTTCTTAAATAAAACATAAATAAACAATTGGTCATTACTACTCACCCATATGTCGTTCTTAGAGGAAAAGTTTTAAGCTGAATTTTACGTTTGCCTCTCTATCGCCATCTCTGTTTGAAACATAAAAGTGCAGGTTATACTGTACTCAAATGACATTAACTGAGTTTTGTTCTTAGTTTTTTTAAGAAAAACCTGTCTCCATTTTTATCATATTGTGCATTTTCCAACCTCCAAGTAGAATATTTTGATATAAAATATCCTCCTTTGGTGTGGTTGGTTATTTCGTGTGTAGGAAATGACATTACTTCAGGACATTTGATTAAAAACACTGATTGATTGACAGCGCATCACACATTTCCCGACTGAGCCGCCACATGTGAACTTACATGAATATGCTGATGAAATGTGTACACATTATTCAAACCCAACAGAAGAACATATGTACGCTTCAGGCGGTCCTGAGGGTACACATGTAGAAAGTTGTTTAAGCTACAGTGAAATCTGTCTACAAAGGGGTTTGAAATAAATAAAGGAATGAATTAATACAACTCTCCAAACAAACATTGAGGTCAAAGAACAGCCAGAGGATTTGAGAAAGTGTTTCACTCACGTGACAAACCAGAACATACAGTACTACTAGTTTTGTGCATCGTACTGTATGCATACTCTCTGAATAAATAAAATAGCCGAATGATCTAATAGATTTGGCAAAATGTGTTGTATACTGCACAGAAAAAGCACACCGCAGGAACGCTGTATCCCGTGATACACGATGGGACGCGACTTACTTCCTGCCAAAACACATTTGGACAAAAACTTGAGCAAAATCACTTTATTCAGGATAATAACTGTCCTCAAGTCTTCTATCAAGGGTCAACAATTATCATACGTTTAGGGATGTGAAGAAATTCAAACACAAGCACAATTTATGTTTGTCTACCAAACTTCCAAGGAGTTTAAAAAGGTTTGAGTGGAAAAACATTCATTTGGACAAGTGTGTTGAAACATTCGACTTGTGTGGTAAACTGTTCAGTACCCTTACAAAAGACGTGTGTCACGTGTTATACAAACTGAACCAAGCTAGTAAAGAAATATACTTAAAAACATACACTTAAGAGTACACTTGACTTTTGGTCTATACTTGACAGTTTAATAATAAAACAAACATATAAACATTAAATCATAAGTATGATGTTCTGTTCACATATTCTGCAGTAAGTTAGTTTTGAGTAAGTTTGCTACTATTTTCTACACTTAAATATTACTCACAAGTATACTTTTATACACTAAATAGTAGGGCAATTTAGTCCTCGGTAGTATTGAAATATTACACTTACAAGAACACTACATGTACTTATTGTATTATTATACTTGCTACATAACTTTCTTGAACTACTTTTGAAGAACTTTTTTTGTGACGAGTTATTACACGAACATAGTTACAAATTGCCATCAGATTGTGTTGCTGGTTTTACTTTTGTGGTTGTGTTTAGAGACAAAAAATATAGAGAAGTTTCAAAGCAACAACATAAACACACGTTACTGCGCATGCGCGCTTTCATAGACTGCCATAAACTTCCCATACATATATATCTGAATGAATATTAACATAAATAAACGTGTTTGTACGATCCACATCATACGAATTCATACACAATCGCCTACTTGTAAAATGTTTGCTTTTCCAGGGATATCACATTGACATAACCGAGGCAACAAACTGGGCTGCACGTTCACAGAAGAAAGGCAGATTGGAGAGGTAATGAAAAGAGATGCAAAACTGCTGCTATTTCAATTAGCATTTATCTGATTAGCTGCAGACGGCGAAGTCGTGGACGGTAACAGCAGTTGAAGTGAGAGCTTGCTGCTGAATCATGGGAAATGTCAATGACAGTGCCTATAGCATTTTGTTATAATAAATCTGTCTAGAGCATTTGGACAGAACTGGCAGAAAGCCCGATCACATAATCTTACAGTAGAACCTGATCTTCTGGATAATGACACAATAAGCCACCAGAGGTTTCAGTCATCTTACCGCGGTAAAGGGATATCGTGAAGCATCCATTAAGTAATATAGCTTGTTAGCTTAATTGTAGGCTTAATTTGATGGTTGCCTAGCAATGTTAAACATCACACTTGTCCAAATGAATCCCATTTATGACTCACGCATGTGCATACAGAATATTGGATGTTTTATAATGCTTTCAAACACGCAAATGAGTCCTTTTGAGGAAAGAAAAGAAAACTGTCTGGTGTCCCTCCTTGCTTAAAGCTCATGAGTATACTTGGACATTCATCTGCGTTAAATATAAATAAACAATAATGCTGGTTTATGGAATAGCAGGATAGCTATTGTAAGCCATGCGTATTTATTTGTAATTCGATTTTGAGAAACCACATTTCTGTAAAGCAGTTATGGTG
Source organism: Barbatula barbatula (assembly GCF_947034865.1). NCBI lineage: Eukaryota > Metazoa > Chordata > Actinopteri > Cypriniformes > Nemacheilidae > Barbatula > Barbatula barbatula. The sequence goes on along the minus strand of NC_136771.1, from coordinate 753,131 downwards.
AGCCTCCTGGCGTAAATATAAAACTACACATGAAACAATATTCACAGATATTAGCCAGAGCAAATAGCTCTGAAAAAAAAACACACTGAACCTGACACAACAATGTCCCAGATGTGTAAAACATTAATATGATAAATATTTATTTTCACCAGCATCATATTTGCTTTCTTGAACATGAGAAAAATACCCCAAACAACTCCCAAAACGGCATCACCGACAGCAACTCTAATCACAACAATGTGGCCATTTTGGCTAATTCGTATGATTTCCCACAAACTTTTGTACAATTAGCTTTTTGCGCCAGTGATGTGAGGGTTAGGGGCGGGGCTTCAGTATTGCTTTCTTGGGCAATTTTCTTCTATTTTTTTCTGTATGATTCACAACAAACAAAATCATAAGTGTAAGCCATCTCATTAAATAGTTACCATTTCCCATGAGAGCAGGTTGGACATTCACAGTATTTCACAAGTTTTCTAGTGGGCTGTTTTTCGTATATCGATGTGTATAATATAACCATAATGTACAGATACTTTTGTAATCGTTGTCCATGTGAGTTTAGTTCAGATTGATACATTTTTCAATGCAGATTCATTTCTCAAACACTTGACACAGTTTTGCAATGTTTAAAGGCTTCTTTACACAACAACATCGCCAGTGTTAAAAAAAGATCAAATTAACTCTCACAGTGTATATATAATCCACATTTATATAGTGTGAATTATATGTACACTTTGAGTGTTTATTTAACTTTTTTTAACATGGGCGACGTTGCTGTGTACTGTTAATTTTATATTACAGATAATAGATCATTTATAAATACATGCTTCTATAAAAAAAATTCACCTGATAATAATAGACTCATTTTTATAAAGAATTATTTCAAATATATGGTTGACATATGCTCTGGGTTTATATACCTACTGTTTAAGTTCCAGTAACTTTTAAGTAGTAAACTGATATTCTGTCATAATTTTCTCTTCCTCTTTCATCTGTGGATCACAAAAGCAGATAATGACGTAAATATCCAGTTGGGTGGATTCAATACAATAGCAGCGCTACGTGACTCACTATAAGACTTAGAAAAACACCCGAAAGTGTCTGAAAGGAATTACAGTATGCCCGGCTCGCTGATAATAACAAGAGATTAATGCAATTTCACAATAAAATGGCGCAGTCACCATGACAACTCATGACATCACTAAGGTTACACCCGAAAGCTGTTATTAGGGATCTAAAATAAATATACAACACAAGCTTCCCAAACAATATAATTTGAAAAGTCGTGGCCAATGCATCAAATCCACACAATCTGATATTTATTTAATTTATGCATTTGACGAACACTTTTTTCTAATGAAATGTACAGTGTGTGTACAATATTTTTTTAGGTTGCACTGTTCCTTTCATTGCTGACATTGAAATGCATGCATGCACATCAACAATCCCACAGCAACAAACCTGAACGTATCAACACATTTCATAATTGGGTGGATGGGCTTTCTTCAAAAAGACACCAAATCGCTCCGGGTGCTTTTGAATATTACACAACATGTTGTACATCCAAAGGGAGCAGCGTGCACTGCGATGGTGGACGTGAACTTAGATTCAAGTATAATACAGATTTTACAGCTAAGAAGTGTATTTAAAAGATTACTCCAAAGGAAAATGTTATTGCTTAAAGGTTAAATAATTTGGATTTGTGCGAATTCTATGAGAATTGACAGTTGATATTGAGATCTTCACTAATATTGACTTTTGCAGACGAGATGAATCTGAGCTCAGTTTGACACATTGATGACGTCTCTTCTCAATCTCCATTTGCCATTATATAGGCTATTTATGAAAATATATATTTATATTGCAGATAATCTGTGCCAGTAAATGCATTACCTGTGACATACTGGAAATCACTGAAATGACTTTGACCTCATCATTTAACCTGTCATGTTCCCATCAACTACGGTGCTAAAAGATTCGCTGCAGTAATTAAACAGGATAATTAGTTTGAATCAAAGCGTATTATCACCCTAAAAAGCCCCCACCACCCCAGCAGAGTACTGTTGATTCATCTGATACATCAAACGCTTCCCATAATGAACCAAAGGTGAAGCACATCCGGCAGAGGCTATGATCTCATTTTCATGCAGGTATGCAATAACACGCGCATGCACGCTCACACGCAATCCACTGGCTTTTGATGAAAGCAATGCTTCATTTGACTCCTGAGAAATACCATCTGCCATCTCACCCTGAAATTCTCAGCATCACCTTTGTATGTAAACATAATTCTGTATGTAAACATAATTCTGTGTGCAAACATGACCCTTGTTAGTGAATAGATCACGTGTGCTCTCGTTTCACATTCATGCACCTGTCATCTGTATTTGCATATGTAGATCTGAGAGCTGGGTGGTACGGGTATCTATTTGTATATTTATGAATGTCCTCTGAAACATCTTCATAGGCCATTTAGCGTTTCTTTGTTTGTTGGTAATCCTTTGAACCATTATTGTAAGACCTAAGAACTGAAATACAGTTGAGTGATATCCAATTGAAAAAAACAAGTCTGGTTTCCAGTATTTTCCATAAACATGTCATCTTTTTGTATACCAACCTACAATGCATATATGTCTACTTAAATATGCCTGTAAAATACCTCTATCATCATATTTAAGTGATGATGTAAACTAATGTAAAAAGTTTTGAAGTTAACTTATATTAATATCTCTATTTATTACTTGAGAATAAAATCAAGGATGATATACCTTGCTTTGAAGAAGCGGTCTAATGGCTTGGCCTTATGGAAATGTAATAGCCAAATAAAAATTACATACAAATCATAATATTCACACTGTTGTTTTATCATCAACATCAATATAAATATAAATATATTTTAAATGCTGGAACAAAATAAAAGTATTTTGCCTTTTTCCACCACAAAATGTGTGAGTTTTCAGTGCAGGTCACTCTCTGTTTGCCAACATTATGTGATTGAGAAATGTGTCAGATATCGTTACTTTTTAACAAAATGTTCCTTATTGAATGAATTGAAACAAATTTTAAGCAAAATAAAATAAAGGAATTATTTTATTTTCTGGTGTGGTGAAAGCTACTGACCGCAATGTCTACAGGAGAAAAGAACCTGAAATTCACAAATAATTTCAGACAGTGTTGACAAGCAAAACTCAAACCGCATGCTCTCTCACTAAAACACATTTGACACAGAGGTACACTGTGTTCTAAAATAAAAAAATAAAAGTTACACAAACCAAATGATATGGTTTGGGTTGCTTGTTTAGTCAAAAGATTTGGGTTTGGAGGTTTTGTGAATGTCAAAGGGTTCTTAGGAAGTTGGGTTGGAGAAATGTGTTGAAGTGTTTGTGAAAAACTGTCAGAGTATTGGATGTTCCTGCAGTTCGATCGGAAGAGCATTTGGCACGAGCAAAGATCATGAGTTTGATCTCCATGAAACAAACAAAGGGTGAATAAAAGAGTTTGCCAAATTCATCAATGCACATGTTGGATCTGTTGTTTCTTTAGACCTCAAGTTGTGAGACGTGTTTTTTTCACGTCGGGAAGTCTCAGCGATGTACTGAGCTATATAAATCCACAACAGTACGGCCTATAGCGGCCTAAAGTTACTTGTTGCGACGTGTAACTAACACTGTAATACCATGAATAACATGTACATCAATACAGAGAGTACAGTCTGATTGTTTATCATAAGGTCGGATAAAAAGCATATATATGTCTTACACCGCGTATCAAGATAAATCCATAAATCTGTTGTACTGAAGAAACAGTTGTGTTTATCTTGACTGTAATGGGGATCAGCGGTGGCTCCATATGAAGGCTTAAATATGGATATTTTTCTCCCACATGTTTGACGCATTTAATGCACTTGCATTGAGCTTTTCTATGCACCTTAATTACTGCACAAACAAAATGACGCATCTCAATGTCATTGAGTGTAAATATAAAACTTACCACACACATACAGGTCACTGAGGACATCCATCTACTTCAAATGTAAATACAATTACATTAAGGTAATTGAGTTCATTTCAGGGAGTAATCTTTAGAAAAGTCTTGAGAAAACTAAAAGAACAAACAGTACTAAATGATTAACCATGTTAAGCTGCGAGTCTTCTTAAGATCTACTCTGATGTGGCGGTGGGAGACTGTGAGGAAATGTTGGTACATTATACAGAATTACTGCTCGCCACTAAACTTACATTTATTTTCATTTAGACACATTCTTCCTGAAGAATGAATGGACAACAAACAAATAAATGTAAAACAAAAAGCTTTTCACATACTTTCAAATAATGTGTTTTTTTCTGTTTAGCAAACATGCATTAGGAATTATTAGCTGAGGTTGCAAAGGCAACCATAAATTTCTGTAACACTTATAACCAGAAAAAAAGGAAAAAGAGAGACAAAGGCACGGAGAAGAGAGAGAGAACAAGACAACAAAGTCAACTGCAAAGTTATTTGTCCCTAAAGTGAGAATACAGTACGGCAGACTATCTGTACACAGTGACCACACTGTGATCTCAAGAAAACTGAGACGGAACGTCACTTCCTTACAGAACGCAGAAAATACACTGATGTACAGACAATCAGACGATGAGAAACTGGCGTGTCTGTGAGAAGAACACAAGGACTGATGTGTGTTAGTCTGCCTGTCACAACAACAGAGAAAACAATCCATCGGCCCTGAGCTGATGTTTATAACTACACTTAAACTACACTCTGTTTCTTTTTTCATACAGTATATTTACATATAGATATAAACTTTAGTTTATTTTATTACTATAATTATGCTTATTTTCATTTGTTGACATACTTTCACTATTTGTACGCACTATGAATGTACATTTTGTCATGCCAATAAAACACCCTTACATTGACATTGAGAGAGATAGCAGGGCAGAAAAGAGGTTTATAGACCACTTGACAAGATGTAAGCACATTGGTCCAGAATGACTTACAATTTTTTTTGATTACTATTTTAAATCGTATATGTTAGTTAAATCTTAAAAGAATCGTTTGGATTCTCCTATAAATGTTCAGGGGAGCATAACTCACTGGTTAACCACCGTAGTGCGATGCATCTTTGGGGAAATTAACGATTTATTTATGACCGTTTCCCCACACCGTAGTTACTCTGTCGGAGATCAATCGTTTGAACCAATGTAGTGCTGATGCCATACAGGTGCTGGAGTAATGACGTCGATAAATACCTTCAGATTTCAAATTCTTGCTGTGAATAACATACATTGCATTTAAAGGTGACTTTTGTAATCCAATTTTTGTTGTTTTATTTCACAATATTTCATACATCCATAATTTCCTCCTATGTCACTCCGCCAAGGTATTCCCCAGGGTCCTAGAGCACGTAGGCCCATGCGCATGCACACTTTTCAATAACAGCACTTGTGTTTTCTTATCAAACTATAAGATGTCAAATTAAATTGGTTTATATTTCAAATGATGGATATAGAATGCAGTGCATGTTGCTTGCTTCATTTAATCAAAAGTTTGATGCATTTAAGTGTGCATGTCATAAAAATAGGAACGATGCTTCTAACCACAGTTCTAGACATGTAGTTCCAACCACGCAACATGCGATGCTGTTTGCTATCGATCGTTGGAAGGATCGTATAGGGAAACGCTAGAATCGTTGAACTATACTGGAACGACGGAACTTGCGACCATAGTTGCAACACGATGCTTTTAAGGAAATGCACCTGTTTGACTGTATTTTGTTCAAACGTTTGTAAAACAGAAAGTAATTTATTGACCAACGTTGAGCTAGCAATGATACATATTCTACAGTGGACAATAAAAGTGGGAGTAAAAAGAAGAGGAGATAAGAGTGGATGAGAAAAACTTACAAATTAGTTTAGAAAATGGTCTATACACTGCCCGTCCAAACTCACCCATTGGGCAGTGCTATGATCTGGGGTTCCTGCAGTTGATCAGGTCTAGGTTCAGCAACATTATGTGGCCAAAGAATGAGGTCAGCTGACTACCTGAATATACTGAATGACAAGGGCTGGGTTTACCGAAACCATAGTTTTTTAAAGAATATATCGCTACCACTCTTTAGGTATAACTTAAGAAGGAGGTAGCGATAAGAAGGTTTCAGGAAACCCAGCCCAGGTTATTCCATCAATGATGGCAAGGGGCATGTTCCAAGATGACAATACCAGGATTCATCGTGCTAAATTTGTGAAAGAGTGGTTCAGGGAGCATGAGAAATCCTTTTCACACATGGATTGGCCACCATCCAGACCTTAAGTCCATTGAGAATCTTTGGGATGTGTTGGAGAAGATTTTGCGCAGCGGTCCGACTCTCCCATCATCAATACAAGATATTGGCGAAAAATTCTGGTCAGTAATAAATGTTGTGACTTTGCAGAAGGTTATGGAAACGATGCCATGGCGAATGCATGTCTTCAACCCAACAATCAGCATTTTAGGTTGAATCAACCAAGTTAATTTATAACCCAATTGTTGGGTTTGTCCATTTTTGGACAGGTTGAAATAACTAAACACTTTTAGAGCGTAGACCAGAGGAGAGGAAAAGAAGAGCAGAGAAATGGGAGGAAGCGAGGAGACAAAGAGAAGAGAAGAGGCGGGATGCTTTATTTCTATTATGTTTTTCCCGTTGGACAAAAAAGAATGTGTGAAAACAACATGCTCTTGATTTTAGTCTCAAACACAATAATGTAGGTCGACAAATGCAAAAGTTAATAAAACACTCAGTACGTACTTGCAGTGTTTCTTGCAGTTGGGCACAGAGTCAAATCTAGACTGCAGAATATCACAAGTCTTCGGACATGGGCCAGTGAACAACCACTTAGAACATCCTAGCAACCGCATAGCAATGCCCTGGCAACCAGCCAACAACCCCCAAGTGGGGAGCTCCATTTATTTATTTAAACAACCATAGGAAACTAAATTGCATTCATCTAACATTAATAATTTCAAATATGAAAAAAGTTATGGTTTCCATGCACTATTAAACAAATGAAAGAGTCAAACAAATCTGTGATTTACACTGTTTCCCTTTCTATGTATAAAGTTTTTAAATTCTAAACTTTGATCTGCAGCGATGATAAGGAGATACATTTCCTCATAAAGTTAATAATATAGCCCCCTTTTGTCATCTATGGAATACCTCCTTTAAATTATTTAGTATACAAGACGTGCTCGATTTATTCCAATTATATCCCCGAGGACTCTTAATATTTAATACGGCACATTCACCATTGCCAATGTCTCAACGACTCTGATGTACTTCTTGTCGTCTTGAAGCACTGCGGCACGTTGATGAAAGTTCTCCATCTGATAGTGACGCACGCCTCTCAGTAATACTTAATGACAAACTCGCTTCTTTATTCCCAGGTATACGGCTTATACTGATAATCACACGCCGGTATACTGGAACTTTTTGATGGGTTTTTGATGTGCGAGATGAGCCACGTGAGTCATTTTAACTAGGCACGGCTTGATCTTCTTTCGTAAACACTATGCTCACGGCCGTGGTCCGATGTACACCAACGTCAGTCGCGTGGCCCTGCCCCGGCAAGGTTTATACTGCAGCTCCTTATACGTGAAAAGGTTTCTTTGATTTCTCATTTTGACCTGATTTCTCATTTGCACGTTTGTGGAGTCGTGAGGTCGCAGAGGCTCGGGCATGATGTGCCTGTTACTAGTTTAAAAAAGGAAACCAGAATTGGAAATAAAGAACAATGAAGCAGAAATGTCTAGTCAAATCTTGAATATTGTCCGTATTATTTCAGATAGCTTAGGGCTGGACCTCACATTCAGAATAAAAAATTTAAATTCAGGAAAATTCTAAGGCAGCTTCGAGCTTATCCTTCATCTTAAGGCAATCCCAGAATGCAAAGCTGTATCTCTGTGTTCATCAGAACAAAGACATTTATACAGGTTTGGAATAACTCGAGGGTGAGTACATGAAAATTGAAAATGATTACTAATTCGTATTGAATTCAAGCTCTATTTAAAAAAAAGCTTAACCCCGAAATTTCTGTTCTTATACTTACGTCACATTTGGTTTGCACATGAAATCTCTCCTGCTATATCACTGGCACCCTCAGTAGGTAGCTGTACATGTAGAGACGGACAGAGAGACTGTTGACTAGATGTAGAACCCGAGCGTCTATCTGCATAATGAATATGTGAGGCTCTAATGCATCTCTCAGTGATGCGGCCATGTCCGCTATGATTACTGGAGACCTGTAGAGACGTGAAGTTGCTTTACAAGTGGGTATGATTAATTCAGATTAGAAGGCTGTAAATGGTTGTGCCAGCGTGAAACGATGAGCGTACAGCTGGGATTCTGTGCAGTGTGCATTACAGGCCACTGTCACACCAGCATCCACTTCAATGCAAAGTCATCACAATGATAATGGGAGTCAAAGTTTTGGCTGACGATTAATTGTCTAATAAATAATTGTGATTACAGTGATTCATTGTCTGCTTTTAGGCTTTGACAATATGACTATTAATGACAATCAATTCATTCAATGAAGAAAATATATACTTTAGAGAAGTGAAAATTTGGTAGACAAAATAGCCTCATGTTTTAATATGCAATGTTTTATAAAAGTAACAATAATAAATGTTCAGTGTACCTGTTCTTGGTGTCTGCAGATCTTAATGTGAAGTGTCTTTGGCAGGACAAGCAGCGCTTGCAGAGCGGAAAGGGTTCAAATGAATCGTTGGATAAAGATATACGAGAATAAAGCGCAAACGATCATTAACATAAATGTCCCTGAGATATGTCTTGCGGGCCGGGGCTGCCAATTGACTGACTATTCGCAGCCCTAAACTTTAGGATGAAACAGTTGTTAGCCAATAAAAAAATCTTCATTTTATTGAAACAAAATGCCTTTAAAATCTGAAATGTGTTAGAAATAGGTCACTTCAGTGTGAGTTTTAAGAATCCCCGGGGAATTTAATACTGGTCTACCGTGTCGAAAAAACACATCACTCCACACACCAGATGCCATTAAAGTCTCACAAGTTTCACTGTTTCAAATACTAGTGGGTGGAGCTGGTGTAAGGGCTTCTGCTGTCTAGTGCGGGGGCGTGTCCACTCTGTGCCCCCCGGGAATCGCGCCCCTGCGTCTAGACATCAATGATATTAAACAGAGAGGAAATGGGAACTTTGGTTTGAGTCTCATCGTGCGTCTCAATATTTCTTCTGAAGAAAAACAGTCAGAAATCACACAAAGGTCTCTAGACGTCAATAATGTGTCAAACTGAGCTCAGATTCGTCTCGTCTGCGATCAAAAGTCAATATTATTGAATATCTCAATATCATTTATACATCACATTTACTCAAATACAAAAGAGACTACATTGAGACTTAGATAAAAAACAGAGACTGAAAAACTTGAATAACAATAAATACAAATATTCAAAATCTCATAATGTATGAGGATGAAAAAAGTTCAGCTTCATTTGACTGAATAATAGCTGTGAATTGCAAAAGCAGAAAGGAAGATTTGTGTGGATGTGTTTATGGCAAATAGCACGTCTCCCGCTGTGGCCACCGACTGAAGCACATCTGACTTGGTACATTTTGAAAAATGCTCGACGTGCTTCAACACCTGCCGGCCCACCCGAAGGGTGTGAAATCAGCACTTATCGCTCCGTGTTAAAAGCTGAAAAATTAAGAATCAGAGCCAATACACAAACACATAAAAGGATTAACCACACATGGCATTTAAACAAAACTGTTTCAGATCCTTCATTTACGTCAATGTGTCACAAACACATAGCCAGTGAAAGATAGCGCCTTTGGGTGCCAGTCGGCCCGCAAGGTCACGTCAGTTACATCTAGTATCAACACAGAGACCGCCCAAGTGATCAGCACATCATATAATGACATCAGACACGGATGACCTGAACCCACTGGAGTGGCTTTTATCTAAACTTCCTTGTGTACCGCATCACACTGCCGTTTCATATGATGCTGAAGTACCATCCAATCTTATATAAATGTCATTTAACTCTATCAATATGTATACACATGCACTCACCTGAACAATTTTCTTATGCTAATGACCCGGGCCTTTCATAAGCGATGAATATTAAAGAGAACAGAGGCCTGATGTCGAGTTATACCAATAACCCGTCTACACTGATAGTGGATTTATGGAAAGCCATTACGCTCAACAAATCTCACATCATTCAAGCAATAAGATGAGACCGTTAAATATACTAGATACATGCATTGCTATCATACCGTATAAACACACTTCATGCACGGATTACAGATTTGAACACACCCATAAACAAAAGGCCAGAAATGATTGGCCAGAAACAGACCATTTCCCACATAAAATGTACTATAGTAGACTGTTCCTACAAAAAAAACATTCCTACGCTCACAGATGCCATAGAAGAACCAATTACTCACTATCATTTCTTCCTACAATGTTTTTCAAAATATTTTAATATAAAAATAAGTTTCTCCTCAACGAAGAACCCAACAAGAAAGTTGTTTGGGGAAAACCATCAGGTAACCATTCAGACACAACTGGAGAAATGAAGAGTTGTAGACCCTGTAGGGTTTTTACCATTGATCTATATAAACGACTGGATCGCTCATGAGGTCATAACACTGAAGCTACCGCACTGCCATGTTGGTGTGCACAAACATTCTATTTAATGAATAAGATGTTATCACATCAACGGTAAAACAGAACTTTTCATATATAAAGTCTCACGGTACATTATCAAAACTCAAATGTCTTAAGCATGTACATGGTAAATTATTTAAAGTCATGGAATGTTCCGTCTTATTGGAGTGAGTAACATTCATTTTCAACTTATATCAGATAAGACACCTCAACATATGAGAAATGAGCTCTTTCTATAATCTACATAGAGATGTTATTTATGCTGTTTTATATGTGTTCATTTAAACACACATGTAAACTAAAATTGAATTGTGCTCCTGGTAAGATTATTTTATGTTAAGGTTATTGGTTATTTTTGATGGTCATTATGATCATCATAGGTCATATAGCGTCGTGTTCGATTCCGGTGGCTTCAACTTCGGTCATTTATATAGATCAGTGGTTTTTACCCTTGATAGCATGGTCCGTTTAAGTACTCGATTCTGAACCGGCCGGAACGTATGCACTAAAAGTGTTTAATTCACGGGTAGTTCCAGTTAGTTTGATCAATGTTTGAAATGAACTGACGAAAGTAACTGTCATTCAAAAATGACACTGTAAACATCAATAACATCTGCTTCGTGTTGGGTGGTTCTTGGCCTGCATTAAAATCTCAAACATATCCCATATAGTATAGTTAATACTACAAATGTACAAAAATGTGCAGTGTTGGCATTGTGCTTAGAAAAAGTAACCAGGTTTCATGATATTAGGAGTCTTTTGTGCATATTTTACAAATCGTTTTACCAACATTTTACTACAAGTATCATAACTACTATAGCAATACCAGACATTTACAATACTTAAACCATGGTTAATGAATGATAATATCAAAAACATTACACCCAAAGACAAGCTTGTGTAAGTGTAGCCCATTTCAGTTTTTTATTACATGTGCAACTATTATGCTTCTTTATTACATGAGTGACACGTTTAGTCATGCAAATGTTAAATCAAGCTTTCATTACATGAAATGTCAACATTTGCATAGTTTCAGGGTAACTGTTGAAGTTCTCCTACAACACAAATTAATACTACGGACATAAATAATATATTCAATATAAGAGTTTTTAATAGAGAAAGACTTCCTTTTCTTAATGATGTGATTCATGCATGACAAGGTTCAAGGTTCATCACAGGTAGCTCACCCAGAAAACCTAATATTTGTATTTTTATACATTTCAATGCTTAAAAATAACCTGACTGTAATTGGGCCGTGTGAAAACGGGGAAAGAGCCGCAGTGCCGCATGGGTGCAGAGAGACACTTTTCTTCATCAATTACACTCATGAACCGACAGCCTGCGATTCTCACAGAAAAAAAAGTGTCTTAGGCAACAGAAAGGATGAAGATTGGGACGAAAAGAAACGTCGTCTGCTTGCCAGGTGCTTTTAAGATAATACACAGAGAGAAAAGCACGATGACCCACAGAACAACGCTCGTGCATGTTTTAAACCCTATGTGACCTACAAACAGAAAGGATTCATTCACATTTTAATAAATGAAACACCACTTAGAGTAAGAAAAACCATTTGTTTGAAGTGAATGACTCTTGTTGGGCACTAAGTTACATGCAAAGTCAAAAGTGATCATGTGCAGTTGATATCTTATTTACATTTATCTACAGAGTTTGTATATTTAAATTAAATGTGCACATTTTATGAGAAACGTTTGAGCTCACTGAGTTATTGAGTTCACTTTTGATTGGAGACGAGACCAATCTGAGCTCAGTTTGACACATTGTTAAGATCTCTTGTGAAACTGGGGGTGTAACAATACGCTCAGCTGGCGATTCAATATAATACACATTACTGGGTTTACGATAACAGTTGAATTACGATATTAGTTAATAAAATGAAACTGACAGATTTTACCCTAAAACATTACAAAATAAAAAAAAAACAATTGAAAGTCTTGACAATATTCAAGGTTTACTTCAACATTGTTTGTAGACGAAAATAAACTGAATAGATCTGTCACTGAAAAAATAAAAAATAATTTAATATGAAAATATAAAAAATGTATTTCATTACAAATTATATTGCCATAGTCTACGATACATATTTTAATAGCACCACGATACATACAGTATTTTCATGCGCATATAGACGGTTTCATTTTTTGTGACCCCATTTTAACTTCCGGTACATATTTAAATGCGTCAAAACTACCCGACCCATTCATTTTATAAATATTTAATAAAATGAATATGCAACTAAATTGTTTATTTAATACAATGATTATACAATAAAATTATAATACAGTTACATAAAAATATAAATACAATAAAGTATAAATAGTTATATCATAAGACACTAGCCAAACATAGACTGGAAGTTAACGGTCTATACGATACTATTGTTACACCCCATCTGTAACTCAAAAACTTCTGAGATTTGAGGTCTGAGATGCAGGTGAGAAAGTTTCCATTTGCTCTCCATTTAAAAATAGAAATATTTGAGAGTCAGTGATTTATCTTTCTAATGGAATCTGAAGGACCACATAAAAACTGAAATACAGAGCGCACAAACACACAGAGAAGCAACAGATGAATGTGTTATCACCTTCATTTAACATTGTCATCGCATATTTGTGTCAACACGTGTCAAATTATACGCATTTCCATTCATTTTCCGTCTTATGAAAAGCCCACAAGCTGCATTTTTGCAGGGTTTTGCACGCCATCTAGCCGGTTATATAAAGTGACAGTGAGAAGCAAATTATCTAACGTATACGGATAAATTGCTCAATTACAACATGACAGCGATTTAATTACGCTTTGGGTTAAGAGGTTCCCTCCCTTTAAATGTTACAGCAATTGTTCCTCGCCCCGAAGGGGCCGGTTAATAATATAATTCTTGTTCGCAGTACGAGAGAAATCGCGCCGTTGCTAAAGGGAAACTTTGAACACACAAGTCATCATCAGTATTCAATATTTATTTTCAATACTTGCTTTCGCATGTGTCTTGTTAGCGATAAACCAATGAACGTTATCGCTAGTTTTATAATTGCTTTTTTCAGCAAACTGACCTGTTACACACAAGTGTGTCCGGTGAGGTGAAGCAGGGCATTAGATGGATAAATGAGCAGCACTATTCCTCCTTCACCATCTGTGTACAAATTCACTTATTCGTCACACAAACGCCTAGTTAGGGATTGAGGTTGTTAAGTGTGCTTTAATTTCAGCGTATGCCCAACCTCATCATCCTGTGAGACTCAACTAAGACACTTCCCTAAAAATAAGACAAGTGGCACGGTCAATGGTCTAAAGGCACAATGTCCTTATTAGGTTTGACAGCGTCCCCGCTTCAACAGCGGTCACATTGGGATAATAATCGCAGTCGCCATACATTAAGATTAAACCTGACCGCCTTTGAATAAAGTCTTAAAGCGTGTGGGAGGAGAGCAATCCCATAATGCATCGCAGGGCTTCCGTATAATTACATTGTGATGTATGCGGCGAAGCCTTAAAACTGCTGGGATTTGCCAAAAGCCACAGTCATTGACTAGAAAAGTAACCACAGATATTTGCATTTCAGTGAGGAAAACTGAATTCGCTGAAATCTTCAGTTGTCAAAAGCATGTGGAGGCCGTATTGTATCGTGAATGTGAACGCTACGAAATGAAATGACATAATAGAGTTTCTTAAGCACTTAACATAAAATGGATTCTTCAGCTATTCATTTAGCATTTCATTCCACGTCAAATCCTCGGAGAGATGGAGACCGATGCAGAAAGAAAGAAAGCATAAAGGCATGTACACAGAATTCATTTCATATGTATGTCACATGACCACAAATCTAGCTCTGCATTTTCAGTTTTTCATCATTCTGCGGCTTCAGCTTAAGGTTTTGTGTCTCGCTTTCATACTCGTAGCGCAGATATGATCACTGAGAGTCATTTTCTTCCACAGCGCTTCACAGCCTGGGGATCTTAAGCATGACTAGCCGCTCCATGGGAACGGACAGCTGATTTTTGTGATAGATGATAGGATGAGAGGACCCGAATCTGCCATCACTGAGTAAAGAAGAGGTCACGGTTAGTGTAAACGAATTGAACATGATGGAATCCCATTATTTTCCATGACGTCGTTGGCTGTATTTAATGATGCCACATGACTAGACACGACTCTGTAATTGTGTCTCTGCAGAGACATCTGAGACGTCTGTGTCCGAGGATGTTCACAATGATGTAATTATGACTGATAACAGTATTTCAGGTGTTGGAAAAGAGGGTGCGGCCTGATTCTCACAATGGTTTTCTGTGTAAGAAGTCGTTTGATCTGCTCTAGACTGTGGACAGTTTTTCAACCGGTTGAAGTCTCGGAGAGTTCCTTCTCACACGCAGACAAACTGTCGCACATGGCTTTTATTTGTCACGCTATATCATCATCTTCCTGTCAATCCAGTTCTGTACTTTGATGTTGTTTTATTGCCGCTTGCAGCATGAAAAACTGAAAGAATTTAAACAACACAATACACACATATGTATACACACACACACAAACACATATGCACAAACAGGCATGCATACTTTTACAGTACAAACATGCATAAACACACACACACACACACACACACACACACGCACACACACACACACACACACACACACGCACACACTTACAGAGAGAGACACACAAACATACACACCCATGTCTGCACATATACCATACAAACACACACACACTTGTACAGTACACACATGTACACGTGCATACACACACACACATATACGCACACACTCAGATAAACACATGTACACATGCAAACACATGGATACACACACACACGCAAACACTCACACACGTGACACACAGAGAACCACTCTACCATACAAACACACACACACTGAAATAAGACCCAGAAATGTTCGTGGCAATTTTCATGAGAAAATCTGTATCTGCGCATGAAACCCTAATTCATACAAAAGATTATGATGCGTTTATAAGAAAAGTTGCCCGTTATTTATTTATGTCAACTAAACACTTTCAACGAGAGCGATTTTTTATCTCAGCACGAGTGAAACTGACAGACACGCCGGCTCGAAGGCCTCACGCTGTTCTCGTCAGACGATGCTGGTTTTCTGACTGAGGCATCTGCTCTTCTGTGAACTCCCAAATGTGTAGTTATTCCCTACCAGCTGGATGCCACGTTTACTACAAACATTCAGAAAATAATTTCATTGACTTCACAGGATTCTGTGTAATCACATCAATATGGTGATAATGCGGCGCGCTTCCTTCTGACATTCATATTCACGAAGAGTTCAGGTTTCGGCATCTACAGTCAGATCTACGGCGGATGTTTTTCACAATTTCATTATCTTAGGCATGTAACACAATCAAGCTATAAAGTGAAAATGAACATGAACTTTTTTTCCGCACATTCTCCTGCGCTCAGGAGCGCCTAGACCCGAGATCATGTGACTGAAGTGTTTCTCTCATTAAGAATGGTATTTGCTGGCTGTTTTGATGTGGCTGTCGTAACCCCTTCCGTATGACTTTCCTAAAGTGCGCTAACAATAGAGAAAAGTGCAGGATTCGTGTCTATTTGCATTATTTATTTTAATCACAGCTCGCATATTTCGCACATTAATGATATTAGGAAAGCCAGTGACCTCGCCTGCAGAGATCACTAATGCATTTCTGTTACACAGATAAACATGCAAACCCTTTTTTTATCAACTCGCAGGAAACTGTAATTCACATTTGTAGTCGGGAAATTCAGATGCTCGCAAAAGTTGTGAGGCCTTAAACAAAATCATGCAGTCGTCACGTCTGGTACAACAAACACACGGCGATGGACGTGGTCGTAATGCGGTACGTTACGATGTGAGCTGTCCTTGAAAGCGAAGATAACTTTCTTGGGGCTACAAATCTGTTCCAGGCAAAATGACATCGCAAACATCCTATCAATGACACGTTGGATGAATGCTTAAAAAAATACACGCACAAGGTTTGAAACTGGATGTGAATGTACGTTCATCGTCTCGCTAGGAAGCTGAAGCTGAATGGGGTAAAGCCCCAGGCACTTCAACCACAAGACTAATGGTGTGAGGTAGTGAGATTAAGTGCCGTCGATTCACCAACCCCGCAGTAAACTACACCACCCGACCCACTCCAGCAGATATACAGGTGCTTCTTCAACTACAGCCTCCTTTATTTCCCAGGGGTTGACTTTTATTAAAACTAACAGATTTCTTCTCGTCGGATGTATGAAGGTCACGTTACAACTTTTAACCTGGTTTTATGCGACTTTATCCTGGTTCAAGATATGAAAAATGATGAAATGGGATCGGGATGTGATGTGATGCAACTCCATTGTAAAAACACATGTGTATTGAACACCATTCAAAAGTGTATTGTGAGAAAATAACATTTTCAGTTGTATGCCAATGAGTATTGTCCCTCATAAAAGAGCATGCTGGATATGAAAAGAGAGTCATGTGATGTTACCTTGAATATACACTGTCCCTGTCACTTTAAATCATTATGGATCTTGCTTCAAACATGCTAAAAGCGTGACAATCTCATACCCATAAAATATTTAATTAAAAACTTAATATACCTTTTCAAATATACATTAAATACCTTGAATAACAAGGAAAGAACATTGAAAGAAATTGAAATGACGATGAAATAATAATATTTGACTGTTTTAAGACAATCACAAAAAACGTGTACATTCACACACCTTTGGATGAAACTGGGAGTGCTGCAAGTCTGTTTTTAGATATTGTACATTAGGTTCAAATGCAGGGCTAAAATTATCTAAGGTT
Organism: Barbatula barbatula; assembly: GCF_947034865.1. Classification (NCBI taxonomy): domain Eukaryota; kingdom Metazoa; phylum Chordata; class Actinopteri; order Cypriniformes; family Nemacheilidae; genus Barbatula; species Barbatula barbatula. Next base: position 735,628 of record NC_136771.1, on the reverse strand, counting down.
GCAGAAACAGCAGCATGCTCGGGATTTTATTTGCGCTTCATTTACCACAATACAGCCACCGTCACAAGCACAGGCGTGTTTTATTAAAGCCCCTCTATGAAAGTAGTCCCTTGTGGGACATGAACACTTGCTGAACACGTGCTAGACCACCAACGCACATACTGAAGAATAACTGTTACACTTTGGTCGAATTGCAAATTCAATCTTTGGCCCCGAGGACGCCATCACTTTAGATGAATCAATAAATATCCGGTAACGATTTCTCGCCATATCTGTAATATCAGCATGTGTTCTGCTTGTGAATGAATCTTTACAGTAACCAAACTATTTTATTGTGATGCATGCATAACAAATATATAAAACACATGTGTCTACTGTGGTAAATCTACTTTAAACTATGCTTACAAAGCGTGGTGTGAATTCGGCGGAAACTGTGAACCACGATGAGGTCGATGAAGATATAAATGTTTGCCGTTAAAGAAAAACTCTTGGGAAATACGATTGTGAGAAACCGAGTCTCACAAGTGTGCATCGGAAATCAAAGACGCCGAAATCTCGAAACAATGCATCATTAGTGTCCGCTATATACAAATCGATGGCTCTTATAAAACCCTTCAATTTTCCAGTTGTTGATCAAGGGGCAACGCTGAAGATGAATAACGTTTAAAGATGCAACACACTCGAACGATAAAGCTGGCAAATGATAAATGGGGCAGCAATTGACATTAAATAGATTTTAAGGTCTCAACCCTGCTGCAAAGATAAGAGGCTGAAACCCAAGCGAGGAAGAAATAGCTCTAATAGAACTGCAGCATCTCTCGCCACAGGCGAATGCTTGACCTTGCCCGTTTGCAGAACAATTGCCACCAATAAAGACACAGTGAAAGCAGTTATTTTCACAGAGAGATGCGATGATGGCTCCAAAGACAATGATGAATAATATTTCATTAGGACCTACGGCTTCAATGAATGGAGAATGTTCACCTTAGGTTAAAATGCAACACACCAACATCTGTCATTGGATCTGAAAAACCGAGGGAAGAGGGAAGATAACAGCACAAAAAGTGAGAAACCTCAATTTGTGTAAAACTCAGTGTAACATTATACTCTATATCATTAACGTTTTTACAGCAACTGAAATGGAAGTGTTTTTAAAAACAACATCAGAAACGTAAAGATGTTGGAAAACATTGTGGATCTGATTTATCTTATAATATTCAAGATGAATGAGAATAAAAATGTTTACATTTGAAGTATGTCATTCAACAGTCTCATGGCGAATTGTGACTCAAAACTTTAGCGAATCGGGGGCTAATTCGTATGAATGTTATTTCTACAGTTTGGTAGAATCTTCTTTTAACCTAATGACGCTTGTGATTACGGGTGGGATTAGGGAATCGCAGAATCGCCGTCTCATAAACAGTTACGTTTTCTCATTAGAGGTTGTTCCATTCTGTTCTTTGTTTTCTTAAGATAACGGTATAAACTATACTGTACCCTACCCCTAAGGTTTTAACAAACACACAAAAATGTGTACATTTCACACTACGCCGAGGTATCAGCGGGGCAATGAATCTCAGGCGATATGTGATTCAAACAGACAGTACCGGACATTCTGCTAGACTGAAAACACAGCCCAGAGCTCAGGGGCTCTAACTTTCTCACAGCCTCCGTCTTAAAACAACAGCTTCTGTAACCTGAATAAACATCACAATTCTGATGGGCTGCTCGGGGACGGACGAACGGGGTGATTCGAAATTTACATGTGAGGGATGAACGACATCAAGGTGACACACAACAAGGACAAAACAAAGACTGCCATTCAAATCTGTAACTTACTTTTGGTTAACATAAAATCAGTTATTAAGAGGATACATAAACATATTAGATTTACAACGATGTATAATTTGAGCTGTCTGCTACGATTTCACTGAAAATGTCAGTTTGACATCATATGACTTTAACACACTTGAGTATGCACACTAACCTGCAATTTCAAATTTCAAGCACAGGTGGCGAATGTTATAGACTTAAATGTAAGCTGTCATGATCATCTATGAAATATTAGTGCAATAATAGAACATATAGTATTGCTAGAGAATGAATGCAAACACTCTCCAGTATCTACTTGGCCCGAGGTCTAACCAAAAGGGGCTGATGTTGTTTTCCGAGAGAAATCATCCTTCACAATTCACTGCAAACTGGCATTCAGCTCTTGACTCACTTGTGGTGTGAAACACCAACTTTTCACAATTCAACTTCTAGCTCTTTTTCTCATTAGTGGTGTTTCCCATGGAAAGCATCACTATGAATATTGCTCAAGTGAAGGGTTAGGAACTTCGTTTCTAAAGCCCTCAACCCTGAGCCCTGGGATGCTATCAAACATTACCTCCCACATCGTATAGTGTCAAAACAAATATGATCTTAAATGCTATTTCGCACAGCCAAATAAACCTCTGTGTTCACAGGAACCACCAACACGCCCCCCAACAGATTCGGGGGCAGCAGAGGTAAATGTTTTAACTGCGCTTTATGAACGATTAATCCCACAATGCTAATTCTGCGAAGTAGCATATGCGATTTCTCTAAGACGGCGGATTAAGCACTTTAGTGTCCAAGGGGAGCGAGGCAAAGCGGAGAATGGGTAGCAGATGCTTTTGTAAACAATATTACCGCCTTCTCTCTCCAAAGTGGAAACCAACAGCGTGGGGATGTTAGCGTTTTGGTGATAAGCCATGAAATATGGAGAGCCCTGTCGTAGCGGCGTACTGGAGAAGAAGCCGTAATGCCGCGTTTCCTCTCCGCTGGTGCTCCACTTATCCAGTCCTTTTGGTGACAGATGTTCCGTGTCAGCTGGGAGAAAGTCAAGACTGGTAAAACTGGCCCTCTGTGCTAGTGCAAGTGGCCATGAGACTCTGATGCAAACCGAGCGCGTGTGACATACTTGTTTTCATGTCTCAGAGTGGATGAAACGTTTTTTTGAGGACAGAATTATTCGTGTGCTCAAATTCCACGGCCGTTGAATGGGCAGCCTCAAGATCCTTTTTCTACTTTGAAGAAAGCGAAGAGTGAATTAACAGGCCCTGGATTTTCTCTAACTGTCTTTTCTTTTCTATATTCCTTTGAGCTAGGATTCAAGTGAGGCCAAGATAAAAGCAGAGTGCTAGTTTTGCACAATTGTGAAATTGTGGTTGTAAGAAATCAATAAGTGCAGAAGAGACAGGTTCTATAATTTATACATTTTTGGTAACAAACAGAGTGCTAATGTGTCGATTGTCACAGATTCATGCCAGTGCGAGTGTATTTTGGGTACATCTATGTCATCTATGTAAGCTTTAGTCAAAGTCACATTACTATGGCACCGTAGTGTGCATGAGCAGGTTTAACTTTCTCCGCCAGGCAATTGGAGTCATCTGAATTGAAATATTGAATTAACGAAAAATATATTTTAAAGAATGTGGATCATCAAACCACACTGGACTCCATTGACTTCCAATGTATGAACACAAAACCACTGAGACATTTCTCAAAGAATCTTCTTTGTGTTTTCTACTAACCCACGAGGCTGGAGAAATGTTGACAGAATGTGTATTTTGGGGTTTGTTTAAAAGCAGAACATTGACTATTTCTGCCCGTGGCCTTTGACCTCACAGCTCAGAATGGTCAGAAGTGAAGGGCAACAAAACCTTAACTCATGTTGAATCGAGATCAATGGGAATGCGAGTTCACACCTGTCTCTACCTCCTCGCTCAGATAACCTTAGCAACCGCACAGCAACGACGACACACAACCCCTGTGATGGAATTTGCATGAGTAAGTGAATACATTTCTGGGCTTTTTATTTACCCGGTGACGAGGGCCCTTTCCTTTTTGCCTTAGGCATAGAAACGATGTTTGTCTCCAGGGAGAACGGCACATTTTCTCAGGTTGACCTTTGGTAATCTACTTCATCATCTGTTGTGAGCATGAAATTCAATTGACAACTGACCACAAAGGTCTTTTCCAAAGTTCATTCAAATTTACTGCAGATCCATCATAGCAATGTTTTGCATAATGTACCGATATCACACTGTTAAAATAGGAGAGAAACTAATTAGCAGTTGTACCGGCGTTCTCTTTCCATGCTGCTTTTCAAGAACATTAAGAAAATTAATACTGGCACTAAAATATTTCTGGTTAATAATGGCGCATAACCTGCGGTGCAAAAAATGACCTCGGAAATCTGAATTATGTAGGATTCATGCAATGCAAACTTTCCATAAGCCTACCCCATAATATCCTAGAAATATTTCAAAATGACAGTACACTCAACTCCCAGATCTATATTCCTGTCTTCAGTTAAACAACTAAAAGTGCACTAAAGAGAAGATGTCAACAACATCTCACATTGAGCTCAGATATGGTTGACACAGAGTCTGCATGTCTAATGTCAATATAAACTTAAAAAAGGTCCCCTTTCTCTAGAGCGCATTGCTTTGTGGCCCCCAAAAACAATTATAATTATATACAGTATATATATTAAAATAATTATTTCATTTGTTTTAAGATGCTTTGTTTGCAATTTTTCTTTATTTGTACAGTTAAGTGAGAGAGAGGAAAGGAAGCAAAGTGGGTGGGTTTGCTAAAGGACCGCGAGACAGGAATGGAACGTGCCAAATGTCGGAGTACTGCCCACGTGTCTATCAGCTCCGACTTAAACTTACATTTTGAATTCACTTATACAATGCTGGAACATCAATTCTTTTGGTTGGTTGTCTTATTTTTCTGATGATACATTTCTATATTTAATACAATGCCACAAAATCTGCCCCAGTTTGATAACCACAAACCTACTGTATCTTACACTTGGAATGTTGGGTCAAAGATAGACAAACCCAACATTGGGGTTAAACCCAATGGTGTAATAAAACAAACCAGCATAGGTTCATTTATAACCTAATGGTTGGGTTTGTCCATTTTTTTGACCCAACGGTGGGTTGAAAAAACTCATTGGGTTGAAATCAACATGCATTTTACTGCATAGCGTTTCATTTGTGTCAGATTGTCTATGCTGTGGGGTTTCAGGGGAAACATCCAAGATGTCACCTGAGCTCTGAAAGAGAAATCTCTGAGCAAAATAAATGTCCTCAGGGTGTGTGCTGTATATGATCAAATATAACGTTCAGTTTGATAAATGCCTCCGTTGTGCTTACAGAAGCTGTTTTGCGCTTAATCCTGTTACAACGTGTCATATCTCATAAGCAAAGACATACAACATCAAGTGCTTTTTTACTACCGTGTGCATCTAGAAATGATTTTGCACACATGTTGTTGTTTGAATACACGTAAACATTTTATCAGAAGCAAACTCCTGACGTGAAGGCTGTTATAGCATCATATTAAACCTATAAACATAAGGCGATTGGTTGTGTCGAAAACACAGTCCATTTCTGGTTCCCTAACTATTTTATATTTCTCCCATTTAAACATTGAAGAACTCCACGTAATATGAAATGATGTTTTAGAATATGTTTGTATGTTGTGCATGTTAAAATATGCACAACAAAATGAATTGCTTTGGACTAAAGTTGTAAGTTGATTCAGCGTGAATAACATCAGTCAATGTGAAAATGTATATAAATAAGATGGAAAGAGTGTTGCAACATGGCAAGTTGTTTTGGCTAAGATTCTCACATATTCATCAGTTTAAAACAATGTGAAACATGAGAACATCTTTAAGTTCAGTTAACTCAGGTTTTTAAGGGCGCGGGTGACCTTTCGCATCTAAGTTTAAATTATTTTACAGTTTATAGCATTGAACTGAATTGAACACTAATGCACTTACATTTTTGCATTTTATTTCAAGTTCAATAGTCCTGCGCACAAGACTTTAAAACAGAGCTTATCTTATTCGTCATTTGTACTTGTGAAACGTCTTTGAATACCACCTGCGATGTTATTTCTTTTTCGTTCTGTGCTATATATAAGAAGAGTTGCCTGAGTCACCACATCTTAAATTCTCCGGCTTGTTACTGTCCCTCCAATTCGGAAGACAGTACAGGGACCACTATGCATTTTTAATGTCCTTCTGTTTCTTCTTTGTGTAGCACTGCCGCATGCATATTTCACAGGAATAACCAGTGAATTCGTTATGAATAATGCCACCGGAGGCGCCGGACAGACACAATGCATTTTCCAGCTGAAACATACTTTACTCTGGTGAACGCCAGCTCGCTCGGGCTAAGACCACCTTCATTAGACCCATGGTGACGTGTGGCTCTTCGGCAAGTGGGGTCTATTTCTTTAAAGCAGTAAGCACAGACACACATGCACGCTGCGTGAAGATGCGGTATGTCTGCGTCTTTAATGGTAATTATACAGTCAAAGTGACAGGAGGACGGCATGCTGTGTAAAGTAACTCCCTACAGTGCTGTTATGATTGAATTCACACCCTCCGCTCGACTAAGAATGGCTTCCTCACGTCGCCATTAAACACATGCGGATATGGGATTTATCAACATCGCTTTTCCGACATGTTAATTTACCGCTCGGACCCGCTGAACCGTGATAAATCAAAACCAGTGCATTCATAACAGTAAGATCTGGAAAAAAATCCATATATTATTGGAACAGGTAAGAATATGTAGATGTGATTTATAGAGTCTAACCTGGCTGTTTTTCATTCTAGGTAAAATGCAAATGCGGCAACCAACGTTTGGAGAAGTTGTTCATGTTCGCAACACATTTACCTTCCGAGACACACCAAGAGAAAAGAACGCAGATCTCAGATCACATCTCAATTATTTATCCTATAGACATCAATGAGACTGAGGAAACTAATAATGCCGTCATGAAGAGAAGTCATCAATGTGTCAAACCGAGCTCAGATTCGTCTCATCTTCAATCAAAAGTCAATATTATTATAGATCTCAATGTGAACTGATTTCTCATCACATTTACCCAAATACAGATTATTTTACCTCTACAATCGACATTCATTTAGGCTGAAGCACAACAGAGATCTCCATCAGATCTTCTGATCTGTGAAAGAGCAACATTTATGAGTGATAAAAACTTGAAAGCAACTTGACTTGGGCTAATAAACACCCTATAAAGAGCCTAGCAACCTTACCCAACACCCTAGCGACCACGAAACGTGTTAAAAACCAGCAGAAACGGAGCAAGGCGGCGTATCATGCAGTGGCATTGAGATTTTTGTTGAGCAAACACTTCTTCAGTAAATGTAAAAATCCATTTAAATGAGTAATGATACGCAGAGGCAGGTGCGAGAAAACCATCTCTGTGAACATCTCGTGTCGTTTTCTCACACCCCGCTGACCTCTGAGAAAGACCTTCAGGTTCATTTAGACACGTATAAACAAAGACATTCACACACATTCTCCCCCGGAGGTAGATTTCATTACCGAGAGGTTCAGGACACCTTGTTGAGTTCTCAGTTGTTTGGTTTACGGTGTAAAGTTAATAAATATCAACTTTGGGTCAACGTTGCGCCTTGAAATTTGAGAGTTTATATACATTAAAACTTAAATTTAACAATATACAGTACGTGTTAGCCATCCGCTTGTGTGCATTTGATTCTTCCAATGGAATTAAGAAAAATACACATATTTCTTCAAATGGGCAAGGAAGCATTTCATTTACTGATTTTTCTTAAATACACGCGCAAGCAATTTCAGTTTTCATGATTTTAACACAGAAATGACACATTCTGGATAGCAAACAATCCACCCGTAGGCCTATGCATTTCCACAGAGGGAAAGTTGTCCATATTGTCTCTCATTCTGGTCCATACTGTACTTCATTTTCTATTTGTGTTATTTCAAATATACTGCATACATTTGTATTCTCTTTAGCTAACTTATCCATGAAAGTTTTCTTCACTATCTTTGTCTTTGTGGTAAACGTAGAGACCTTTATAATCCGCCTCAAGTGTAAAGACAGATATTAGATAAGGGACACAATAATCCGTCTGCGGTCTCAAAAGAGCAGTGATTTTGTCAATCGGTCCAGGTAAAATGCCACAGACGCTGTATCGAATATGATCTGCACGCTTCATAGAGAATACCGACTGTAGTTCACAGGGGAAATGACATCACGTGTCACGTGACTGGTCGTGTGTCAGGAGGTGGATTTAATAACGTGAGGTCATACTGTAGGTTTGGTTCACTGGGAACATAGAAAGTCCTAAAACGTACTGTAATGAGCGTTAGATAAAAGCGACTGCCAAATTTAATAATACAGTAAACACATAAATGTAACCCTTACAAAAAGAAGGGTTTATTCAAGTGTGCTATTAGTATACTTTTAAACTAAAAAGTATACTTTCTCTGTACTTCTCAGAAATAAAAAACACGTACGTATACTTGGCTTTAGGGTAGAATAGTTTAGAGTTAATAAAACAAGTGAAACAGAAGATGATCTTTTAACAATATGATCTTAGAAATATACAACCATTTAGTCGCAGTCTGGAGCCCTGTATACTTTAAACTAAAGTACTTTCATAAACGAAAACAATGTGCCACACGTATTCATTTTGTAAACTATCAATTAACCTATAACTTCACTTTTGGCACAGTTGCAGTAGAACAAAAACATATTTTGTTCATATAGTTACACTTCATGTATACTTAAAAGTATATTTCTTAAACAAAAAACAATTGAATCCTTAATAGTACACTTACATGTATACTTCTTTAATAATAGTATACAAAACATTGCGCTTCATGATCTATTCTGGTGTGTCTATAGTTCGTCCTTCAATAATCCTTTGGGAATTGTTTCATTTTAATCGCAGAGAAAAGTAATAGCAAACGCGTCCCCTCAGAAAGCCACACGATTTGAGTTATCATTCATATTATCAGTATCAAAACCGGCGTGGGACAACATACACTTTTACATTTAAAACCCCGAAAGCGCCTAAATGTGAGGCTTCTCAGACAGCACATACAATGAAAAAAAACCAGTCTGAAGGTTCAGTACCACACGAACTCCGGCAGACTTACGTGGCCCCAGAACCCAACCGCCAGCGTTGGCCCTCCAGGGGCCGACAGTCAGTGAAAAGTGTATCGGATCATCATTCTTTGGGTTTAAAATGAAAGTCAGAGTCACCCTGAAAGAGGTCATCTAACATCCCAGCTCGACGCCGGAGAACACGAGCGAGAAGCTTCTCTGTAAATGCCACAAGTGCTCGACTCAGACGGGAGATTACTCTTTCAGACATTTTATTCATTTCTCTGCCGCTTCCTAACTGCACACTGGAAAATCCCTTATTAGTCTCCTCTCTCCCTGATGCTATAAACGGACGCCTCTCCGATGTGATTCTGAGCAGATTAGAACAGAAATGGAGTTTGTCGTCTGTACTGTTGCTTTTCATACAGTTCTCATTTCGGTCGATAATCTGCAATGTGTTGATACAGATTACGTGACAACAGTGATGTCATGGGCTGACAAACCCAGAACAAACCAGTATAGGCGACTGTGAAGAGCGCGGGCACTTTTGTTGTGAGAATGCAAACATTTGTGTTTCTATCAACATTTAAACTCAACTTGTCCATCTTTCGTCCCTGTGAAGAAACATCAAAACCCATTGCTTTTCATCCTTGAACCTTTTCACACGACGTCACAAACCTTCGACAATTCCATAAAAAAGTCTTGATGGTCCTGATGGTGATTTTACTGGATGAGTGAGGACTTTAAGATCCATAACAGCAATATTAACTGACTGTCAGATTTTTATTATATATGTTACAAAATTATAAAATATGCGTCAGGTTTGCATGCAGGTCATTTCTGTATATGTATAGGCGAGTAGTTTTAACAACAAACCGAACACAGAGCATCACAATGTTTCAAATATAACTCACTGCTTCCATCATGTGGCCACAATGTGGTAAAACACGGTGAGACTTTGAATATACTCTGCTCATCTTTGGCATCTTGGTGCATGAAACAGCAGAGATGCAAAGTTCAGAATTTACTTGAATACTTTTCTGTTCGATTGGAAACGAATGTAAAGAATTGACTTAAAACTGTTAGCATAAATCCAACAGAACCAACGGAGCATATTTCCAATCTATTAACAGCATCCGTTTTGTGGGTTAAAGACGTTGAGATGTCCCCATAAAAAGACATTTACAAAAAGTAATTACAGTCAATAGAAAGCACATTAAAAGTAAGTTAAAAAAATGTTGTGACAAATGGGCCAAACATCTTAAAAATCTAAGGTTACAACAATTTAGCATTTGGTGTGAAAGTAATGAGTCTTTTAATATGTCATAAGTTTTTTGTTGTAAATATGCCTGACACAATTGTTGCACTGAATGACATTGTAGTGTTCGTCTTCTGTAAATCAGGGGAAAATGTATAATATTTATTTATGCTCAGACAAAAAATATGCTCAGTCCCTTGTACATTATTTCTCTTATCTTAAAAACATTCATTAACAGATATATAACAGAATATGATAATAGGCCTAATGCATAAACACTAAAATACTGCATTAGTTGATACTTGTTCATTATTAAATGATACTAACACAACAGTAAAAACACATCGACAGCAATCGCACTACTTTTAAATATCACGGTGTCCTTGTGAAACCTTTATATTTCACATTGTTTCGTCATAAATGATCATAACTACCATTATGTTTGTCACTGGGTTTTACAAATATCTAATTAATAACAAGTTGTCAACTTTGACATCACAATATTTAATCATTAATGCATTTTGAACATTTCTTGAAAAACAGCAACATTTGGACAACAGATGTTTGGGGCGATGATATATAACAATATGCGTCCTGCGTGTTCAGTTCATCATAATAGCACACAATCCTGTAAAATGCAAATAGTTTCAGACAGCTGTAATAACTTGGAGTTCTCAATTATACTGTATGTGTTTACGACACCCCCACATCCATCTGAAACACAATCTTGTTCCTTTCTTCATACAAACAAACAAATCTGATTTGCATAATACACTTCATTGTCAATGTAAAACAGCAATTATGATGATTATGTGCTGCCGTCACAAAACTGCAAACTTTTATAATTTCAACCCGCAGTTTCTTCTCTAAAGAATGTTTCTGTCAAAGGCTCCTGATATAATAATGTCTTTCTGACTTTATGTTAGTATATAATCTGTTGTGTTACAGAGAGGCAAAGACCACACTGCCTGACCACGAACACAAGCTGTATTTTGAAGAGTGAATCGTCCCATCCGGGGTTAATATTGTAGGTCAGTAAGGACTCATCATTACACAACATGTGGTGTAGGCCTATTCACAGGACAGTAGACCAGTTAGCTCCCAGTTTTCAGACTTTCTGCACATACATCATAAATAGTGGCATCTAGTGGTGGGGATGCACTTTGCAATGCAACAGTTGAAAGAGAAAGTAGTGTTTCCTCAACATTTAGTCACTTTTAAAGAAAGAGCATTATTATTTGACTGTTATTTTACATACCGTATAGGCTAACTTCAAACCAACCAATATAACAGTTTTATAAGTACTGAGATTATGTCATAATTGCATTCAAGCCAAACAAAGCGTGCCAAAGACATATCTCAAAAGCCTCATCTGGATTCGGTTTATGAATAAATGTACAGAATGCAGTCTGAACAGCGAAAAGAAAAAAGTTAGACATTAGGTTACATCCATTTGAAATTCGATTATACCTGAATTATTTTGAATGCGTCTCAGTCTGTGCTTTTTCTGTCGATGATGTAACATTGCACAAAGTCCACATTATTGCTGTGTCCCAGATACAGTTTTAGCTCATGGTTTCTTTATATAGAGAACTGTGACATTCACTAGGAGGGGGATGAGTCAGAGCCGATGGATACAGTAGAAACACGTTTGGATCTGTTGCTCTCGCTGAGCTGTCTGAGCTGTCTGACTGTATTTCAGATCATTCCATATCAGATTGGACTGGTGTTCTGTCATACGCATCCCAGAAGTGTTTACAGCTGCATCTGCGCTCATTTATGCCCTCCTGACAGCTGCTGCGGTCATAAACTTTATGCTTTGCGTAAGACAGCATTTTGAGAGCTATTTTCATAATGAAGTGTTTTTTAGTAAAGAGAAACATCGGATGCACATAATTAAATTATGTTTCATTTCATTATGTTCAAGTTGCCAAATGTATGTTTGTTAATATGTTAGCGGTTCATATTTTCATTTAACGTTGTCAACACACTGTGAGCGTACTTTACATACTTTAGTTACATTAATGACATAACATTTTCTTTTATATGAAGTCAACCAAGCTCAACAGAAAAGCAAATGAATGTAACCGCCCACTACCTAAGCAAAGACAACGCTCTATGGTCACTACTAAACTTCAAAATATAACTCCTCTAAATCTCAAAGATGAATGAACGTTAAACCCTAGCAAGTGTGCATACTTCTTTCATGTTAATCCAACAGATTTCAAATTTTCGCATCATACGGTAACTATAGCAACAGATGCTGATACACTCAATATTAATCGAATCGCTTTAATCATTGAATGACAGTCAGAACATTTTGTCCTAACATCTACTGAACACCATCGGAGAAGAGGGACCCCTCGTGGTCAATGATGACGCTGCAGCTACATCTTTAGTCAATTATAAACAATTCTGCAAAGGTTCTGCATATATATTATTATACAAGTCTGCTATTTATACTGACAAGCGTTTAGAAATAGACTTAAACTGCTTATTTTGAGCTTAAAATACAGTAGTATACCAAAAGCACACTTTAAAGAACAATTCACCCAAAAATGAAAATCCTGTGCGTTGGTCTTGTTGCTTGTCTTATTTTTTATTCTCTGTTGCGTCTGCAAAAACCCGTTCTGCATTTCCTCTGAACTGGCTTGTTCATCTCTATTAACCTCTCTAGCCTGGTTTTCTGTTGAATAATGTAAACTCACTTCATGGGCAGACACTATAGGGCTACATTTCCATTCCAGTTTCAGGTTGTTTATCCTCATCACATACACATCTAACCTCCAGTCTGATCATTAATTCCACATTTAGCTATAGAAGCGTCACAAAATAGAACACCCTCAACATTTCATTAAAATCCCCGGGACGTGTCCTACGGTGCTTCTAACACAAGAAACCTCACCGGCCTCTCCCGCGACAGATAAGCTCGGCTAGTGGCAGAAAATGATCTTGCGCTCTTGCATATAATTGTAAAGCAATTTTCCTGTGATTATGTGGACACTCCGGGGGTCTTTTTCAGCTTTGGAGTGTGCCGCACAAGCCTCCATCAAAGGTACTTGATCAATGTCCATTTAAATGTGTTATGCGTTTCATGAAAGTTTCCAAGATGCAGATTAATAAACCACATCAACTGCAATGAGACGCCTTTATTTTTTGTCATTTTTAAATATAATTCGTGTACTTTCAAACCTCATTTTACGTGTTCAAAGTCTTTCAAAGGCAAGCTTATCATTTGTTTTCCTTGATATAGTATTTCTCTCTGCTGCACTATTACCACAACACACACGATGCATCAACAATTTGAAATATAGAATTTTGTCTGTTGGAAAACGCATGTTGAATGAAATGTGAGCAAACACCGAGTGTCTTCTCTCTGGTGCTCAGATATGAACACAGCTTGTCTCAGCAGTTCAGTGATTCTGCATCTGTTCTCTGTGTGCTGCTGGGATTACACTGAAACTCATTTAGCAAGAATCGCTGTTGATGTGCTTCTGTTGCTACCTGGTGGATTCTCACGCTTCAATGCTGAAGAAAGAAAACATACGGGGAAATGCTTGTTCTTTCTTTTATTATTTCCTTTTATAGCTGCCACGACTGTTTTTATTGGTTAAGAGTGTCTGAACAGAGGATGCAGGAAGTGGGTCTGTAGACGAGCACAAAGCTATTCTGCTCTGCTTTACTTTACATGTATTTTTTTTACTATTTATTTTATTTTGTTTGTTTTGTTTTGTTAAATAATACATTTTCACTCAACATGAATATTTATTAATATCTAAAATATTATTACCATCAATGCAATCAGATAGACAACTTGTTAATAAAGTCAGATAGACAGACAGACAGAGTGGCCGACAAAAGTGTAATGAATTTGGTGTGCTCTCCCACTGCAGCAGGTCCAGAGAGTATTATAGGCTGTGCGAATAAGCCATCAAGCTTAAAGGACTTTCCGTATGTGATTTACAGCTATACAAGAGCTATACATCTAAAGAAACCCTGCTTACTCAGCTTATCCACTGCCAACAGTGGACCGAGATGTTACACATAATGCCAAAAGAAAGATAGAGTAGTTTGAATGCTGGAAAGACTTTGGCCGAAACACAACAGCAAGAGAGAGAGAGAGAAGCGGACAGAGCCATTAAGTGTCTGAGAGGATGTTATGTGTTCAATTAAATCTATTTGAGTGGTCAGCTTATGTCTGCGTTTGAAAGAGTATCCCAGTAAGATTTCATTATACTCTGTGAGAAATATCTGAGACGCAAAAGTTTCCATTTGCTTCCATTAAATCTCATGATGAGAATTGTTCCGTTCTCATGGGAATACTACACTGTCATGCTTATTTTCACTTTATACACATTCATTATAAAACAAAATGTAAGGTTAGGTCACCTGTTCCTTTAAAACGCAGATTTAAACGTTAGTCACAGTTTGATTTCATAGGTTCCTTTTACTGTCAGTGCCTAATGAAAGCATCACCCGCCCAATCCACCAGCTCTTTATCTCTATTCCAGTCCATTTTGTCCCCCATTCAACCACTTTATCCCCCTCAATGTCTGTCTCTCTCTAGTTAACACGAGAAACGCCTGGCGATAACAAACACAAGAAGCTGCCGAGTCGATTCTGTAAGCACTCTTATCGTTGAACGAGAGCGTCGGTCGTAGAGTCCAGGGTCGCTAAAAACTATTGTGTCATCCTGAATGACGGCAAGACCTCGTACCAAGCTTAAAACCCTGCGCACGTTTGGTGCGCACAACAGGGTGGTGTGAGGCTGCCAAGCTTGCAAATGAATACTGGTAAGTAGGACGGAAGGATGCGTTGAGGTGGGAAAAGACGTCGAGATGTATGTTTAAATCGCGGCCCGAAGCGTCCAAGGAGAAAGAGCTTTAAACAATGACGTGATTTGCATGGTGATGTCGGATGTGTTCAAGCTAGAACAAAGCTGTTGAGGAGGAACGTGTGATGCTGCAGACTGATGATAAAAAGACGGATTTTCAAAGCCTTTCTGAAACACAAGCTTGTCTTGTGTGTAAGTCGCTTTGGATAAAAGCCTCTGCTAAATGACTAAATGTAAATGTCTTAATCAGATATGTAACAGGGCTGTATGCAAACTTTTTTTGCACATAACACCGGTGCGACAGAGTTTAAACATTTTGTAGCACAAGTATACATCTGTTCTCACCTTTAAAAAACAAAGTGCAGGTCATCACATGACTAGACAGTTAACTGAAAATGGATATTTGGTCCATTTAATTAAATTTAAGTTCATCTGTATTTTCAATGCTTTACTATACAGTTGTAAATACACTTATATTACATTTATGCATTTGTCACACGCTTTTATCCAAAGCGATTTACATTGAATGATACTATATCTTTGTATTTGAGAATGTGCAATCCCTTGGCTCGAACCCGTGACCTTGGTGTTTCTAGCTTCATGCTCTAAGTCAGAGGAAAGCCATACGTTTGTCAATAAAAATGATTGAGTACCATAGTATATTTGAAACTTACTATAGTAAAACGTTAAGTATAAAATAGTGTTAACTACAGTTCACATATTTACAACAAGGTCATTATGTTATCATCTGGTTCAAATTAAGAGGACTTTTATTTTGGTGGATCGTTGCTCCGAAGATGCTCGAGCTTCAGTGTGTTTGACAGTAGCTTCACTCGTAAAATAAACTCTCTGGTGTTCATATCCTCGTATAGTAAGAAACAGACACATCCATGAGTGTCATGCTTGTAAACGTGTGCAGCTCATTCACTCAAAGAACATGCAGTGGACATATTGAAATCGTAGAATTCCACTTTCGTGATTCCTTCCATGTTTTCCCACATCACGCAGATCATAGGGCTCTAGATTAATGACTCGAGACTCGATGCAAATACATACAGTGTATAAGCCTTGGATATTGTATATATATATATATATATATTAAGCATATATATGCGCTGGTTTAGATGTCAATTTTTTTTCTCTCTTCATTCATAAAATATTATCTATTATCAAGTTTCTCACATCACAATTTCACATAGGACTTAAATTGAGATTCACACGAAAATGTGACCATGCATTCATATGTTTTTTTCCTCTGCCACGACTGCAGTATTTCATCCAATAATTGAGAAGAGTGCTCTAACCAGGCAGATATCCAGACACAAGCACACTTTCAGCATCTTAAGGAGCTGATTCAGATGACCGGATGGCAGTGATGTTGGGATGCTGTACAGTCCCAGTAAAGATTCTGAAGGATGATGAACGCTGCTGTGTTGGGTTTCACCAATTACTTTAAGTAACTGTAATAAGTTACTGTAAATTAATTACTTTTCCCTTAAAAATGTAAAGTAAGGGATTACTCTTATTTGTCTGTCATTTGATTACAGTTACTTCTGATGTAATTGAACTAAATACTGTGCAATATATATACAATAGTGGAATAAATAGTCTAAAATTTAAATGAATGCTTTAATTCAGTTAATAAGAAAACTTCATGTAGTTTTATATCATTTATTTATTCCAGAGTAACTTACGCAAAACTGTTTATGTTAAATGATTTTCATGAAGTATGACCAAACATTCCAAATAAACGACAGCAGGAATATAATTAATTAATAATCATGCATGACAATAATTCTATAATGTGGTTGGTGAAGTGTGTGTGGCTGGAAAAGAGAAAGATATAGACAGTAAAAGTAAAACGGAAATGCTTTGACAGAGTTTATTACCAAACAAACTCTCGGCACCCGCGTCTTGACTGAATGTGTTCATGATGTGTGGGTGAACCCTGCATTTCAGAAGCTCTGTTAAAATGCACTTGGACAGATAAAGTGAATATCTGAAAAAAGTATATTTTGAATATCATTAAACTGTATATCTCTTGCATTATAACATTATTCGTATCACTTTTAAGCATTAAAGTTACAGTTCACTCAAAATGAAAATGCTGTCATAATTTACTCACTCTGTATGAGTTTCTGTCTTCCGCAGAACACAAAAGAAGATATTTAGAAACATGTTGTTGACCGAATAGCGACTTGCATTGGTTTTGAGTCCATACAATAGGAGGCAATGGCTGCCATCGCTTCTCGGTCAACAAGTAAATGATGACACCCTTTTACTATGAAGACATTTCATTTTTGGGTGAACTATCCCTTTAAGCAAGACATTTGCCTAAGTCTTATCTGCGTATCAAATGGGATAAATGTATAAATGGGAATTTGGGTGGGAAAATTATTTTATTATTATTATCATTTTATTATTGTAACTAAAATAATGTATCGATGCAAAAACCATGAAAAAAAAACATTTTGCCAAACATTTCTTTCACCATTTACAGACTCATATATCACTCGCACACAGTGCTGCACACACACACAACACCAAACCCAAATAAACATTCACACAGTCACAAAAGATATCGCACAGTTCATAAAGACTAATTCACAAAAGCAAATCCCTTCCATTCACGTCTGGAAATAGAAAAAGAAAACTATTGAATTGGGCTTTATGAACTACTCCACGAATACAATTGGAGCTATTCACAGATCTGCTACAGAAGCAGCGCAATTGTTGGATAGCGGATACACGGCCGGTCTTTAGAGCTCCATTCAAATGAAAGAGTTACTTGACCGTGTCTAATACACTCCAGCCACTGAATAACAACCTATGCTTATTCTTTCCTTTTTAGTTTGTAAGATGAAAATTTCACAGATTTCAGGTTAGAAGGAGATCCCATGGGGTCAACGGGACCGGTCAGGGCATGACCTCTAATAACCATGGCCTCATATTATGGTCTTTGGAGATATGACAGGTATCAGAGATGTTATTTCACACAACATCAGATAAATGAAAGGACACAATACGCCGCTATATTGCAACGTTTGTGTCAAAAGAAAATGATTGCCGTAATAATGGTATCACGCAGAACATTGGATGAACCTGAGATACTGATGCAGAGATAGAAGCGTTATCTTATTGGTGAGGGAGGAACTGTGTGATTATTTGTTTGTATTTTCCCCCCCAAGTCTCTGGAAATCATTCGATGAGGGTTTTTTTCAAGCAGAAATTGTGAAGTTGCGATATTGGAAAGCGCTGAAAAAGTGCTGTTCACAAAAAACACTTGCTATGATTGTTTAGCAGCGACTTAAGTCAACACTTGTCAGATGGTTTATTCAACACACATATACAATTTGTTCCTTAAACACACTTGCACGCGGCTCTTAACTGTTACTTAAAGTACAGTAACTTAAATGTTAACTATTAAGTCTCTGTAAAGACTAAAATACTTCTATTGATCATTTTTACCAGCATCGCCTAGATTAAACCACATTAAACATGTTGACGTACAGCGGGGCAAGTTGTCACAGAGGAAATTTCATACACAGGATTTTCCCAACCAGGCCTAAATAAAATATCTGCACTCTCAAAGAGTACATGTCAAACAATAACACGTGTTTACTGTTATGGCGTTTTCACACATGCTTTCATTAACACAGTTTGAGTCGTTTTGTGTTGATTTTGGTTTAAATAAATAAAAAGGACAGCACAAGGTTGAGTTAAAAAAAACACACACGTGTTGTCCTTTACTTTGTCTTCAGTAAGACAGGTACGTCTGTAACATGTCTGCTAAAGATCTGGAGAGCTGTTGTGTGAAGACATCTGATAAACGTCCTAGAGAAGGCAATGGAACTCATACGCTATAGTCTGTATGACATCTCAGAGATGAGCAAACAATCAAAATGATAGGTCTTGAAGATGTATGCAGATATCAAGACGTCTCACAGATGTATGTGTGGAATAAGAATCAGAAAGCACACATAGATCATATATCGATGAATAAAACAATCAGCACAAAAGTGTATTATGTATCTGTTCATCTTTAGCCCTTTGATTGCAGAATGATTCCCATCAACCATTTTAATATCAGCGGTCCTACAAATGTTGTTATGTGCAAACCGTCACGACGTGTAAACACCATGTTTAATCATTTTTCGTCACAACTCGCCGCGGTTTATCATATTGATATTGGCATCAATCATTAATATGTGAGCAATAAACGGACGCCACTGTAACTAGCTTTAAAGATGAGAGAGCAGATGTCTAAAACAGCAGCTCATCGTGACATAAACCAAGCACTCACGCAGCCTCTCTATGAACCAGTAGGGGACACTGTTGATTCAGAGAAAAGCTTGATGAGGTTTGGATTTAAAGAGGGGAAGAATCAAAACATTGCAGCACTGCAATTATTTTCATGATTACAGCGTTTGTTTCTGGGTCAGTGCGTTTATTGGAAAGGTATTTTGGTACCTTCATGCATGTGGATGGATGTTTGCGTGTTTGAAGATGTGCTCGATGATGCTGTCTTTAAACTGTTGATCTCTACATTCACACATAATCACGAGAGTCAATAAAACACACCGGGAGACACAAGAGGCTCGGAGGTGTTGGCCATGTGCAGCGTGAAAATCACATCTGATACAGCTGGCTCATACTGTGCTGCTGTCTGCCTGAAACCTCACGCAACGGACAATTAAAGACTCGCTCTTATCTACAGGAGCGTAGACACGTGCCTCACACGCATACAGAAAAACGTCCAACGGTAGGAATGTAACCCATGCATTTATATAGAAAACCAGTGAGGAGTGCATTTCTCACATAGGCTTGGAATGCAAGGCTTTCAGAGGAAAGAAGTAAGCTTTTAGGTAGAGAGAGAGAGAGAGAGAGAGAGGTATGGTTCTGAACGTCTGTGAGCTAATAACGTATAACTCCACTTGTTCGAGATTAATCTTATCAGCCACATTGAATCATAATTCCTGCAATGGAATGGCTGCATGCTCTGAAGTTGATTTAAGCTATGTCACTTCTAACTGCCATCAACATCCGTAAACCACCACAAGCGTGTAAAACGTCACAAATCCAGGCATAACACCTTGATGACGTTCGAGGGCCGTCACTGGACACACTTATGACTTTGCCTTAATGTATAAGCACCGAGGGTTTCAATAAAATTGTCAGTTCAATTTCCAGCAGACACTGATTGACGCAAAGAGAGAATGGATGAGTCAGCGAATCAGAACCAGAAGAGTAGTATCGTTTTTACCATCCCAGACTGCAGAGGTGCGTCTGTAACATGTCTGCTAAAGGTCTAGAAAACAGCTGCTGTGTAAAAACGCCTTACATACATTCAAATTATAAACATCTTACAGACATTTTCTAGACGTCTATATGACGTCTCAGTAGCGTTGGAAATGCAGACATCAAATAGACCTCTTCTGGATGTATGTGTTCTATCAGGGATACGAGCCACGTGATAGAATTGTATACTCAGTGAATCAGTAAATGAGCGATTCTGTAAAAGTGCAAGCGATTCGGTGAAGGGGTGAGTGAATCAAAGAGAAAATATGTAAGTTAATGAACGAGCGATTCAGTGAATGGGTGAGTGAATCAAAGAGTGTGTGAATTAGAGATTCAGTGAAAGGGTGAGTGAATCTTTGAGTAAATAAATGAGTCATTAAATTATGGAACAGGGGATTCAGTGAAAGGATGAGTAAACCACTTAATAAACGATGGATTTAGAGAAATGGGGAGTGCATCAGTGAATGAATAAGTCAATTATGAGCGATTCTTTAAGTGAATGAATCAGTGTGCGAATGAAAGGGATGTGAATCAAAGAGTGAACACATAAGGAAATGACAAAGAATGAGTGACTCAGTAAAAGAGTGAATGAATCAATGAGGAAGTAAATCAGTGATTGAGCGATTCTACGAATGAGTCAGTGAAAGAAAAGAGTGAGGGAACCAAAGAACGAGTCATTAAGTGAACCAACGAGTAAATCAGTGAGTGAGGAAATAATACAAAAAGAGTAATTCTGTGAAAGGACGAGTGAATCAGAGAATGAGGGAGTCAGGTGGAACATTTTTAATTGCCTTCAGGCATCTATCGCCTACTGTCAGCTTCCCCGCTGCAGCTGGCGAAACATTTACTTGCAGAGAAAAGAGAAAGAGAGGAATAAAACACAGGAAGTCAAAATCCTCTGCAAAATAAGTGCAGTCAGTCTGTGAGACACCTGACATGGCAGCGTATGAATCTAGTGATGGCAGGGCATACCTTATGACTTCTGGCAATCCCACAACACTCGGTTAGCATGGCATGTTTACCTTCACTCTTTGCCAGAATACAACTGTTCATTTGTCATGCCCCGGGCTATATTCAGTGTCAAATAGCCCTGACATACCGCACCGAGCGTTTGCTTTTTTAATAAACCATTTCCCAGGCAAGTCCAGTCAAGCTAAATAAAAAGATACAATATTCTTTTATCTAGTTCTGATTATAAGTGATCTGTCTGATTCATTTTTACTTTCTGAATTTCCTTCTGTTTGAAACATAAACGCATTTATAAATACACACACACACGTATGACGAACATCGAGCTCATCCGTCATGTTAATAAAGACGTATAGGCTGTAGCGGTGTCTTGAAATAAAACATATTCCACCCACACAATGTGCCGGAGAATTCTTCTCTTTCACACTACGCATAATTGCGTCAATTCTGTGAAATTTCTCCTTTTGGTGCACATCACACTGTCTGCTTTGTCTCGAGCAGGTCCTTCACACATGTATGATGATATTTCCTAATGCTTTTACAGGAAGGTAACATTAGCACGACCCATTTCACCTTTCAGAAGTAGGCTAATTTACACTAGATTTAAATGAGTGAATCCTGTAAGCAATGAGGTCTCGGACATCTGAAGAGAGTCTTCCATGAGCACCCCCTCATCTCAAAACATACTCATAGATCTGGTGGAGTTCTCCATGTCTCAGACGTTTCTCCTAAAATTGCTCAAATGAGATGTGAAATGAATGTAGATTGTAGAGGTGAAATAATCTGGATTTGGATAAATTTGATGAGAAACGTTTGAGTTCACATTGAAGTCTTCAATAATATTGAATATGGCTACTTAACACATTGAGTGCGTTTACATGCACCAAAAAACGGATATCTATAGAAAATCAGCAGTTTTCACGTGTTTACATGCATATTAATACACCGGTTATGCAGAAAACCATGTTGACATGGAAGTCTCGCTTGCTATATTTTAAGATCTCGGCCGAAGTACCTGTATCAATGCAACGATAGTTTTTCATTTTGCCATTTCAACAATAACTGCATGATTCGAGAGCGAACCTTTATGCATTAATAAACTATTACTTATGTTTGAGACTTTTAATACTATGCTGCGCTAAGACTTGACTTTTCGTTCCATTGACTTCCATTCATACGCAAGCCCGGAAACGATATTTCATTGCGTAGCACAGTTAAAGTTTGGTGAACTCTGACCTGCGAATTCTCATCACGTGACTGCGTGAGACCAATAGAAGATCAAAACCTCACAGCGTGAATTCTCGGCACAGAAATATTAGTAATAATAGTAGTCATTACATCTGAATGAATTTCGCATGCTCAAAGTCAAGTGAGACCGTGGCCTTACACTGTCAGACATGCGCACATAAACATAACTGAGAGAAAACCGGTAAAGACGTTTACATGCAACAGGAAATCTGAGTAAGAGGCAAAAAACTACCTCTGCCAATTGAGTTTGCTTATGAACTTTCCCTGATAAAGAAAAACCATTTTATGTATTTACGTGACCATAATTGTTATCATCTTATTAAGTATAATCAGAGTAAGACTGTGCATGTAAAGCAATCATTGTTGACATCTCTTCTGAAACTTCTCATGAGAATCATCTGAGACACACACGAGACTGGTTTGATTTGCTCTAGGAGAAATAACTGAGTTCTTATATGTTTTTCTAGAAAATAGTGTCAAGAGTGACGCATTACATTTTTCTTTCTGTCAAAAGTTCTTAAAATAAACATGTCTTTTTTATCTTTTTATAGTCTGAAGAACCTTTTCCCACTACAATAAACCTTTTGTTCAACAGATTTGTAGTTGTTGTTATCTTTACTGAACCTCACAGGCTGACAAATACTCTTTTACAAGCCTTTATTTTTAGGCGTGTAGTCTTCTATTATGAGCGTTGTCACTGGTTTACACTTATTGGTGTAAAATTTAAAGAGTGTAAGAAACATTGAATTTCACTTTCCACCATCAACTTTGGACTAATGTTGAGGGTGTCCTTTTGAAGACTTTAAATGAGCAGCCGTGACCCGTCTCTCTGATTACCCAAAATAATGAAACTTGTGATGTATGAGTCACAAGTGAATAATTATCTCCATAGCAGAGTAGCGGTGAGCCTTCAGCCTGCAGCGTATGAGGATAAAATGTCAACTCTTACTCATTTTGGGGTCACGCTTCAAAAGTAAACAGCCCCTCCCACCGCCCTTCCGCACAGGGGCATTAGAGGAGACAGGTGCCAGGAAAGATCAGGGGACGTGGTCCAGTGACCAGCCCTACCTGGAGATCAGTGTGACTCAATGTCTGGGTTGGGGCGAATCGAGCCACTCGGTTGCGTACAAGCTGAGGGATTAAGCCAGCAAAATACAAAGACGGCAGGCGATCTGGGGCTGTTTATATTTACAAGTGAACGGTATATACTGCACTGTATATAAAGAGTTTGGTTCCAAAATGAGATGACAACTCATTTTTTTTATTTTGCATTCCAGTTAATATCATACAAACTGCAGTTGGTTTGTTTTAATTTAAGCCATAATAACTCAAAAACTAAACTTAAAATATCATGAGATCAGTTTAGCGGAACTTGACATTTATTTAAGCTGCAAACTGTTTTGCCTCTCTATCGCCACCTCTGTTTGAAACATGAAATTGCTTTAGTAATTGTACATTTTGTACGATTCGTAACGTATGAATTCATATGAATTAGCCACCTTATAAGTTATGAATTCCTGTGAGATGCAGGTTGATTTGAAGAGATTTATAGTAAATAATGATATATCAATATATTGAAGAGAGAAATAAGAAATAATTAATGTTAACAAATATAATGAATATTATTGATTTCAAGAAATAACGTTTTACATAGCAAATCCTGTATGTATACGGTACACTGTATGTTCAATGTAATCTAACGCTCAACAGACAAACACTTTGATTTTGAAATAACATATGCTGTACAAATCCGTGCTCATCAAGCCATGTGTGCTGTCCCGCTGAGCAAAAAGCTTTTCCACTCTTGAGCATTTCATTCACACCGTTTGAAATTGCAAACATCTCAGAAGTTTCTAAAAAAAAACAACAAAACATTGGCACTCTAGTAACACCTGCATCTCCAGGTCTAAAGGGTCCCCGGTAGCTCATTAACACAAGAGCCATTCCTGTGTTTTCCTTTCCCACATCCTCCTTTTTACCTCCTTTCCACTTCAAAATGTCAGCGCGGTAATCTGCACGTCCTCGGTCAGACTGGCGTTAACTGGAATAAAGTGTGACTGCTGGACGATGAGGTCAGTGTTGCAGAAAACTCCCAGAATCCCCTGCTCTACGCTCCGCCAACAGGTAACTGGGCGAGTTTTACCAGACCGCTGGGCTGTGAAGGGCCACACTTGTCCTCTGAGCCGCGTCTACCAGCTCGCACAAACAGAGGCGGATGGCACGGAGGTCTGTCTGATGGGATGTGCTGGACAAACAAGCATACAGGACAGTTTACAAACAATTGTGAATAGCAATTCAACAGCTATTGTAAAAAACACATAACATTGAAACTTTTCCCCCTTTTTACATTATAAGTGGTGTTTGCAAAAGCAGACAAGATCTTTACTATGACTCATACGTACGGTGAGGGATTTGAACAAACCTCAAAGCTTAAGTATTGAACTTGGCATCTAATTTGTTCTGTGCAGTTTCTGCTGTGGACATGAAATCGTACAGACACAAATACATCAAACCGTGTGACTTGCTACGGCGAGGTGTGCTAATACATCTCTGTGCCTGTTTGCCTGCGGGAACAAAAACTTGGGTGAAAAATCACAAACGTCCGCTGAAAGTCATATCGACATGATTTTCAAAGGTGGCAAATTTGTACCTTCAAAACAAATAAGTTAACTTCAAGTTCATTTGTTTGAGTGAGCTTAAGTAAAGTTTATTATAAGTATGCTTTATGTGGTATATACTCTATATGTCAAAGCAGTGTACTTGTATGTGTACTATTTCAATACTTTTTGGGAATAACTAGAAATACTTTTTGTTTTTACTGCAACTATACCACAAGTGCACTTTAAAGTATACAGTACTTATTGTGTAGACCGATACTTCTTGCAAATTGTCTATGACTATGAACTACTAGTTTAGTAGCTTTAATAGTGCAAATTTACTTGAAGTACACGTTTTCCTCAAGTAAACTTTGTAATTACAGTTTATAATTTTTTGATTGTTTATAGTATTTTGCTACTTTGTTCCTATCTAGATATGATTTTTTTATGTAAAACTTAAACCAGTATGAAAACTTTACGTAAGTAGTTATTAGGGTACTCAATCAGGTAAGTAAAACTTTAAAGATAGTATAGTCCATGAAGTATACTTCATAGTACCTAAAAAGTTAGAATTACCTAAGACTGAAAGTACACTTAGGCTACTGTAAGTTTTTTTTAAAGAAGCATAAAGTACACCTGGAGGTACACTAAGGTCATGAATTTCATTTTAATAGGATCTGCAGTCACACCATTGACGGTTTCAAAATACATACAGATTCCCTTGTAAACAGACTAGTCGAGACTTGCGACTGTAACCGAAGCAAACCACTCACATCTTCAGAAAATCTACTTTTGATGTTACACAATAACTGCAGTAACTATGGTTATCTGGTGGAAACCATGGTTACTCTATTATCTCTAAAAGTGACATTTAAAAGTGCATAAAACACAGACCTGTCGTATCACATAATCGCAGCACGTTACATTTAAATATGGCATTTTCACAGAGCTCTCTCCTGAACGCTTTTATTGTATATACTGTACATTAGACAGGTCAAAGCCCACCGTCTCCCACTGTATTCACGCATACTGTTGCCTTAATGAACATGGTCTGATGTCGCTCGCTCATTTAGCCCGTCCGCATACTCCTTTTCTGTTTGTCAGCAGATAATGTGATGTAAAGCCACCTTCAGATGATGCAAAAGTAAAGCGCTATGTTAAAAATAAACAAAAAATACAATAGTCAGAAATCTCAGAAGTTTCCTATTTAACATTTCTCTGAAAGGAGTTGAATACACGACACCAGTGACATTTCCATCCCACGCTCTCTAAATTATCTTCACCAAGACGTTTCTAAATGATCGGCTCTAGTTTTCAGAAAACCATAATCTTTTGTTTCGCTTGTGTCTCTAGGAATTTAAGCTTCGCTCCCCTGTCACGGCTGAGTAGCGGAAACCTCTTGAAAGAAATTAAGCATGTGCTCCGTACCGTCTCCCGTCTTTAACAAGGAGTAGTGAGGCCTTATCAAGGCTAACAGATGCTAACGAAGCCGTCATGTCGATGTGAAGGCGACAGGCCTTCCCCGCAGCGCTAAATGACAGGCCGTCGCAGCGCTCGCATCACGGCTGGCCTTTTTCTCTCCAACCAGGTGAGCTCAAACAAGAGCGGCCTGACAGAGAATAATGTTTAAGAGCAAAGTTGCACATTTTTTCTCAGTTGTACCAGCGTGTTTGAAGCCTTGAAGCGACTGGTTGCCGTGGTGCTGGATGCATGATCGGGTCTTATTTGCAGTGGATTACGAAGACGGCTTTTCAGGTCTGAAAAGTTGCTAAAACGGGTCAAAATAACATTGGGAAATACTTCACGGAATGGCAAGAAATACTTCAGCCAAATATAAACGCATTACGCTCTTGATGTACGGTATATTATTTTGTCATCCCAAGTATGAAAATTTAAAAGCCGTGATATACTCACCCTCGCACCCTCATGCAACATTCGCTGACTTTCTTTGTCTTTCACATTTTTTCAGTAAATAAATATATGGATTTTATATATAACCATATTTTAAAGACACACAGTATATTCTCCTGTTAAGTTCACTGTTGAGAAATGTCTATGCATCTTGGCCTTTCAGTACATTTTCAGATTGTATTTGTCTTTTCATCTATTGTTTTTGCTCGTGCTCTTTTGCATCCGATGCGATATGCCGTACAGTATATTTCAAGTGTCTTGAAGGAAACAGAATATAAATCTAAAAAATATTATGACGTGTAAACCTGTTGAAATTGAATTGCATAGTTAAGTAATTAGTTTAAAATATAATCTTATATTAATATTATATAAAATATATATATAATATATAAAAATATAATATTTAATATAATATCTAAAAAAGACACACAAACCTTTTATTTTTGAATTTATTTAGTTATCATCCGATGAAAAAGTGCTTTGAAAGTTAGTATGTCAATCGTCAATCTTATTGTTTTATTCCATGCACTTATTATGTATCATTGTGATGTTGACTCGACAGTTTTTTTAAACATCATATTTAAAGTTCTACTTACCGTGCGAAAGTCTTTCCTGTACATTTGTTTACAGTTCATGTGGCCAAAAGTTCAAACAAAAGACATCTTTTGCGAACATAGCATGTTAAAATCTCGTCAAATCTAATCTACGACGAAAGCAAAGGCGTAAAGCGAATGAGCCTGAGGATTGTGAAAGAGGAGGCATTTGAAATCACCTGAGACTAACACACTCGCTGGCAGAACCCCTCTCTCTCTCACCGATGCTCGACTGCAGGAGGCCCCTCAACAACTCCCTGTGGTCCAACTCATCTCCATTTCTGATGCAGTCTAGCATGGAGAAGTGATGTAAGAAGCGAGCAATGCAGATGAGGAGAGCTGCTGTTGTTCTGCATGCGTCAAGGGAAACCAGAGGACGGATCCCTGGCGTTCTCACCACAGACAGTGCTGAAAGCAGAAAACCCCCTACGGTGCCGACGGCCGCTGAGGCGGTCCAAGATCCGAGCCGCTCTGGAGGTATCCACCTGTATCGCCCTCAGCTTGTGTTTAAACTGAAGAGGCAGAGAGTTGCTCAACTTGACAGGTTGTGTTGGACCAACCTCACTTCAGGATCAATGAAACGTGCACATCTGAGACCTTTTCATAGATCTAAAGCATACACAGATCCAGATCTGACCAAGGTAGAGAAAGAGAGAGAATTATAGATAGATGGATGATAGATGGATGGGTGGTTGTAGATAGACAGACACACAGACAGATAACAAAGTACATAAACATTAACCGCATTACATTTCTGTACTACAATTTTATTGAAAAAAAGAAAATAAGAGAATAAATGGCGGATGCATTTTGAAGTAAGATCAAAAAGACTCTTTCTCCTTTGAAATAATGTGCATTCTGTCATAAGAAGGTAAATGGGGTACATTTTGATGTCACATTGACCTGAGTAAATGCAGAACAGTTATTTAAAATCTAAATGAAGATTATCTCTGCAGTAGCAAGGTGTGTCTGCGCTTTTGAAATATTATCCATGTACATTTTGAGAAGTCTTCACGCAAGGCTTTTTTCAAGAAAATGGATTCTGAGTTCATTAAGCCAATTTCGGTTACAAATTGTTTGCGCTTGTGAATATGAACTTTCATTTAACAAAGACTCGTCCGCGAGAACTCGCTTAATGCATACAGTATATGAAATGATATTAGAATCATAATGCCTTCATTCAAATACAACGCGTAAGAGTCAGGAATTAAAATACAGTAGCGATGTGACGTTAAAAAACACTACTTCTGAGCCTTTAAGAGGTCTTTATTACATTGCAAAAACCGGAGATCAATCATCAACTGGGGAAAGAACTTGCAATGTCATCCCTAAATAAAAAAAAGTAAAAATCCATCTCTGATGTTGTTGTTCCAGGTGAAATAACACAGACTTGAGGTTCTTTCCGAAAGCAGAGAGTTATTTTATTGCCGATATGCTACGACTCCGAGGCAATAAGCAGCATTGTTTATAAGCCAATGTGAGCCTCACCAAATGAAACCAATCATTTCCAACTCGCACAGAAAAATACAGTACGTCCTGTCCACATTTTTTCATTCAGGAATGATAGATCTATTTAATTTTGATGAAAACAAACGTAAACGTAATTTTTTTTACGTAAACGTAAAAAAATAAAAATTATTACTAACCTCACTATTCTCAGCTTTGTATACTGTGCTAGGCTTTAATGGACTAGTTTTGATGCACTTGTGTATTTTGTTGCCTATGTTGTTATAATTGCTTCCTATGTTTCCTCATCTGTAAGTCGCTTTGGATAAAAGCATCGGCTAAATGACTTAATTTAAATGTAAATGTAATTCTGCATGTTTGGTCCTGAGGTCGTCCTAGCCACTCGCCATCCATGCGATCAGCTTGGGACACAATTATACACTCATAAATGTATAGAAATTCCCCGTTTGGAGAATAAAGATTAGTGTTAGTAAACATGTCTGAAGCGTGGTCTCACATCATGAGCAAAGCGCGAGTTTGGCGAGAAGTGTGACGATTCAAATGTCGATTTGCACGCATGAAACTTGGATTTCTGCTTTTTTGTCCTCTAAGTTTTCAAAGTCTGCTAGTGTAGTAAACTCTTTCAAAACAGTTTTCACTCTTCAAACACAACACACAACGTTGCTTTGGGAGTTCAATAAAAAACATGAAAAATTCAGCCTGAGAGAAAATAAAAACAAGCAGGCGACTGACATACGCCCACGTGGGTGTACACACCGAGAGAGATATGCCCACACACGGCTACTGTAGATCTGCACCGTACTGTTATTGTAACAAACAGAGACTATTTAATAAAACACACAACACAAACTGTAAACAAATCAGATTCCTGATCTGACGCAAAGATACAGGCTTCCTGTTATTGAAAAAGACAAGTGAGGATCTGAACTGACCGCCGGAGCAAACGTGCAGATTGAGGTTTATTCGGGCTAAACTACGACACAAATCCCGCAGACAGTGAAGCGCATGCTTGCCATCGCTAAACAAACATCTCTCACTTTCTCGTAGTAGAATACGTTCATTTGCCTGTTCTGTAAAATGAGTCCTATCTTAAATGAAAGATCACTATCTTTTCTTTGAATTAGTAATTAAGTCTGGTGTGGTTTCTGCCGTATTGCTATTTTTCACATAGTATGAGTTCATACGCATTAGCCATCTCGTAAAATACTTATGAATGCCTGTGAGATCATGTCCAGTGTAGTCACCGTTTGTCTAGAATTGATAGAAATGACATTTTCTCAAGCCGCCTAAGAAGAATATAAATCAAATAGTCATAATTTAGTCCAATTAGCTCCATTGCTTTTTTAGCATTGTAAAGTCTATCAGACTAAAACTGAATGTGCTGGTATATCAACAAACGCTAAGCAGGTCACTATATCACAACACATTCTGAGCGATGCTAAAAACGTTACAAAAAAATATTGCTTTCGTTCGAAAAGGAACTGAGATCATTAAATTTCCATCCTCACCGAGGACTGTGAGAGGTGGTGCAGGTCTAAACTCTCGGGGAGATCTGATAAGCATCATCATGGCTGACACAACCGTTCCAGCCGGCTGCTTATTGGGAATGAATTATATCAGCCGTTCAGCACAGCGCCAATTAAATGTTCAGGAAAATGTCAGGCGAACAATATTTAAACCACCTCAGAGAACATGGGTTCTGACAAATGAACATATCACAATCCATTTTAAGATACTGTTCATCCACATAGGCAATTTAAACATCTACGGATAGTTGGGAGAACTAGTTTGACTCATGAACGTTCACGCTTTCTACTGTATAAAGCTCTGCGCTCATTAAACAAAATCCCACCTACTACTTCTGTTTTGTTTTGCATATTCAAAAGTTGTTTATTCACAGAAACATTAGGACGAAACCTACTGAAAATGAAAGGTCTCTGGTGGACGAGGGCATTTGTTTTCAACTTCAGGGCCCTCAGGATATAATGAGTCACTACTGCACGCTGCATCTGTAAACGGTCAGAGGTTCCTTTATACATCTGTTATCAGAAATGTTTAAAGCGGACATACACACGCACATTATGACACAATCCTAAAGACTTCTGCTGGCTTTCAAATGAGCTGTTTGTCCGACAATTTTATTTACCCTAATATATAATTTCATTTATTTATTTTTAAATTACAACTACAGGAAACAAAAGATACAGACATATACAAACGAATCGCCAAAAAAGTTGAATTACTTTCAGAAATGTTCCAAAGACATTTCCTAAAAGAACGAAAGAGAGAAAAAAGAAGGGGACTCAATATTTCTCATGTGGGGCCTCATTTATCGAATGTTGCATAGAAACCATCCAAAAGTTGATTCATGATTCATGTGATTCGTGAAAAAAACAGACACACAGAAATCATGTGTACGCCTTTCTTTCAGATGTAAAGTCTATAAATCAAAATATAAATTGATCGTCAGATTTCCACCTTTTAACGGTAAATAATTTATGTCATTGATACATGAAGACGCCTGTCAACATCCAAATCTTACAAGCGGCAGGAATGGCTTACATTTCCAAAAACCTGCAGCACTCGCAGAAGCAAATGTCTGCTGAGACCCTGACGTGGTGTTAAGCATTTTCAACGTCAAAGTTTTTTATTAATATGAACATTGCCGTGAATTGTTGCTTAAGCACAGTTTACAATCAAATCTGTGCGAACGTTCGCTTTATAAAATATTTTTTTAAGAATACAATTTAGTGTGTTTTTAACATGCACAAATTCACATGATATCATTTCTCTTTCCCTTATACTGTAAGGAATCTAAATAAGAGCTGTCAAGAGACACAAAAATCATCAATCATCTGACTCATCTGTTGTACTCCAAGTGTAAGGAACACTTCAAATGTGCACGGCTGTTATTCATTCAAAATTGTGAACTATACCCCTGACACATTCTTTAGGGTTTGTGACAAATGAACAGCAGCGATGTCCGATCTGAGAGATAAGTGATTTGTTAAGTCGGATCTTTTTGGTCTGTTCCTCAAGCTATCCCACGGCTTCAGAAGGTGTGGAATACAGCACAAGGGATCTGGACCACTTTCATGACACTTTTATATGTATTTTTTTGACAGCCCCATTCCTCATTCACTTTTATGATATGGAAATCTGCGGCCGGGATAGCCTTTAATATTCACACAGAGGGAAACGTCACGCGGGTTTGAAGCGCCCTGAGCTGAGCAAACCATTCCTGGAACAAGACGATATTCTCACAAAAGCAGCATGACGTGGGTTTTGTGCTGCCTAGGTGACTGACCGGCATCTCATCACCTGAAGTCACATGATCATTGTAATTTACTTCAAATCTACTTCGAGTACTCATAAAAAGGTATATTTTAAGTATTAAATATAAATACTAGAAACATAGAAGTATACTTAAAGTGATGAAAATAACACATTCATTGTGAACTATACGTAAGTATGATGTTAAGTTAACCTGTTAGAAAAACTAAACTTTTCGTAAACTAAAACATGTGCTACAAGTATTGAACTACACTAGTAGACTTTTAGTATACATACAAGTACACTTGCAGTATAGTTGCAATACAAACAAAAAAACACAGCTGTAAACTAGTGTATACTCAAAGTTTACAACCTTTACACTTAAAGCATACATTAGTTACTTTCATGAACTAAAAAGTCGACCAGTTTGGTCACGAGTAGTAATGAGTACACGTACAAGTATACGACATTTTGTTGGCACATGATATTAGTAAACTTACATAAGTTATGGGAGTCGTGGCAGCATTAACGTCTGTGGTCGACCCGATTCTAAAGCAGTGACGGCAAAATAATGAAGGAGCACCAGGCCTGTCCGCCACTACTTGGGTACATAGTACAAACCCTGATTAATACTCAGTTTTACCGACGTTTGTCGACTTCAGTAGGGACAGTGAGGGGGACGGATCGGATCACTTTGAATCTGAGGGGGTCATGTGCCCCCGTCTCTCGTGCCATCTGCGAGCCTGGGCCTAAAGCCCATTGGCCCAATTACCAATCCAGCCTGACTAGTCTTAAACCTGTTGGATAGAATCAAAAAACAACATCAAAGACAGAATAAATTGTTCAAATGAATCTGTGTCATATATGAAATATTTTACAGGTTAATACGGGTTTATTTAAAAAAAAAAAGGAGTGAACATGTTTACAGCATTGCTGAAAATCAATTAAACACAATAGGAAGAATTACAAGTTTAACAAAATAATTTAGAAAGTAAACAAAAATTACGAATACTGAATATAGCAACAGTGAACACGTTTTACCACATTTTCCTGATTATCTTTTCAAATAATGTTTTATCTATATTAAATGATTATTAAATGTCTATCTTTTTTTTATTTTAGAGCAGCTTTTTTAATTTTATTACACAAAATCATTTCAGAATTGTTATTTTTTATTTCCTACCTGTCATTGCTGCCGATCTATATATAATCTAAATTCTGCGCTACACTGATAAATATGACTGACATACACAAACGTAAAAGACACGTCAGATTCTACATACCATCAATGTTTCAGCATGATAAGAAGGGCAGCGAGTCTGTGTGTACCTGTGAAGACACGGCCAGACTCCCCCATCATTACTACCCAGACCTCCGGTTACATCTGGCTGTCACATGTAATCGTTTCAGCCAATAGGATTCACTTCAGCATCGTAAAACCAACTGACATAACGCATTCACATACCTGACTAATTCAGTGCCAGTGAATATTTAAAGTGCATCGCCTGCAGTCGGTTTAATGAAGAGTGTGTGTGTGAGAGAGAGACATGTTCTTGTGCTGAATCCTGACTCATCGCTTGCAGAGATAGAAAACCAAGCTATAGATTGATTATTTGGTGGTGTGTGATATACTGTATAACCAGAGATGTTGAGCTTCTCATTTCTGAAGACAGCTGGCATTCAACTCAAGCTCACTACATTTTGTTCAGTATTGCACCCACCGCTACTTAACTTGAGTCCATTTCAAACTGTTACAATATAGTTTGACAAGCATCAATGTTTCATAGAGCATTTCTATTCTGAGTTCATAAAGTGTAAAAAGCAGTTATATTGTCAGCCAGCGAACACAACTCTGAACGCTCCGCACATCAAATCCTTTCAGCATGAAGCCACGGTATTGACTGATTTCCCCTGCAGCAGTAATGCAACGTTTAAAAGACAATAATAAAAGAGATATTATGTGAAGGGACTTTAGATGA
This sequence comes from Barbatula barbatula, assembly GCF_947034865.1. Lineage (NCBI taxonomy): Eukaryota > Metazoa > Chordata > Actinopteri > Cypriniformes > Nemacheilidae > Barbatula > Barbatula barbatula. Next base: position 701,252 of record NC_136771.1, on the reverse strand, counting down.
TTGGTTAGTGTAACTGCAAACCCAGCACAGCCGGGCAGTCAAGGTGAACACACACCACTATTATGCATGCAACCATCACCCAACCTGAGCTCGCCTGGCAGATGCAATGGATAGAGAGCTGAATCTGCCCAGACTGATGACAGTGAGCTCAATTATTTCTTTTAGACATCGATGAGATCTTTCATTCGTGTCTCAGATATTTCTCCTGAGAAAATTTGAGAAATTAGAGATTGAGAAGAGACGGTAATAATGTATCAAACTGAGCTCCGATTTATCTCGTCTGCAATCAAAAGTCAATATAAGTGAAGATCTCAATATCAACTCAAACATTTCTCATCACATTTACCCAAATACAGATTCTTGACAATCTACATTTACTTCAAAACCTTATTCCTTTGGATAAAAGGGTCTGCCAAATGAATAAATGTAAATGTAAAATGTATTCCTGTATTATAATAACTACAGTGTCCTTTGTTTTTATTTCCTCTAATCAATCTTAAGAGAAACATCTGTGCCAAATAACTTTTTTGCAACGTTTTTGGAAAAACGACCTTGTTTCCAAATAATTAATATTAATATTAATATGTGTAATATTACTTGACACACTAGGACTTTTGAATGAGAAGGACCTAAGTCTAACAAAATGTAGCTGTGTGTCTCAAACAATAAGATTAAAGATTATACATTAAACCAAATTCAGCTTCTCAAATTAGCAAAAAAAAATCTGGCCTGTACATTAAATAAAATATGAATATTCATCACTTCTTTTTGTTGTTGGACTCAAACTAAAAGCATGAATTCTAAAGCACCGTGGATGGTTTTGACCACCGCATGCGTTATGAAGAAGAGAGCGATCTCCTGGGATCAAATGTTATTCCTTCACGCTGTCAGTCGTCTATTCATTCGTCTAAGGCAAAAAGCAGTGATGCTATCAGAACACTTACGGTGTTGTTTCAGCGCCGTCTAAACTACTCAAGATAATAGGAGTCATATTTACGCCCATCCCTCACGGATGCTTAAATCAAAATGAGATTAGGGCACAGCCTTTGAACAGCTGCCGTGCTGAGCCATTATGGAGGCCAGATTCCTACGCTTGTCTGTGTCGTGATAAATGAAACGTCTGTTGCTTGCGTTGCCACGACAACGAGTTACTGACTGAGGATGCGAACGAGGACAGATGCCTCAGCTGAGATCAAACCGAGAGCGAATTGAGACGGTTCGGGTGTTTAGCTGCTCGCTGCACTGTAGATCATTGTGGTGATGCAATATTTGAAATACTGAGAAGAAATCAAATGCAAATGAGCCACAAGCATCAGAGTTTAGAAAAAGAGGGTAAACGCAGGGGCAGGTTTGCACGCTACCTTCTCAACAGCCGTAAACAGATCAAGCAAGCATCCCTCGACCGCTCGTGGAGAAATGACACCTAGAGGCTCGGTTCCCCTCCTGAAAAAACACCATGGCTTCAGTTAAGGGCTTCTCTGCCATTATAAAAGCTCGACACCTGGAACGGGGAAGCGAGTCGCGGCCGTTCATGAATTATGCAGAACTTCATTAACTAGAGTCATTTGCCTACAGGCGATCCTCCGTGTCAGATTCAAAAATAGCCCTGTTTGTACAGTCCACTGATGTATGTAGATTAGGGACCGGTCGGAAGTGCATTAAATGAGTATTTGGGAGTCAAAAGCCTTATGTGGAGCATCTCGAATAGCTGGCAGATTCCCATTTCAGGCCGTAGCCGGAGCGTTTGCCAGGAATTTTATTCACGCTAGCTGCGAGGCAAACATTGTCGAAACGTAAGTGTTAGCCATTACCCATATGCTGAGAAAGCCAGTTGCATCAATATGAGTAAATACTGCTTAAATACTGCCAGAGAACTCAGAACAGTGGGAAAAGCTGAGAGACGAGGATTTGGGGAAATGGATGGATTCATTATACGGCCTGTGGATCTATGTCTGTTTCAACTAGAAACGTATACGGATACAGACCTATGATAGGAAATATAGGATGACATAAACGATGTTGGTTCAACGCTGGTCCAGAAGCACTTCCTGTTTTAGATTCTTTTACCCCGCACACACGTTTGAACAAATACAACCAACAGGACATTTATAACAATCGAAATCTTAAACGAATTTAATGAAGATTTGGGAAGTGTGTGCAGATTTAAAAATAAAATAAATGAAAATGAAGCCGGACGTGCCTCTGGACCAGTGTTTACATGTTGTGAAGTGGTCTGTAGTCAGTTTCAAAGCGACAACATAAACTAACGTTACTGCGCATGCGCGCGTTCATGGGCTGCACTTAACTTCCGCTACACATTCAACCAACAATAAAGCGCCTGTAGATTATATCTGATCACACTCAAAAGAAACCGAGCAGAACTGTCACTTGGCTAAACTTGCGTCTTTAATTTTTTTTATTTAGACAGCGATACCAAGCTCAACCGCTAGATGTCAGTGTACCATATGATGTCTTTAAATGCGACAAGCAAATTGTTTATTTAATAAAATAAATGTATTTACCCTTTATTTTATACAAACATTTTACAATAAAATAATATAATATGAACATAAATTAAATATAATATAAATAGTTACATTACTAGACACTAGCCAAACATAGACCGGACGTTAACTGCAGTCCAGCCGTGTGCGTCCGATGAAAGGGTCTATAAAGAAGGTGATAATATTATTTCCTAAACACGGAAGGTTTGGTGAAAATCAGTCCAGCATTTTTTTAAAGGACAACATGTGAGCAACAAGAATCTCATGTTTCTGCATCTTAAAATGATATTGTGTTTTATTACCGTAACCATAATCAGTTCATGTACAGTGTTAAATTTAATTGCCATTATGATACGTGAGGTTTGATTCTGAATCGTGAGGCTTTAATAAATAGTCAAAAATAACATGTATCACGCTACACTTCACTGCTAAAGTTAGCAAAGTGATCATGTTAAAATAACATAAAACAATGAGATTGTAATCTGGAGGTGTAAATGAATGTAGATTGTAGAGATATAATAATCTGTATTTGAGTAAATGTGATGAGAATGATGAGTTGATATTGAGATCTTCACTAATATTGACTTTTGATCGCAGACGAGAAGAATCTGAGCTCAGTTTGACACAATGTTAACGTCTCTTCTCAAACATTAATGACTCCGAAATATCTGAGACACAAATGAGACTTAAGCAAACGTTTCCATTTGCGCTTTACGTTTTACGATCGTAAAAGGACGTGGAGTAAATGCGAGTGGGCAGAGAGAGAAACTCTGCAATCATTGGAGACATTGAGGTCCCGCGGCCTCAGTGTATCACCAGACACGGCTGTAAATGACCTGCTGGAAAATCCCCTGTTATCTTTAAATCTAACACAGCGTGACATCTCTAAGAGCGATTGAGACTTCATCCAGCTCTGATGTTTATAATAAGCACAGCGGTTCTATTTCTGTTAGCAAGGCAAGCTTCGCTTTTATTATGTTGACTAGAAATGAAGAAGGAACTTTATGACTCTCTCTCTCTCTCTCTTTCTTTTTTCAACGCTTCCTTCCCAACTACAGCATCGGACATGGTGACAAGCGTTCCTTGACCTCAATCCTTTTAAACGGGTTACTCTGCAACTGAACTATTTCTTAATTTCCCTCTAATGGTTTCATTTAACTGTCTCGCTGACATAATTGCCTATGGTACATTTCTAAAACCGCAGTCATTCGTATGTCATTCGTATGTTGTATGTTCATGTGTGAGCTTTCATTGCCACATGTGACAAAGGCCATATGCCTGTGAATGGACACGTGATATTCGTACGGGAAGAAAATTGTGTGCCAAAGAGTCACAGACTTCCTTTTACTAACTACCCTGAATGCTGCGTTGGAAACGTTCCATTTCACTTCCATGTTGTCATGGAAACTAACTATGCACACAGACATAGCCATTAAGTACTGTACCTACTAAAAAGCCTCCAAAGCAAAGGGAACATTTAAAAAGAAGTACGGCTCTGGAACAAAGCGGCGTTTCTCCATACTCGACGGCAACTGAAGATTATCTGAATCTTCACATCATCGCTTATAAAAGACTGCCGGACTATTGTTTTTTTTTCCGCTTTGAGATACAATGCATATGTTAAGGTCATGTTTGCATAACACAAAATGGCAGAACGAAGCGAGAAAAAAAAACTTTGTCTGTAGGTAATGCCTGCATAAACCATACAATACAGTCAGAAGTTATTAGAGAATATTGTGCAACTGCTAAACAACTGGCCATTATCTCCAACATCCACCACACGGTTACCAAATAAGCAGCTCAGTCCCGTGAACAGACTCTCTACAATTGGAGACACTCATTCAGTGTTTTCATAAAGTATATGTTTTATATAAGCATTTTGAACTGATTCACTTTTAGAATTACCAATTTGCACACTCGTAACTTTTAATGTTGGTCACTATTTGTTTTTGCAATCCCTATGAAGAAAGTAAATGTAAAAACTCTCTAGAACATTAAATCAAGGCACGAAAAAATGAGAGAATATTCCATTTTAAAATGGACTATTTATACATACGTGTTGATATAAAATTTAATTTTTTGTTTCCTTCTGTGAACTGAACTACAATATTTCTCACAAATATCAAATAAAAGTCTTGTTTCTATTTGCATTTATATGTGCAGAAAATGAAAATAACAGTAAAGATGCCGTGTGTTTTCTCAGACATCAAATACTGTAAAGAAAACAAGTTCAGATTCAATTTTAAGTTAAACAACAGTCATATGTCTAAGTGTATTTAGGAAAAGTTCAAAATGTATTGTTTTATGTGTTAATCTGGTTTTTCTCTTAGTTTTCGTGTGTCTTGTCATGTGTCAGTCTTTCACATTGCTGTTGGATGACTTTATGTCACTCCTGAGGTTTGATTTTGTTGAAATAAATACAATACATGATTAAATGAACATTTGAAATGGTCTGTAGATAGTCTTTTATGCTTCAACCATAGTCCTGTAAGTCTTCTGTAAGCGACATTAAAAGAACGCTTCTAAACCATTGCTAACTCTACACCACATGGCAAATGAATGTGATCCTTCTGTTCTAAATAACAGGTTTGACTAAACACTGATCCAAATATTTGCTGACCTTCCGTGAGGAAAAGCCGTTTACTTTCAGTTTTAAGGTAAAAAAAGCATTCATTTGTAAATATAATGTCTTATGGTATGTTATTAAAAGACATATTTATATATAATTTGTCAAAAACAAACCTGTCAAAACGGTTTGCTGCATCCGGGCTACCCTGTGTTATTAGTACTGAGTGGTTGTTATCTGGGAATAATGAACCTGCAAATAACACGAGTCGCGACTGGCCAATCAGAATCAAGCATCCCAACGAGCCGTGTGATAAAAATGTATTTTACGGCCTTCACATAAATCTTATTAGAACTTAATAGAAGGTCACAGTATAGACCGTTTCAACGTTAAAAACATACAAAAATACATGATGTGCCCTAAACCCATGCAGAGAAACAATAACTGTTGAGCAGTTTTCATTTCATTTAATACAATTAATGTACAATAAAATAATAATATCAATTAAATATAGAAATAATTTGTTATATCATAAACAATGAAACCATCTAAAGTGTTTATTTTCTCATGATTGATAAACATCTGTAAAACATTTCTCCAAATGTTTCTCTTCAAACTACAAAACAGAGACCAGAAGGTCAAACTTATGTCTGCAGCAACTTCAAATAATAGACCGAAATTGCTTCAATTTCTACATCAAAAACAGGTTTATGACACATTGAGACGGCAACATTTCCGTTTCGAGATAAATACAATGACGAATGGGTTTTAGGAGAAGAGGAGATATTTTGTGAATAACAGCTTGTAATTGGGTACGCAAGCTTTTGCGGCTTTGAAAGATTCAGATGATGCTGTTGCAGGATGAGAGTTGAGTGTTTGTTTCTGTTGTACCAAAAAACAGAAACTTGGACATTTTGCAGAATCAGACATAGTTTTCATTTTAAATGTTGAGTCTTAAGTAGACAAAAGAAAACTGGTGATGTGGGTTAAAAAACGGCCGTATTAATCCAGCAGTGTTGAGTGACGTGTCTTTATGAGACCGTGTTTAACCTCTCCGTAGCCTTTGTCATCCTTTTTGGAACGGCTAAAGATACAGCAAAAAAACCCAGGTTATTCTTTGATACGATTTAAACACCGCAAAGCTTTCCAAATAAATGTCAAATAATTACGTACATTTTTTAAAAAGCAATTACCTGCGTTTAGGAAGGCAATGCAGGAGGCAGAGTTATCAGAAGAGCAGCCGTGCGTGTACGCTTACGCTGGTAATCCAGAGAATAAATGGTCTGCTTCAATCCTCTTGTCTAATGATGCTAACATATGCTGTGCTGCCGGATGAAAGAGCAAAAGCAGAGATTGAAGGAAGGTTATTAAAGTCAGCTTCTTCCAGTCAATGAATGAGATACGGTGAACGTATTGTAATCCACAGAAACAATCCAGAGGCAATCCTGTTTCTCTATACAGTCCAGGAGAATAAACACACACCATACACATGACTGATGGATTGTTAGAAATACACTACTCTTTGATATAGAAAAAGCCTGAGATCTCATTAATATCAGTGAGATGTGCAAAGCAAATGGAAGCTTTTGCTTCAGTCTCATGTATTTCTAAGATATTTCTCCTGAGAAAAAGAGTCAGAAATCTGACAAATGTGTCCGTCATTAAAGTTTGAGAAGAGACGTCACCCATGACTAATTTTACATGGACATCAGTGATCAAAATATTTGCCTTATTCTGAGTAAGCTAATATAACGATTAAGGTGTTTACATGAGATGCTTTAGGAATATTCATGTTCCTGTTTTACATGTTACACTACATAGTTGGATTAATGGCATATGTGATTACGTCCCTAAGCGACGCCGATTGACGTTCCCTCCATAATTTAATGTATCAACAAACAGTTCATCTTCGCCATCGTACCACACACAGTTTTTATTTTCTAAAAATGTTGCCATCTTTCTTGTTTCCAGACCAAAAGTGTGCTTTCTTGCTTTGGTTGCCATAAAACGAAACGTCTGTCCACTGCCTTGCGTGTGTGTAACCTGTCGCAAAGTGCCGCAGAAGTTCCTACGCACTGGTAATAGTGCGATTAAGGTCTATACCGCACATCCATAATGCGACTGAAAAAGGAGTTCTCCACCCGTCTTAATTCGGTTTGTGTTTACTACGATTATGAAGGTTATGCTAATCAAAAAGCTCTGTTCACACGCTCCATTCTTAATCAGAGTATTGTCTTAATCGTGTTAATATCAGATTATTGTTGTCCATGTAAACGTCAATGATGTGTCAAACTGAGCTCAGATTTGTCTCGTCTGCGATCAAAAGTCAATATTATATTATATTATCTCATATTAACTCAAACATTTCTAATCACATTTACTCAAATACAGATTATTTCACCTCTACAATCACGTTACACCTCCAAACTTTTCATGCAATTACAGTTTTGTTTAAGACTAGTTGAGAACTCCATCATATCTTCTGAGCTATAAAAGAGCAACCTCTGTGCAATGAAAAAACACCATTTCCTCTGAACGAGCAAGCGTGTCTCCTTTATAACACTACTCTTTTTTTCTCAACATGTCTTTGAAGAGCTTGAATTCTTTGCTGAAGAACGTGGCACATTGTGATGGTAAACCCAAAGGGACATCACAGTATGTTTTTCACAGTAAAAGCAGCATCTTTCTCTCGGGCCGTTGCCTAGCGACAGCAGTAAACATCTGCCTCCAGAATTCACAGCGGTACGGACACAGATAACACAGATGTCCTGCTGGAAGAAAAGACCTGTTGCTTTTATGTCATTTGGTTGATCTCATGCATCAGTATATGTATTACAGCACTGTGACTCTAAATCTGCATATTTATTTAACTCTTGGAATAACATGTAATTGAGCAAACTGTACACATGTTTGTTTCATTGGGTGTTTTGGATGCTATATTACACATATTTCATACAGTACTGAAATGAAAAATATCTGACTCCATTCTATACATCTGCAGTGTAAAATTGGATCCAAATTGAACATGGTAACTTTATTACCAACTCTAAATGTAACATTAAAGCTTGGCATCTCTATCGCCATCTCTGTTTGAAATGTGAACTGCAGGGAGACTTTCTACTTATCTCTAAATGACGTCGAACTGACTTCCAACTAAATCCGACCTGAGAGCTCATATGATTAAATCTAACAGTTGTGAATCGGTGTAAGGAGACAGATGTGAACACTGATTATTTTTGCACTTGCTCAAGAACATTATTCCTCACAAATTGAAAGAAAGAGACCACAGCGATGTTGTACATATAAAGAGAAGATGTATGTTTGTTTGCATCTCCAGCAGTAAACTGGTAAACCCTTACAAAGTCTCGCGGTTCAGACACTCAGTCAATGATTTCCTACATCGCTCTACAGCCGACAGGAGAACAGTGATGGGCCTCTACAGTGTGCAATTTCCCTCCAGTCGCCCACAATCACTGCTGAAGAAACAGTACGCTAGAGTACGCTCCTCAAAGTCTCTCGTGGTCCGGGTGATGTCGGGGGAACGTGTCATCACAATACGAAGAAGGGAAGCGAAGTGAGAAGGAGATGGGAAGACGAAGAGAGTAGACGTTATGTTTCAGGCCCACTGACTGTACTGACGGTGAAATGATGTGATGGATGATATGATCACACACACTCAAACACTGAGAGAAAACTATTGAGTTTCTATGTACAGAGGTCTTCTTAGTTAGCATGTGATTGTGTTTTTTTAAAGGTAAGACGAGTGAGTTCAACACAAACACGTGCACATGACAATTCGCCAAGAAATGAAGAGAAATGGAGAAGACTATTTTAGTATCAACAAGATTTGGTGTAACACTGTCTCCGATACAAATCCACACAAAAATGATTTTACCAGGTGGCTGGTTTGCACGAGTTAATCTTATTAAAGGAATATGTGTTTGGTTTATGGGCGGAGTTAGGGGTGGGGCTCCATTATTGCTTTTTTGTAATAACACATTTTTGTATGATTCACTTCATATAAAATCATATGAAGAGGCCATCTTGTAAAATTGTCGAATTCATGTGAGATAAATCTGCCGTGTTTAACATTCTCCTCCTCAAGTTCTTATCACGGTAATGCATCGACATTTATTTTGGAGCATTTGTTAACATGAGAGTGACATTATCATTGTCAAATTAATGAAGAGTTTGTTTGGAAAAACAAATAACTCCATTTTAAATCATGCAGTTCAATAAGTCAAACGGCAGTTTGGTGTTTTGATCAAGTAATAATAACTAATACAAAAAAACCATGATAAAATAATTCAAAACAAGATTTATGAAAACTGTGCTATCTGTTTTTGAAAATAAACTCTTCAATATTACACAAAGGCAACAAGCACTATAAACGTATTCTTTATTATTGTTAATATTATTTTTATGAAAATGTTGCCAGGCATAGCAGTGGCCCCATAAATATGCTGCATTTTATTTGAGCAAAGTGACATTTCTTTCGATCATTTCTTTCGTTTGATTTCAGCGTGACCCAGATTTAATTTTGACAGGCTTTGTGACAAGATGCGTTTTAAAAACACTGCTTCAACAATAACAGTAAGACATTTCATCTTCAAACATCAATTCAGAGTTTCTGCTTACAGGTCATCAGAGTGAGACGTGAGATTCCCATGAGCTGTATCTGTTAACTACCTTTCATCTCTGTCTCTCTGTCTCTCTCTCGCATGTGAAACATCTCCAATAAAGAGGGAATCGACTGAGATTTTTCAGCCTCGTCTCTCTAATCCATTTCGTGTGCTGACGGTGCAGATGGCTAACAGGATCACATCTCTCTCTCTCTCTCTCCAGAAGAGAATTAATTCAATTCTGTGGCTTTACTGCAAAGCTTGTAAAACATCTCCCTCTCTCTTTCTTTCGTCTTTGTTATTATTGTTTTCAATCTATTGTAGAGTATGACTCATAATAGTAATCTAATCCGAACCCTTTCAAAAGTCTTTCACTGCAGTCAGTTTTTTTTCTACAAGATTAAAAATCCAAATATACTTTTCTTTTTTTAAATTGAGCAGGATATCCAGATAATTATTTGTATGCAAATAAAAACGTACTTGGGCTTATCGTGAACAGGCCTGATTTCATTGAATAACATCTTTTAGCCGTGTCATATGACTCTTTTAAATGAGCGGTCTTCTCATGCTTACCATGGTCACCTTGTCAGAATTCGAGTTGGAAGTATGACTTCGTATTTCCGCCTCTAGCACTGGTATATGTTTCGGAATGTTTTCGAACATGAAAATCCATTTCTCAGTCCCTCATTGGACAATTCTCCCAGAAAAGCCCACGTGTCAACCCGCCAGAGTGAGATGAAAGAGCATGCCCACACTTCAACCAAGGAGAGCGGGAGGAGCATGCGCACATGTCAACCAGCTGGAGAGAGAGAGAGAGAGAGAGAGCACTGCGTTCAGCTGTGTTTGTTTGCTCACTGCATTTGGGTGATGAATATTATGTAAACGGTGGATATAACTCTGGATTTGCAGATCGTTTAAAACTAATATATGGATATGAACTGCACACGGCCCAACAACCCCACAAAATTCTTCCTCTTTTGGTCACTACCAAAACACAATACATATAATTTAATAAAAATATAATATTTACATATGAATATTTTGTTTAAATCTACTTTTAAATATATTTTTGCTATTTAAAAACAATTCCAATAAATGATATTTTAACAGTATTTCAAGTGAGATTTGTTGTATTTTGAATCCAATCTTTCTTTGTTAAAGCCACAAAATTGATCAAACTGATTTCAAAGTTAAGGATTGTTTATATCGGCATTGAAACAAACACTATCATAACATCTTAGTTGATCATTTAATGTACTTTATTTTTGTCAAAACATCCCATGTTTCAGTAAAGATGGTATCGTTTTGGTAGTGATCACAATGTTTATTTGCACACTTGACTCAGACTACCGACTAGAAGTACAACGAACAAGCAGAAGACAATAGACAACAGGGCATTAAATAGGGAGACTAACAAAGGGGATAACGATGGGCAGGTGGGTAATGAGACACAGGAGGAAAGCTATACTAGAAACGAGAGGGGCGGGGCCAAATGACGAGACTGGAGAGAACGCATATTAAGTCCTGATTGACAATAATATGTTTCTCTCCACATAAAACACGTGAGTCTGTCATGATTCTGCCCCTAGACTAGAAAATCAAGAAAAAGAGAAGACAGAATCATGACAGGAAACCTACCGCTCACATACAATATTACTACTAAAACATTGTAAAATACGAATTATTTGCACAAAAGTTTTTATTTCCCCAAATAAAGGATTAATTGTCCCTTCTCACTACTGAAACAATTTTTGTCACTACCGAAACAATGAAACCCAGTGATAGGTTTCGGTTGTGACTGTTTTGGTAGTGACAATGTTTGAATGAATAAAGATTCTAATCAGCACATGGCTTGCAAGCACAGTTCTCAACAAATGTACTCACATACAATTTAATGGAATAAAGCCCAAGAAAGTTTGCTTGATTGCAGAAAAAGTGGGAGTAGTGGCTTAACATTGAAAATTCTCAAAAAAGATGTGCACTTGAAGTGCCCGGATCTTAAATATGATAGTGACTGAAGTCATGCTGGACAAAACAGATGGAAATTACATTAAATGCACAAATTGATTTTATTGACACACATTGTGTTGTGGGACTGACGTCATCTGCCCTCGTCATATTATTACAGTTAGTATAAAACAGTTTAGTTTTCCATTTGGGACGATACTACTCTTCTTAAATTCATACACTAGATAGTTGACTGCATAGCTTAAGTGCATAGTATGTCATGTGGGACATAATAATGCGCATATGCAAGATTACTAGCGGCACTACTATACCACAGTTTAAAAAATAGAGCGGCATCGCAAGCATTTTATAGCTATAGAATGGCGATGCTACTATAACTGCTAAATAAACACCCAATCAATAATCCAGTCAAATTTTTGTTTTGCATAAGGAGACACGTTTTACATTTACCTCAGAAATGAAGGTAAGCCAATCCGACATGAATATGTTCAGCAACTCATATGAGTTTAATGAGCAATATTTCTGCCATTGATGATTGACACTGACTGAATGATTAATGGGGTCAATCCATCACAACACAAGCCTGCCGGAAACATTACGAGATGCCACACAACTCATGTCATGTATCACAATATGTCCTTGTTATTCATTTTTAATGGTCGTGTTATTATATTCATTAAAATGTGATTAGTTCAGCTGAACGGAGCTGTAATGGGAAAATTATAAATCTAACGGCCGTATTTCTGGTCTTTTCAGTAAAGTAAATGTGAACAAAGAACATCAATCTCCTGCGTCATTCATTGACATGCTTGAACCTAAGTGTTTATATTAAAACATCACAAGCATTTCATAATAAAATGGTTAATGCTGTTTGTCTGGTTGTTGTTTTTTTCTGGGTCAGTCATTGAATCACATACATGGGAATATTCTTATTGATTGTGGATCTAAAATCATTTTAAAGGCTTACATCAAACCTCAAGCTTCTTTCAAACCCCCGAGGTCCACAATCTCCATCTCGCTGGCTAAACACAAACGTTTCCATAAAAAGATATGATGCAATTGCAGAGACAATACAGTAAGATGCAAATGTTTGTGATTAAATGGATTCTGCAGAAATTGTATTTTCATTTCGATATCTGGAATGGAATTCAACGTACACTTGATTATAAGTGTGTTTATTAATAGCATGTTTCCGCAAGACTCATTTAAAGAGACAAACAAGTCCAGCTTTGAAACACAAGATTTCCTAAAGCCGTTTTCAAACATTCCCTTAATTTCCAGAATCCTATTCACAACAAACGTTTCCATATAAAGATGATCCAGTTTTGAAATTAAACAAATGCAAATCCTCAAGAAGCCAATTATTTGAATTGACATTAATTTTATTTATATATTCTGTATTGCATTTTGCAGAAATCCATTCTTTGTCAATAGTGGGTTTTTTTTCACATTTCTTTTGGCATCTACATGCATTTTAACCAAAGCATCAGTACAAGCAATTCATGTTTTGCTCATTACTTGTTGGGCCTATTACCTGGAATTTGAACCCATGACCTTTGCATCGCTTGTCTACAAAATGTAGATGGATATTCACGAAGCAACGAGACAGATTTGAGAACTCTTTCAAATCTCCTGAACTATAAAAACTAGTGGTCCCTAATGTGATGATAAAATCATAAAGCATATTTTCTAATGGTAGGTTTCGAGGGCCATTGGGCACTTGAAGGAGACGTGAGCATCACCACGGCAATGCCTCTTAACAGCAATTACTGAGGCTTTGTAAATGAACCAAACACATTCCCTTAAGACGTCTTGTTCAACACCTGCACGAAATACAGAATCAGCACTTCTGCCCGCCGTCACAACCAAACCCTTCGCTCCTCGTAACGTATAATGTGCTGATTCAAATGCATTCTGATCATCCCGCCGGAATTCATCTCAGCATTAATCCATTATTCCTTCCTGGAGTATTTAGTCGTGTGATTTCAAAGCGCAGGCATCCGAGGTTCTCCGTTTCCAAATGATGGCAGATGGCCCTGAACAATTTTCAACTTCTGTAACCAGAGGCGTTTCTGAGGTTATTTTGAGCAAGCGCACTCTATCTAGTTGGCAACCGTGAGTCGAACACCTGAGCGTGAGCGATTTTTAATCAAAGACCGTTTTGGAGAATTCTTCGTGTGTTTATTTAACAAGTGCACATATTGTAGACTGCTGGAGATGAACTTTAGGACGGAGCAGGTGTGAAATAGAACCTTCTCAGCATTGCAATAAGATGAATCTGAATTACATTAAGAAGGAAATATATCACGATGTGTTTGAAATGCTACACAAATCGCTTGTCACATCGTGACATCATCTGACCCAGATCTTCCTGACACCCGAGCAGCTTTTCGATATTCTTTGCCACGTGTCTCGTCTATTAGGCGAGGGAATCAAGACATCTGTTCTACTGTATGTCGCCTGGACTTGTTTCACCACAATCTTTTGCTGCAAGCTGTTTTCATTTGCATTTTAATTTATGATTGGGAAAAAGAAAAACTTGCAGGGGAGAGGAAATGTGTAGCCTTTGGCAACTATCTGATTTGCATACTGGATACTTGTTGAAAATAATATCTCTGTATTATTCTACTTCGGCAAAGAGGCAATCTCGACAGCTGAAACCTCTCATTTTTGTCTCGTCCAAGTCTTACAATCACAAGGAAGAAATTGGACAATAGATATTTTGTAAAGCTAAGTGTTTGACTAAAGACATTTCCCCATCTAACTTCTCCGTATCAGAATACAAACAACCTAATGGTCCTAGTTATAATATTTATTTGATTTATTTATAAGTATATACAGTAGTGGCCAAAAATAATGTCTGAAATGGAAATTTGTACAATATTTATGTTTTATCATTCAAAGAGTATGATACAAAAATATCTTTCAACTTTATTCTATTATTTTAATACTTTATTTTTTATATTTTAATGTATTACTGTCAGGGTTCTGCCACGAAGTGTCAGGTTTTTCTAGTCTTCGGGCAGGATCTTGACAGTATCATGTCATTTGTGTGCGTCTCGTCTTTGGCCCCACCCCTCTCGTTCTCTCATTAGCGTCCCTTTAGTGTTTCAGTCCCCACACCTGCCTTGTATTAATTATCCTTGTTAGTCTCCTTATATATTGCCTCTGTGTTTGCTGTCCTGTGCTGAATTGTTTTGCATTACTTTCATGTCGTGTGATCTTGTTGCCTTGCCTTGCCGTGTATCCTGTGTTCTCGTTTTGCCCTATTGTGGGAAGTCTTTTGTTCTTGTTTATATTTAGTTTGGTTACATCTTTACCCCATCGTGGGCTTTATTTTATTATTAAATATTCAATTTATGCACTGCTGCCTGCGCTTGGGTTCTTCCCCTAAAAATCCCTGACAGAACAATTCAGCCAGAACCGAACCCAGCAGGCAGCCATGGACGGTGCAACCACTTCGCGGTGGCAATGCACTTCCGATCCCGAGTGGTGGGAAGCAATCGCCTCTCAGTCTCATGCTGGAGGAGGTCCGTTCCCCGCCCAGTGCCAGCGCCCCTTGCTGGACTATGCCCGGGACGTCGAGGCAAGGAAGGCGTCCGTTCCTGACGTGCTGGTCCGGGCATACCTGGTGGCCGGGATGGACGATCCTCCACCCTTTCCGGAACAGGAGGAAATGGTCTATCAGCCGTTCTCGCACCTGGTGGAGCGGCTGCAGCGTCGAGAGGAGCTAGGGAAAGGCTTCTCTCCCAGTTGCCGTCCAGTCTCTCGTTCCGGTCTGGTGTCCGTCCCGGAGCACTGTGCCCTGGGTGTGGTCACCCTGGGGAGCAATCCACCACCAGCTAGCCTCCGGGGCAGACGCGGACGGAGAAAGTCGTGGGACTCCCCGTCCGACTCCTCCGGAACGGAGGTAACTGTGTCCAGTATCGCCTCTCTGCAGCCGGCAATACGTCCCCTCGGCCGGTCGAGGAGAAAGAAGCCGAGGAGGGGGTCGCGGTGTCCCATCCAGCAGCCGGTATCTACTCAGGCCGGCGCATCCAGTCCTGTCCAGTCGACAGCCGAGGTGCCCTCAATCCAGTCGGCAGTCGAGGTGCCGGCCGTCCAAGCCGCGATTCAGCCGGCCGTCCAAGCCGCGATTCAGCCGGCCGTCCAAGCCGCGATTCAGCCGGCCGTCCAAGCCGCGATTCAGCCGGCCGTCCAAGCCGCGATTCAGCCGGCCGTCCAAGCCGCGATTCAGCCGGCCGTCCAAGCGCCGATTCAGCCGGCCGTCCAAGCGCCGATTCAGCCGGCCGTCCAATTAAGCGCCGATTCAGCCGGCCGTCCAAGCGCCTATTCAGCCGGCCGTCCAAGCGCCGATTCAGCCGGCCGTCCAAGCGCCGATTCAGCCGGCCGTCCAAGCGCCTATTCAGCCGGCCGTCCAAGCGCCTATTCAGCCGGCCTACAGCCCAGTGCTGCCGGCCGAGTCCCGGTCTGCGTCCGGGCGTCCTTGGTCGGGTCCCGGGGCCTCATGGAACTCTTTCTTTTGCCCCGGGAGCACAGGACATTTCCCCCCGGACTCTAACCTGTTCAAGGTCCCCACGGGCAGGCCACCTCAGGCTGCCCGCTCTCGCCCTATGTCCTCTCGGGCAAAGACATTTTCTCCCTCTGGCCCGCGGACTCCTTTCCCCCAGAACATTGTTGTCCCCCCACCCCCCCTACCCTGTTTGTTATTTTTATTGTGCCATCCTAACCCGTTTATTACCATTGCCTGTTTGCCTTTATTAATTTTTACAATGTTCTGCTGTTTTTTGTCTGTTTCCCAGTCTGTCATGTCTGGTCAGTGATGGTCCCTTGGAGGACGCCAGGGGGCGTCCTTTTAAGCGGAGGGGTACTGTCAGGGTTCTGCCACGAAGTGTCAGGTTTTTCTAGTCTTCGGGCAGGATCTTGACAGTATCATGTCTTTTGTGTGCGTCTCGTCTTTGGCCCCACCCCTCTCGTTCTCTCATTAGCGTCCCTTTAGTGTTTAGGGTCAGTTGTGGCCTAATGGTTAGAGCGTTGGGCTTGTGATCAGAAGGTTGCCGGTTCTAATCTCAGTGCCAGCAGGTCATGACTGAAGGGCCCTTGAGCAAGGCACCTTACCCCTGATTGCTCTGCAGTAATGTGTCACTGTATAAAAACTACTTGTAAGTCGCTTTGGATAAAAGCGTCTGCCAAATGAATAAATGTAAATGTAAAATGTAAATGTTTCAGTCCCCACACCTGCCTTGTATTAATTATCCTTGTTAGTCTCCTTATATATTGCCTCTGTGTTTGCTGTCCTGTGCTGAATTGTTTTGCATTACTTTCATGTCGTGTGATCTTGTTGCCTTGCCTTGCCGTGTATCCTGTGTTCTCGTTTTGCCCTATTGTGGGAAGTCTTTTGTTCTTGTTTATATTTAGTTTGGTTACATCTTTACCCCATCGTGGGCTTTATTTTATTATTAAATATTCAATTTATGCACTGCTGCCTGCGCTTGGGTTCTTCCCCTAAAAATCCCTGACAATTACATTAAAATATAGTTTTAGCCATATTATTTTAATTTTAGTATATTTTAATTGATTTACTATAATAACTTTAAGAACAATTCTATTGTTTATTTAATGCCATAAGATAGCATTTTTTTCAATGTCTCAAAACACTTTGCTTATGTGCTGTTGCATGTCCTGTTCTTGGTCAAACCCCATTACATTTTCTCAGAACTAAGATTCACTTTACACTCTTAACACAAACCGCATACATGCACATAAAATACTTTTCTAGGACAGACTAGATTCCAGTAATAACCTAAATCAGACTGTACAGCATGAAGCGTACGCCTGCATTAAGATCCATCTGTGATAGAGCCGAGAAGAAGCCGTATTGGCCTGGTCTCCCTGAGCAACACCATCTCACCCCTGTTATGAAATCTGAAGCATTCCTACAGATACGCCTCAAGAGGGCTGATCATGTATTAGTGATGTCTCATTTCTGTCTGCTGCTGTATGACAGAATTCTTTTATTAATGAGACGGGCAGCGGCTCTTTCTCTAAAGTGCAGGCATCTTTCTGTCACATCTGAGAGGCTGGACAGAGGAATCTATCGGCTCTGCTGGAAATCCTTTTCTCTCTGAAGTCACAATGTGCCTCTTTGATGTCGCTGTTAACCTTTCCACTCGCAGCATAAAAGCCGCTGCTTGTCTGGGTTTAGAAAACACGAAACACGTTTGTTTTGTCCAACTGCGTCTGGAAATGGTCTTCAAGTGCAAGTTCAAGACAGACAGTCAGACAGACAGATAGATAGAAAGAGATATATACTCTAGACCGACAAAGAGAGACAGAAAGAAAGACAGAATTAGACAGTCAGACAGACAGAGATATGCAGACAGAGAGACAGACAGACAAAAATATGGAGACAGAGAGAAATAGAGGGATAGAAGAAATTAAACGACAGACAGACAGAGAGAGATATTCAGAAAGAGAGAAGACAGATGGATAGACAGACAGATATGTACAGCAGACAGGCAGGCAGAAATAGGCAGACAGAAATAGAGATAGAAAGAGATTAAAAGACAGACAGACAGATATGGAGAGATAGATAGAGATTAAAAGACAGACAGACAGAAATGGAGAGATAGATAGAGATTAAAAGACAGACAGACAGAAATGGAGAGATAGAAAGAGATTAAAAGACACACATACAGAAACAGACAGACACACATACAGAAACAGACAGACAGACTCAACAGGTGTGTGTTATGATGTGACGTGTGATGGTGGCACCTCCTGATATGTAAGAGAGTAATGAGAGGAGAACAGGAGGAGTTCATTACTGAGAGATAAATTGGAGTCCACTCATCATGTCTGTATGTAGTGACAGAAAAGATCAATCTCCAATTATGAGCTTCATTTTAAAAGAGCCAATTCATCCAGCCCGCAGGAGATCTTCATGCTTTCTCTTCAAACTCCTTCAAGGAGAAGCTGTGCTTAAACATTTAGAGGTGAACAGTACAGCAATGTTTACCTGCACCAGTTGTGTGCTTTGTTCTAGCCATTGATTTATTCAAATGATTTATTTTACAAACACACAGAAAATGAATATGCAGATGGCAGTTCCCATCTCTCCGGCCGGTTATGAATGCTACAGTAGCTTTAGAGGGACATGGTTTGTGCTTTGCTGGGGCGGTTCAGCATTGATCCAACACTGCTATCCAGACACCTAAATTGGCTCTTTAAAATGCCAAAAGTGCGCTCAACTACACCGCATGTCTGGATTCACGCCCGGTTAAAATGCTCCCCTCTATCAATTGATAAATTACTGCTGTAGGATCTCTTGAAAACGTAGAGAACATCTCTGTTAAAGCTAATTTCATTCACTGATTTAAAAATCTGCTCGCACCAGGAACAATAACAATAAACATTATGTAACACGAATCGATAGAATATTATATTCATATTAAATTCAAGTGTCACCGTTTTACATGTTCTATGGCAGGGTCATTAAAATGATAAATGTCAATATTTGATCACTTACCAGCAGGAAGACAGTCCGTGCTTTCAATTGCTAAAAAATAATGGTTCTTAAAATGTTGTTTGTTTAACATCCACAGAACCTTTCTGTTCCATATAGAGGCAATTCTTTAGACTACAGGCAAGGGCAAGAAAGAGAAAGTTCTTTAAAGGAGCAGTTCACCTCAAAATGTGTCCCCATTCACTTTACATAGAGAACTACTCCTTTATAGTCGGCACGAAACAGAAGTAGCGATCGTCTTTTTCCCCCATCGTGACGTACACCCGAGTGAAACAACTTCTGAAATGACGAAAAGAATGTAGGACGGGAATTGATTTCATCCATCGACAACTGATTGGATTGTTAGAAGGTGAAAGACTTGAACGGCAGTTTGCAATCTATCAGTCACTGGAGCCCCGCCCTCGCATCATTCCTCGTTTCCAGAGGGAGGAGCTTGATGTTTTTGATTAAAGATTACAATGGCAAATACATTAAAACATAATGATGTGCACGGACATATAATTTATGCTACACCACTGTGGAAAACAATTAGAATTATCCTTGTTTATTTAATGCCGACATTAAGAATCATAAAACCAAAACTCGAAAGTGTTTCTTCAAAACTGGCATCTGTTTTAGCATCTTCATTTTTCGGGAAAAGTACATAAAAAATGTGAACCTTTGGTGGGTCGGTTCGTGCGTTTATACACGTAATCATGGATAGTTCACCCAATAGTACTCACTCTCTACTTGATCCAAATCTGTATAAATATTTTTGTGAAACACAGAGATATTTGGACAAAAGCTTGTAACTCCCATAGCGACCCATTAAAATGACAATGGAAGTCAAAAGTGGCCCAGAACTACTATGATAGTCAATGGTGTCCAAGATCTATTTGGTTATAAGCATTCTTCCAAATATCTTTTTCTGTGTTCATCAGAACAAATACATTTATACAGATTTGGAACAACTGGAAGGAGAGAAAATAATGTGTTTGGGTGAAGTATCATAAATGTTAACTTCACGTCACTGAACTGTAGATTAAAACAAACTCACAGAACTGACAACTTGAACTTCGGTCGCGTTGTCCGACAACATAGAATCTCTCAACTTCTCTGAACGCTGATAAAAGCTTGAAAAAAGCCAAGCTAGGGAGAAAATTATACACAGGTGCAAAATCTCAAAAATAAAAGTGCGAGAGACAGTCGCAACAAAAACCCTCATGACAGATTGGAGTGATGCCGCGTTAGTCAGTGTGCAAGATTAATGTAATACGCAGCAC
Source organism: Barbatula barbatula (assembly GCF_947034865.1). Taxonomy (NCBI): domain Eukaryota; kingdom Metazoa; phylum Chordata; class Actinopteri; order Cypriniformes; family Nemacheilidae; genus Barbatula; species Barbatula barbatula. The sequence goes on along the minus strand of NC_136771.1, from coordinate 680,805 downwards.
TTTGGACCTGAGCGTGTTACAGAAGAGAGAAACTTTGGCAGACGCATCGTATCAGGGAGGTCTTTCAATAAGCTGACTAGAAACATTTCAGCTTAATGAGGCACTTGGCCAGGACCACCACAGGAATGATGTCTGAATCAAACGGAGGCGGGCAGAGGGATGGAAAGTCACATGGAAACAAAGGGAAGTACAGAGCTGACAGAAAGACAGATCTGCCTTTGAGGTGAAACCGTTCTACGCTGATGAGCGCCCTTGATGTGCCTGTCTGCTTTTTGTCTCTTTACATTTCTGAACTTTCTTTCTGGGTTATTGTGGATAATACAAGGTACAAAGCAGAGCTAAAAATAAAACGCTGTGGTGCATTATAGGGTTCAGGATTAATGGATGCTTGGAGACGATGGGTCTATTGGTCCAGAGCTCCAAAAGTTAAAGTGAAGTGTGTCATTTTTGCATCATATGTATCATGGACATACCGTTTTTGTTGATTGCAAATCATTGAAATGGGTTGAGAAATGTAAAGGTTAGTGTGCTTTTTATTAGTCTTGCCCTGTCCAATATGGCAGCAACGTTGACCTACATTTCAGAGGTCAATGATCAACATTATTCATCTAAATTGCTCAAAATTACAATTGCAACAACTAAGAATAGTCGTGGTCTTATAATAAAAGCTATGACCTTGAACTGACAAACAGTCCATTCAACCCATGTGTTACTTTTCAAGAATTCCTCCTTATCTTTGTGCGTACACAACAACATTTTCAAAAAGTACACCAGAGCCATATTCATTCATGTGTAATGTGTTGAGATTGAAAATTATGGGACAGTGGCAAGAAAACACGAAGCCATTCGTTGGCGATGTTCTCCAACACCTTGATCGTGGCTATCAGAGCCGTTGAAAGAGTGTCACGACAACGGAAGTAAAACATTTTCGTATGTCACGTGATTCAGTTGACCTCAATTGGTATGTTAAGCCGCAGTTCCATGCATTACCAGTAACTTCCGGGAGGCTCCATGAACCGCCATTGCTGTGAAAAAAAACTGTTAGTCAACAGAGTTGATGCAACTCTCTCTTTCAGTGGCTCTGGTGGCTATAAAAATGACACGGTTTCTTCATAACTCATTCATGCCAAAGTTACTGTATCAGTTATTTACAGTGAAAAAGACGAGCTCATTAAATGCAATACATGAAGTCTGTAAAATGTAAATGTAAAAATAATGCATTTTATCTCCATAAATCTCATCCTAATAGTATAACCAATCCTTTTAAAAATCGTGAATAAGTGCAGTCTAAATGTATCCTACGTTACACTGCTCAACCCATAAGCATCAAGTCTTTAAACAGAAGAAAAATATTAGACATCCAAATCATTATTTTACTCTTAAAATCATTTTTTTGAAGAACGCTTGTTTTTCTGAGGCTGACAGACTCAAATGAGCATTTGTTGAGCAAGTCATAATAATCTCATTTATTTGTAATTGAAGAAATTTAGAGCAGCACTATCATCCCCGTCACAACTGTCTCCGGAGTCCCCTACTGAGCAAACAGAACATGATTGGAAAAATCTGATTTAATAACACATTATTTCATATTGGTTCACCGTTTAACTGATACATGTGTTTAAATAATCCACGCTTGGGGTTAAAGTTTGGTTATAACAGCAGACAAGTCAAAATCCAAAATATATCATATTTAATGATAACTCATGAATGTGGCTGACAGGATGACGATATTTCTCACAGAGTTCTATCGCATATACTCCTGAACAGTTTCAAGATGTTATTTAACTTTCATCCGGCAATGTTGTGTATTCTTAAATAAGGTTGCATATCTATTTCAGATCATCTCAGAAATGTTGAGCCCCTGCTTTGAATGAAATACAAGCTATTTGTGAGAAGGGAGAGAGAAAATTGAAGGAGAATTTTTGTTTGTAAATCCGAGTTTATTTAACCGCAGAGAGCATATCAGCACATTCTCTCTCCACAGTGAATGAATTCACTCAGTTTTTGTTAACAATCATATTATAACCAGCGGTATTAAAGGATTTGTGAAGGACTGGTGATACGGCAAACTCAGTAACAGTAAACACTACATAGTATGGTTCTATTTGTTAACATTAGTGAATGAATTGGTTAATATGAACTAACATTGAGCAATAAAGTTTTAGAGGTTAGTTTAATTTGAATCATCGAATGTTGCTTCTCAAAATCAACTCTTCGCAATCATTTTCACGGTATCTCCTGACAGTGTGTAGTTAAGGTACAGCTTAGCTACCCATCTGAAAAAGTAGTTGCTACACTACAAATTACTGTAAAAAAGTAGCTAGCTTCTTTGAAAGTACTTGTATTTTTTACATATTTTTACATAGTATTTATTATAGCAAACTTCCTAGATACAGTACCGTTTTTTACTTTACCACAGTAAATATGAAAGTATACTACAGAATTTGTGAAGTGTATAAATGTACAATAGGAAGATAATACTGAATACTGCAGTATACTGGATGTGATAATAACAATAATATTCTACAGCTGTATCACACAGCTACATGTTTATTTGTCTATAGTGAACACTAAAGTATACTACAGTATTTTTATATGATGTGATACACCTGAATGTGTGTAATCGACTAATGTTTTAAATAAACAGAAAAAGAATGTAATACAACAAACACTATTATCATTGTTTTACTTATTTATTGTTTTCGTTACATAAGATTCATATGTAATACTTAATAGGATGGGTGTGTCGAACTTTAAATATTTATCCACTCAAGCTGCAATACATTGTTACTGCAGTCGATAAGAAGAACAAGACGTTACACAGCATTGCTCTGAAGGCAGAACGGAATCTAGCTTTTGGTCGCCTACACCCCTACTTTCTTAATAAAAGTAATAAACTACTAGAAAAGCGACATGTTTTAGAAGTAGTTGTACCGCAAAGCTACTGAAAAATGTAGTTAAGTTAGTAGCGACGCTACTTGTAGTTAGCTAATCCCTAACACTGTCTAAAGTGTGTATTCTCCCTTTTTGACCACTGAATCACACATATAATACAAGTGTTAGGAGGTGAAACTTTGAGAGGATGTTGAATTACTTACAACATTATCGTGTGCAGAAACAGTTATTATGGGGTTTTGATATCGGTGCTTTGTGACACCCTTTAGTTACCTTTTATTTTCAAAATGCATCAGAAATACTGAAATGAACATGAACTAATATCAATAGATATTGTTCATGGTTAGCTTCAGAAACTAATGAAGAAATCGTAAATGGTTACCACATATTCTCAAAAAAAATTTATTCACTTTTAATTCGCTCACTGAACAGTGTAGACAGAGAGAGGCGGTGAAGGCAAAAACTGGCTCTCGCGGGGCAGTAGAAGTGAAGCAGAATGTTTCGCTAAGTCGCCAAGACTTATTAATAAAGTAACTAGATCTGTCGCTAGAAGTTTTTCTGAAAAAATAAGTCGCTACAAAGTCACGAACTTGGCAACACTGTTCTAAACAGTGTAAGAGTGTCACATGACTCTTACAGCTCTGTGATTGGCTGACATCTCTGAAACTAAGCACACGTGATTGATGGCAGTATGCACATTGTGTAATGTACCTGAAGGCAGCGGTCATTGAGATGAACAGGGATGGATAGCTCTCTTCAGCTATTACAGACCTCCATGCCACTGTCCAGACAGCAAACCTGTGCAGTGTGTGTCTGAAAATAGGACACTTAAAGGAACAGTAACAAGAAAGACTTTGGGTCAAACAGAGGAAAGAAAATGACCCGTCTTTTGGTGCAAAAAAAAACCTTCATGACAGAAAAACATAAAATGCTGAAGTATACGATACAGGCCCTTTAAATTTCATGACTCTTTTCATTACCACCGAGCCCTTTCATACATCTTCCCCAGCTCTGAATAATGCCTCTGGGCCGACTGCTACTTTAGTGTTGGTTTGTCAGTTTGTTGAAAGAGAAGCAGTCTTACTCGAGTCTCTCTCTTCCCGTTTTGCCCATCTCTGGCTTTCTGTCACAGCAATGATAGCCTGTTGGAACCCAGCATGAACGCTGACCCTCCTGTCAGACAAGAACCTGCTGAGCCCCTGGATAATTCAACGGATCGAGGTGTGTGCTTTTCTTTAGAGGAAGAACCCAAAATAACTACTTAGACCATTGACACACACAAGAAGATCTTGTGAAGAAAACTTCACCTTCTGTTGTAGATAATACTGCACAATATCAAAATTCTACTACACTGTGGCCAAGAATTCACTAACACTAATATCGTATAGACATATGAATCAAAGTGTAAATCCAATTGATCGTTTTTATTTTAATCATTTTAACACAATATAAATAATAACGTAAATCCTTATTAACTGTACTAATATTAGTAGTTTAAATAATAATAATCTCACTTGGTAACAATGTTGGGATTTTGAGAGAGGGTGGAAATGAAAAGCCAAGTCCGAAAATGTAAAAAATGTAATAAAAGGTCATTGCATGCAAAACGTTTTGCTGTAGATGATGAATTCTTTATTTTGTGTCTGATTATGATGCCACTGGTTAGTTCGTTCAAAATACAAACTGACTGCATTTTTCAACATGGGATTGCATCTTATTGCTTTTTCTGTGAAACACAAAGTAGATCTGAACCTGTTTTGACTTCAAGGCCTTCTCATTGTCCACAACAATATTTAGACTCATAATTTCTACCTGTTAAAATATTCTAGAGCTTAGTGTAACTAGAAATCTGCATATTTAATATAAAAATAACTAAACACTCTTAGTTGTTTATCTTATTGCTTGTTTTGTCATATTTTATAGAAATTAAAATGATGATGAATTACACTGCCAGGTGACGAAAACAGCAGTATGTATGTATATATTTTGTGTTAGGAATAGGATTTGACATTATAAATCCAACTGCAACATAGAATCTGTAGTTTAAGGAGTCAAATTATTGTTTGGCATATACTAAACTAAATTACATGATTCTTTTGTTGACTTAGATTCTCAAGTTTTAGGCCAAACATTGTAATCTGAACAAACAATATTGCAAAAGTACAACTATTTACTGGACTTTGGTTTCTGTTTGCCTTGTGATTTTAAGTTAACTCAACTACATGGATTTGTGTATTTTTTATTATTTTTCACAGAGAAAAACAACACAGCGTTGAGTACATGCGGGGGAATAAAAAGGTGAAGTGAAATGACGTGCTCAAAATCCCGAAATGCCCGACTGAAAGCTCGCCGTAAAACACTGCCACGGACAAGGGCAGACCTTGGGCTAGGGCACGTTCTAGAGGGCAGATGGAATGGAGGGGTCAGTCCCAGTGAAGTGGGAGGTAATTTTGTCCATGTGGATGAGTGAGCGACCCGGGGCGAAGCTTTGATTGGCCCGGAAATAAATGCGACGAGAAAAGCTGACAGTCTTCCGACAAGCGTACAGGCCGACGCGGATCCACGCGGAGAGGCACAGGAAGAGCCGAGCAGAGCCTTCATTATGGATGCCTCTTGACGGATACTGACAACTGCTCAGAGACAAACAACACACGTGCACACACGTGCACACGCGTGCACAAACACTTGCTCGGGCTTCATTGGCTCACAATCCTTGAGGCATGTGCCACTTCATAGACATGAACCCGAACAGTCACCATCTCTTGAGACACATCTCCGCCGAACGCTGCCACCCGTCCCAGGGCTGAAAACAGAAGGCAAAACCGTTCAATCAAAAGGTCAACACAAAACACCTTTATATAAACAGCTTTTCATTCATATTACAGCATCACGTAAGCTCCATCGTTTAGTGTCTGTTTACCTAAGATGTTTTTAAAATGATAAAAATGATATGTAAACTAAGGCGCACTTTAAGCCCAGAGGAAAAACACAATACTGCTCAATAATGTCTCAATTGTGGTGCTTCTCAAAAAAATTAAACTCTTGAGGTCCATTGAAAATAAGAAAATGAAAACTGTTCAAGTTTTTAAATGAATGTGGATTTCTTCAGATGACTTGCTGTTGGGAAAAACATGTTAATCAACTTTAGTCTGTAATATTTAATTGCAGACTGGAAAATCAGTGCAAAGTTGTTGAGACGTCGTCAAGATCTATTCTGAAGCTCTCAAAACTTTTAATTTGCTCTCCAACAGAGATAAACAGACAGCGCTTGACCCCGCAGAACTTACAGGAGGAACATTTTCTTGGTCAGAGGTGCTTCGAGATTTTTCAGGAAAAGTATCAATTTAGTCTCTATTGTTTATATAAAAACAGAAACAAAAATGTGAGTGTAAAACTGAAGCGCATGAAGAGTCTGGATGTAGATCGTTGATGTGAAATAATCTGCATTTGCGTAAATGTGATGAGAAATGTTTGAGTTCACATTGAGATCTTCAGTAATATTGACGTTTGATTGCAGACGAGACAAAACTGAGCGAATAAAGTTTGAATAAGTGTCTAAGAAATCCTCAAAAAATCTTTCAATTAACGTTGAATTACTGTGACTATTATTTGTCAGCTTGTTTTCAGACAGGAGACATACGCATACAGCAGAAACTCATTTGCGGTAAATGAGACATCATCTGAAGACGTGAGGAACGCTGTCAGCGTGCCGGAGCTGAAAGTGATGAGTCAGAATCCTGTGCTGAAGAAACGGCCCTGACCGACCACTATATTATTCCTCCGACTGCTTTATGTGGCAAGCGGCTTTAGTGGTCATCTCACTCATCTGTTAGCCACCAACGTCTTTATAACCTACAGAGCTAAGAACATACAACCAATCCTTTAATGCTTCAGGGCTTCATGGATTACTATAAATCACAGAACCGGCCCTTAAATCTTAGATTCAAATGTGGCTCGCACACTGCTAAATAAACTCTCGCTGGAGAAAGTGTTCATTCTTGGATGAAATTTTATGATTTTGATTTAGAATTTTTAGATCTTTGCTTTGTACAAATCGGCGATTGTAAAATGGCCATGCTGCTGCGTTCAAGTATGATTGAAAGAACAGACGCTCATGAATCGTATAGTCCCGACAAATGATGCTTTTGACATTTGCGACAATAGACAATTACACATCACAACAGTGTGGGAAAGAGATGAATTACGAGTTGTGTTTTCTTTATGAAATTGGCGCATGCTTCAGTATAATTAGTTGGTTAATGTGTGTTGTCATGCTCTGGATAATCAACGGCAGTGTTTTCCCTTTGTTTGCACTGACAATATATGCTTGAATGTTGTACCAGACTTTTGGAAAAGGTTAATTGGTAATGATCCCAGACAACCTTACGAGCCGCGCTAATTCAGTGGCCGTAATTGCTCGGCAGAGGACTGCTAACAGCAAACGGGCTTCCACTATGCTGTTTGACTGACCTTTAGATGGCACAAGTAATTCAGATGTACACCATCAACAGAGAGACAATGAGAGAGAGTCAATCGGCCAATGAGTCTGTCTGAAAGACTGGAAAATACTGAGAAATATATAGTTTCCAAAAAGCAAATTCATCCGTCATGACAGTAATCCAAAGGACTCCAGGAGGGTTCAAACGTCTTCTGAAATTATAATATAATTATTATAAACATTAAATCCATCAGAAATCCATGGCAACAAACTGATCAGTGTAGATGACAACATCGCTTCTCATTGGCTCTTCTGTGTTTCATTTCAAGACACCATTTATATGTTATCAATGTGCCGCCATATTCAAACATGGATATAGTTTGTATTCGGATGAACTATTCTATCGGGTGATTTATTAAGGGAATATAGCTGAAATTAAAAAGTCCACTATAAACCATTTCTTTTTGCATTGCAACCTTTTAAGTCTTAAGTCAAATTCAGCCAAAACTATTTTCTTTGTAAACACTTCAGTTTTTGGTCTTCTGAAGATTCACAGAAATTGCAAGTACAAGGACGCATTTACTTCAAGGTCTGAATTCACCGCAATGATTTACGGGTAGTGCAACAATGTTGTGTATTAAACCTGTATTTCTTTTACGTTAGGTATGAGATATATTTTTGGATAACCAGATTACAGCGTGTAAGAGCCGTATTTGTATATAGTGATTGTAGTACTCACATCATGACCTACAAAACCCAATATCCTGTTCCTGTGTAAAAGCCACCAAAACCCCTCAAGAGTGCAGCTGAGACACTATTACATCTGAACCCACATTCCCATCTACTCGGAATTTGTCGCATCCGGTTGAGGGCTGTTATCGGCATACCTGCTAAGTACACGAGAAATGCACTTCCATGTGTGTTCACTATCATAGACATTATGTGAAGCTCATAGCTCTTCTTTGAGATCTGCTTTGAGATAAGACTCATGTAAATCCAATCCAAAACCCTCCCATGTACAGTCTGGAGCAAAATGTTGAGGGTGATCTAGCTAAAAAATAATAATAGAAAGTGAAAAAAATAAATGTAATTGTTTAAAACATTATTGACCCATAAAAAGAAGAATTTGACAGATGGCATTTTTTGTTTATATACCAAAAAAATTAATAAAGTAAAATAAAATTTGACTCATACACAGGAAGAATCTTACTGCATTTTTTGTTTGCGGAAAAAAATCAATAAAATACAATATGAAATCAAAATAAAATATAGCTGCAAGCAGCGATTCCCGGGTTCGAGCAGTCTAAAGCGTCAAGATTGTTCAGAATGAAGAGAACTAGCGGCCAAAAGGCGCTGCCTTTAGTAGGTGACCTCAGAGCTAGTTCTTGAGTTATGGCCATTTTATTGTAAAAGGCTCCGCATGATTAGAACTTTTGGCGTGCGTCCCTTATCGACCTTGAAAGGAAATTTCAACATTCTTTCGATAGTTATTGACATTCACACTCCACAGAAGTCATCTGAATCGGTTTGGTTCCAATTAATCGAAAAACCTAGGACTAGTTCGCGAAAGTAGGTTTTTGACATCATCGGCGATAACTCACAAACCGCTTGTTTGACAGAAGCGGTTCCAGAGGCAAAGTTGTTCAGAATGAGGAGAGCTATCATATGATGTAAATAGTTTGATTATATGTCAAAGGTCACGTGATACACAATTGTTTTTGCAACCAAAAACACGTCAATTTAGCCATTTTTACTGTTATAGCGCCACCTAGTGTCCAAACGCCGCGCCCTTACGTATGTGACCTCTGAGTGATGGTTTGCACATATGTTTCAAGCCCCATGATCATATCTCTAATAGTTATTGAGTTATGGCCATTTAAATGTCATAGGCCCCGCCCATTTTTTTATTCTGATGCCCCTAAGCAACCTTGAAAGGAAATTTCAACTTTCTTTCGATAATTATTGACATTCACACTCCACAGAAGTCATCTGAATCGGTTTGGTTCCGATTAATCGAAAAACCTAGGACTAGTTCGCGAAAGTAGGTTTTTGACATCATCAGCGATAACTCACGAACCGTTTGATCGACAGAAGTGGTTCCAGAGGCAAAGTTGTTCAGAATGAGGAGAGCTATCATATGATGTAAATAGTTTGAGTATATGTCAAATGTCACGTGATACACAATTGTTTAAGGATTCCAAAAACGTTATTTCGCCCCCAGTGGCCAAATGAGTTCATATTTCTTACAGACCTTCTTGACCATGAGTCGAACAAGCCCAGCGAGTGTCGTTTCGATCGGCCTCCGTTAAGTCAGTCTAAGGAGTGCTCAAACTTCATTGGCCGATGGCGGCCATGTTTTTTTAGATACGCCAACGTCCTTTTCTAGAATCATGGTACATGACACAAAGACACACCATACCAAGAAATTAGTCGATCGGGCAAACTGTTGGGTAGTTATTGCCCTTTTCGAGAAAATGTATATTATAGCGCCACCTAGAGGCCAAACGCCGACTTTTTTATAATGTGACCTCGGACTGAGAGTATAAACATATGGTCCAAGCCCCGTGAAGATATCTCAAACGGTTCACGAGTTATAACCATTTTAGTAAAATTAGCTCCTTCCGGTTGCGACGTTTTGGCGCCCCCCGGCCACCGCAAATCAAAATTTCAACTTTTTTTCGATAATTATTTACATTCACACTCCACAGAATTCATCAGCATTGGTCTGGTTCCGATTGGGCAAAAATCCAGAGACTAGTTTAATTTTTTTATTTTTGCATAAAATGCAAATTAGCGAAAAAATTTGCATACCGGAAATGAAATCGGAGATAGCCATTTTTTAAGTTTTGAGCCAATGATTACAATGATTTAAAGCACTTGGGTGTGCGACAAACGGTTTAGGAGTAATGAGCGTAAAGGCGCTTTTCACAACTGTAGCGCCACCTATTGGCCGACATGGCTGGCTCCGAGTATCTGAGTAGCGAGCAAGACTACTACCATCTGACCGAGTCTCAGCTCTGTCGGACTTACGGTTTGGGCTGTACGATCAGTTTTAGCGGAGAAAAATAATAATAAATATAGCTGCAAGCAGCAATTATCGGGTTTCGAGAAGTTTAGGCAAGTAAATGTCGACCAGCCTCAGGGATGGCAAACTAACATGTCAACAATCGACAATATAACCCCACACCCAGAATAATGTGTCAGACGGTCAGCATTGGCTCATACACACCCAGGCATGCTCAAACACACATGGACATAGATTACATTTTCTCATATCAAGTCATTCGGACAATTCAGTAGCGAGACTCACATTATCAGGATAAATTAGTCAAATCCATTTCAGAAATGGCCCTAACACACATCCTCAATGAATGAAAGGCCTTTAGATCCAGAATTTTGACTTAGGTGATCAGTAACGGTCTATGCAGACTACACATGCTTACAAAGACATGTATGAAAAGTCCATTTGAATGAATATTTCACCTTTTGGACTTTTATGAAGGCATGCCTCTTCTGATGAGCATGCTTGTTTTGAGTCATAATATGTATAATACTACTTAATTGCAAGTCAGTTGGATTATTTATTAAGGAGTAGCAACCTTTAACGTACATTTTTCACGTTAATATAATAAAGGACCCTGTAATGGTCACACAACAAAAAAAAACTCAACATGTTTTTAATCATTATTGACCTAGAGAGTCCAGAGAAATTGTACTATGGTGGAAATTTTGAAATTGCTTGGAAATCAAAGAACTAGTTTGCAAAAGTACGTTTTTAACATCATCAGCAATAACTCCTGAACCGTTTGATTGACATCAATAGATCAAGAGGCAAATTTGTTCAGAATGAGAAGAGCTATCATATGATATCAATAGTTTGTGTGTTTGTCAAATGTCACGTGATACACAATTGTTTAAGTAATGAAATACGCGTCAATTTAGCAATTTCTACTGGTCTAGCGCCACCTAGTGTCCAAACGCCACCTTCTTTTGTAGGTGACCTCGGAGTGATGGTCTACACATATGTTCCAAGCCCCATGATGATATTTTAATCCGTTCTGGATTTATGGCCATTTTAATGCGATAGGCTCCGCCCAGTTCAGTTTTTGGCTCCCCCTACCGTGTATGAATACAAATTTCCACATTTTTTCAATGATTATTTACATTCACACTCCACATAAGTCATCTGCATTGGTTTGGTTCCGATCGGTTGAAAAACCAAGGACTAGTTCGCGAAAGTAGGTTTTTGACATCATCAGCAATAACTCACGAACCGTTTGATCGACAGAAGCATTTCCAGAGGCAAAGTTGTTCAGAATGAGAAGAGCTATCATATGATGTAAATAGTTTGAGTATGTGTCAAATGTCACGTGATACAGAATTGTTTATGCACTCCAAAAGCGTTACTTCGCCCCCTAGTGGCCGAATGAGTTCATATTTCTTACAGACCTTCAGGGCCACGAGTCGAACAAGCCCAGCGAGTGTCGTTTTGATCGGCCTCCGTTAACCCTGTGTAATGAGTGCTCAAATTTCATTGGCCGATGGCGGCCATGTTTTTTGAGAAACCCCAAAGTCCTTTTATACAGTCATGGTGCATGACACAAAGACACACCATACCAAATAATAAGTCAATCGGGCCAACGGTTGGGTAGTTATTGCCGATTTTGAGATATTTGCTATTATAGCGCCACCTAGTGGCCAAACACCGAGTCTTTTTTATTATGACCCCGAACTGAGGGTCCTCACATATGGTCTAAGCCCCGTGAAGATAGCTCAAACCGTTCTCTAGGTATAGCCATTTTAGCGAAATAGGCAACTTTCGGTTCGGATGTTTTGATGCCCCCTAGCGACCCTGAATCGAATTTTCAACTTTCTTTTATGATTATTTATATTCACACTCCACAGAATTCATCAGCGTTGGTTTGGTTCCGATCGGGCAAAAATCCAGGGACTAGTTCATTTTTTTTTTATTTATAAAATGCAAATTAGCGGAAAAATTTGCATACCGGAAATGAAATCGGAGCCATTAGGGTTTTAAGTTTTGAGCCAATGATTACAATGATATAAAACACTTGGGTGTGCGACAAACGGTTTAGGAGTTAGGAGCAAAAAAGCGCTTTTCCTCGCTGTAGCGCCACCTATGGGCCGATTTGGCTGGGTCACTGTATCTGAGTAACCTGCACAGATACAACCAACTGACAAAGTCTCGAGTTTCTACGACTTACGGTTTGGGCTGGGCGATGCGTTTTATGGCGGAAAAATAATAATAAGAATAAATATAGCTGCAAGCAGCGATTCCCGGGTTCGAGCAGTCTAAAGCGTCAAGATTGTTCAGAACGAAGAGAACTAGCGGCCAAAAGGCGCTGCCTTTAGTAGGTGACCTCGGAGCTAGTTCTTGAGTTATGGCCATTTTAATGTAAAAGGCTCCGCATATTAAGAACTTTTGGCGTACGTCCCTTATCGACCTTGAAAGGAAATTTCAACTTTTTTTCGATAGTTATTGACATTCACACTCCACAGAAGTCGTCTGCATTGGTTTGGTTCCGATCGGTCAAAAAACCAAGGACTAGTTCGCGAAAGTAGGTTTTTGACATCATCTGCGATAACTCACAAACCGTTTGTTTGACAGAAGTGGTTCCAGAGGCAAAGCTGTTCAGAATGAGGAGAGCTATCATATGATGTAAATAGTTTGAGTATATGTCAAATGTCACGTGATACACAATTGTTTTTGCAACCAAAACTCGTAAATTTAGCCATTTTTACTGTTATAGCGCCACCTAGTGTCCAAACGCCGCGGCCTTAGGTTTGTGACGTCGGAGTTATGGTCTTCACATATGTTTCAAGCCCCATGATGAGATCTCATATAGTTATTGAGTTATGGCCATTTAAATGTAATAGGCCCCGCCCATTTTTTTATTTTGATGCCCCTAAGCAACCTTGAAAGGAAATTTCAACTTTCTTACGATAATTATTGACATTCACACTCCACAGAAGTCGTCTGCATTGGTTTGGTTCCGATCGGTCAAAAAACCTAGGACGAGTTCACGAAAGTAGGTTTTTGACATCATCGGCGATAACTCATGAACCGTTTGTTTGACAGAAGTGGTTCTAGAGGCAAAGTTGTTCAGAATGAGGAGAGCTATCATATGACGTAAATAGTTTGCGTATATGTCAAATTTCACGTGATACACAATTGTTTTTGAAACCAAAAACACGTCAATTTAGCCATTTTTACTGTTATAGCGCCACCTAGTGTCCAAACGCCGCGCCCTTACGTATGTGACCTCTGAGTGATGGTCTTCACATATTTTTCAAGCCCCATGATCATATCTCTAATAGTTATTGAGTTATGGCCATTTAAATGAAATAGGCCCCGCCCATTTTTTTATTTTGGTGCCCCTAAGCGACCTTGAAAGGAAATTTCAACTTTTTTTCGATAATTATTGATATTCACACTCCACAGAAGTCATCTGAATCGGTTTGGTTCCGATTAATCGAAAAACCTAGGACGAGTTCGCGAAAGTAGGTTTTTGACATCATCAGCGATAACTCACGAACCGTTTAATCGACAGAAGTGGTTCAAGAGGCAAAGTTGTTCAGAATGAGAAGAGCTATCATTTGATGTAAATAGTTTGAGTATTTGTCAAATGTCACGTGACACACAATTGTTAAAGGACTCCAAAAACGTTATTTCGCCCCCAGTGGCCGAATGACTTCATATTTCTTACAGACCTTCTTGACCATGAGTGGAACAAGCCCAGCGAGTGTCGTTTCGATCGGCCTCCGTTAAGTCGGTCTAAGGAGTGCTCAAACTTCATTGGCCGATGGCGGCCATGTTTTTTTAGATACGCCAATGTCCTTTTCTAGAATCATGGTACATGACACAAAGACACACCATACCAAGAAATTAGTCGATCGGGCAAACTGTTGGGTAGTTATTGCCCTTTTCGAGAAAATGTATATTATAGCGCCACCTTGAGGCCAAACGCCGACTTTTTTATACCGTGACCTCGGACTGAGAGTATAAACATATGGTCCAAGCCTCGTGAAGATAGCTCAAACGGTTCACGAGTTATAACCATTTTAATCAAATATGCCCCTTCCGGTTCAGACGTTTTGTCGCCCCCCAGCCACCACGGATCGAAATTTCAACTTTTTTTCGATAATTATTTACATTCACACTCCACAGAATTCATCAGCGTTGGTTTGGTTCCGATCCGGCAAAAATCCAGAGACTAGTTCATTTTTTTTTTTTTGCATAAAATGCAAATTACCGAAAAAATTTGCATACCGGAAATGAAATCGGACCTATACGTTTTTTAAGTTTTGAGCCAATGATTACAATGATATAAGACACTTGGGTGTGCGACAAACGGTTTAGGAGTAATGAGCGTAAAGGCGCTTTTTATCACTGTAGCGCCACCTATGGGCCGACATGGCTGGCTCCGTGTATCTGAGTAGCGAGCAAGACTACTACCATCTGACCAAGTCTCAGCTCTGTCGGCCTTACGGTTTGGGCTGCCCATTCAGTTTTAGGGAAGAATAATAAGAAGAAGAATAAAACCAACAAATACAATAGGTTTCTAGCCCTACGGGCTCGAACCCTAAAAATCCTTACAAAAACAATAGGTTTTCAGCACTTCGTGCTCGAAACCCTAATAAAACCAACAAATACAATAGGTTTCTAGCGCTTCGCGCTCGAACCCTAAATATAACAATAAAAACAACATAAGATTTGAGTTGGACTGAAAATATATGAATGTGACATGAAATAAAACTAAAATTTAACAAAAATACGAATTATTTGTTTATTTAAAAAAGTTCAATAGAGACTGAAATAATAATATCAAGATGATAAAATAACATTCGACATTATGATTAAAACGAAACCCTGCAGGACAGCGCCTCTTTCAAAAAAGACAAATGCAAACAAAATATAAAAGAACATTTGATCTCACAATGGCAGCCCCTTGGGTCCGTCCTGAAGACATTTCCTCGGCAGTACATCTCACAAAGCAAACTAACAACATAAACTGGGTCATAAAATGTCAAATCCTCACTGTGTTTCAACCAATGGAAACATAATAACCCGTCTTCTCTCTGAAGGGTTAAGAAGCTCATCTATTGTGTCTTTATTATCCCTAAATGATGTTTCCCACCATTAAAGAAATTGAAAGGCTAAACGGATGGTGCCCAGAGAAACAGATGGGGCACCTCCACATGTTTTGATTTACACCATCTGCTGACTGTTGAATGAACAATCGGTGATGACAAACGCTGGCATTGTGTGCCACATACCAGGTCTGTCCTGAACTCCCTTTGGAGTTTTGCACTTTCCTCCAGTTATAATTATTCCTGCCGTGTGACATCACATACTGAAAGCTTCTTCGACCCTTAATCAAACTTTGGCCTTTAGCAACACATTGCCATGTGAAGATTACAGTAGATATACTGTACTATACTGTGAATTTACCATATCAGAAGATTGAATAACATGGATGCTTTTAGTCAACATACGGTTTCTTTGCAACCTTTTATACTTTCTGATGTCATTTGCTTCATCTTATCTACTCAGATTTTCAGTTTTCTATGTCTCAATGAGGTCCACCTCATGAAATGGTTATGAATTCAACTTATGGTTTACAGAACACAAGCTAAACATTTTCGAGTAAATCAGCTTTCGATTTATAATTCAGTGTCTAATCATTGAATGCTCCGGCACTCTTTTAATTAAACCAATCTGCTTTTAAAACGATGGTACCATTAAATGTATTGGTAAAACAAAAAAACATCCGCTCATGAAATTGAAAAGTAGTTTCCAATTAATCGTCAAGTTTCCTCTCGTGGTTCGCTCTCTTTTTCATCTTGGTCTATGTACAGTAAATACACAACAGTGTTGATGTATTTCATTCAACTTGGAAAGAACAAATGAGAAAAAGGAAACCTTTTTTCTTCCTGTAAAAACATGCAGATGTAAATAGGCAGGACAAATCTACAGTCAAGTTGACGCAAATGGATGGACGGATGGATCCTGTACCGGTCGTGAAGTATTAATGCTGTGAACTTAATGAATGATGCAATGATCCTGTTTGTTTTCAGCCTTTGTTTCTCCATTAGTTTAGTAGCGTTGTGAGTGGTCATTCATTACAAAGGTAATGTAGAAAATGGGTACATTTGTCATCCAAGGTTAATGACAGAGACAGACACGGTGAGTATAATTTTCCCCATAAAACGCGTTCCTTGAGTTCATGCCCAGTCTGAAGGATATATGTTTCAACCTATCATCAGTTATTCTTAAAAAATAACTAGATACAATTTTGTTCATGCATGCATATTATAATTTCAGTGCATTGACTTCAAAGAGTATTTACGGAAATAACATTTCCAATTGCCTTTCACTGGCTGTCCCCAAAGGTGGTATAAAATGTAGTCAGTTGAACACTTGAGCAAATGTATGATTTTCTCATTATTTTGTAAACCAAATATAAAGGGTGCCTGTTCACTGGTGGAATATACAGTATAATATACAGTGTAATATATATATATATATATATATATATATATATATATATGTATACATCATCGTATTCAAACAAACATCCTGTAAGTGTGGGTCAGCTGTGGCCTAATGGTTAGAGCGTTGGTCTTGTGATCAGAAGGTTGCTGGTTGTAATCTCAGTGCCAGCAGGTCATGACTGAAGGGCCCTTGAGCAAGGCATCTTACCCCTGATTGCTCTGCAGTAATGTGTCACTGTATAAAAAAAAACTACTTGTAAGTCACTTTGGATAAAAGCGTCTGCCAAATGAATAAATGTAAATGTCAAAATGTCAGAACTGAAGCCGCCCTTTTACTGAAATGAAAACCCCAAGGCCCAGCGGACGCCAGGTCCGGGACTGTACCTGTCTATGACAGGTTGAACACCGCCTCCACAGAAGAATATCTTCTCTAGCCCCGCCCACTGGCTCGCAAATGACTTAAGCCACATATAGAACACAGTCCCGCATTTGTAATGATTGACAAACTGGTAACCATAGAGACATATTTTTCAGTTAAAGATGAATTGTGTCCGTCAGTTTAAACTAAACGCTGTTTTGTGTTTATGCTCGGAAGGCTGCATCCCACAGCGCTCTTTTGTTATTAATAAGCACCTTTATGCTTATTGTTTGGTCTTGGATCAAAAAGCCTCAGCACTGAGGTCTTAAGAAATGGTGAGTTGCGGATTTTGAGATTTATTCTGTCACTTATGCGAAGGTCTTTGGAGAGCGGCTAGCCCCATATGTGCAAAAGTGAGGACTTCTTTCACTGTTATTTCTATTAAGAGAGACCAAGCAACAAACATGCAACATATTGTGTAGCACCTGGTTGTGGAAGAACACAGTAGCTTCGTTCGGATTCTGATATTAGGAACGCGTGGTTGAAGTCGATATTTAAGTATGTTCCTGCTCACGCGGATAAATCATTGAGCGTTTGTTCGCTTCATTTCACTGTGGATTTCTTTGTAAACAAAGCTCATGTCGATGCTGGATTTGCTTAGAGACTGAGATTAAAAGAAATGCTGTGTCGTCAATATTGAATCTGACAGGAATCTTATGCGAGTAAAAATATATGAACGATGCGTCACTGTTGCTTTATAAATTTTGATTGTGTAATCTACGTATCTAAACAAGTTTACAGAAGACTCAAACTAAGCATGTAGCTTGTCAAACAGACACAGAGATGTACTTCACAGGGCACATTGATGTCTTTTGGTACTGTTATACAATCATAGCAGTGGGCGTTTACTTCCATGTCTTCAATGCGGCCCGCCCATAAAAACCGAGCGTTCTTGAGCCGGCCTCAAAACAAGGGTAGAAAATGCCCTATTACTTATTGATTTTGAATGTAAAAACTGTCACAAATAGACCTCAGAGAAGTTTAAAACAGTTTTACAGTGATACAAAAGGCCAGTTCATGACAACTTTTAAATGAAGTTAAAGTGATTACTTACATACTTCCTATCAAACACGTATTTTATACTCACTATTTACCACATCTGTTAAACTCTCTCATCATGACCATGTTACCATGGTATCCTAAAGCTTACCACAGCCTACATCATTCAGATAAATCTCTTTGAAGTTAATGAAAAATGTCTCTCACTTCAGATGTGACGCATTCAGTTTTAACGCACTTCCAGCTTGTTGACGCCAGCGCACAAGGTTTTGCCAGCAGTGCTGGATTCAATTAAGAATCTCCTTTCTTGCTTATTTTACGTTTCGGTCCTTATCATTGTTTTTTCAAAATCAATAGCTCGAAATGAGTCACGAGGCTTTTGAATTAAAGGCCCGGCGGCGCCATAAAACATGGAGTAAGCATAAACGCAGTGTAAACTGGCTTCAAGAGCACGCCTGGGTTTGTGCCTGCAATTACTGCACTTCAAGCGAGCGTACACAACAGCATTGAAGTGGCGCTGAGCTTTTAATGGTGAACTGGGTCAGAGCGGTCTTATTGTATGTTAAGAGCTGGAGTGTCATTACGTTGGGCTTCGGTTCAAATGAGAGGACATCTGAAGCTCAGACACCGAGCATGCAATCTCAGAATGACAGTCATTTCAACATTTTGGAGACATTTGGGAGATTGTACAAAAGTGTTTGAAGATAATTTCCACTTTATAAAAGAGACATCCCAAGGCGTTTTGATAAATGGATGGTCGCTGTTTTCAAAAAGTGATGTCTGGTATTATATGGCCATTGGTTTATATATTTATTTATTTTTACTATTTTCCACATTTTATAATGTTTGTGTAGTTATGATATTTCTAGGTATGTGTTGAGGTAAAATGATAAAATGTCAAATTAAAATCTTTTTATTTATTTGCCGAAAATGAAAACTAGAAAATAACAGACATACAACGTAACATTTCTACATGTATTTAGGAAAATTTTAAGAATGTATTTGATAACTTGGATTTTTTCACAGTTACCGTGTGTGTGTGGTCGTGCTGTCAGTCTATTAGAGGACTTTATATCACTTCTGAGGTTTGATTTGGTTGAAATTCAAACACTTGATTGGAATGACCAAAATACATCTAAAAATGATGATTTAAAATGAGAATATGGATTTATTTTCCCGCAGCTGTATACTGTATATACTGTATATATATATATATATATTATAAAAAAAGCTCAGGTTGAAATGTATTTCTTAATTCATGACACCTTCAAAGACCAATGATGAGTTCAACAACAATATTAAATAGTTTTTTTTTCAAACTGCATTGGCCGCTTGAAAATATATATATTCAGCACATATATTCCTAAGACTAGTGCATCATTTATAAAACAAACAGAACCAAGAAATGCAACCAACAGTCAACATCTTGCACAAACAGCAACAAGATCATTTTAGTTTACTAAAATTAAAACTTTGAAAATGTTTGTGTTCATTGAAATTATTGAAAAAAATGTAACTAAGGGGAAATGTAAATGTTACCTGAAAGAAACGTGACATACCTTTGAAGCACTCAAATTATTATAATAAACAAAAACTTATATACAAATAAAACAAAATAAATATTCCAATTAATTCAATTCCTATAGCAACATAAAACATAAACAAATTAATAAAAAAAGCATATACCAAAATAGCTAAAACCTTACCTAAATGTACGTAAAAACTAATAAAATAAAAATAAAGCTCATTAAAAATATTAATAAACTACATTAATGTAAATAAAAACTATAATTACTCTGAGTTTAAATAGCCAGGGGTCAGTTTAACAAAACTATGTTCGTCTATTTTGCAAGGCAAAAAACACCCCCTGTGCGATCAATCAGGAACAATTTTGATGATTATTCATGCAAAATCATCTGGATCAGTTGCTATTTCTGTGCATGAATCACCTGAGCAAAGCGCTTTGTCCAATAAAGGCTTTTCATTTACATCCCATCCTCACTTGACATGGAATTACGCTTACATCCTGCAGTATACCACTCAATATCCGACCTCAACTGAGTAACTGTAAATTTAGATTGTGGCCCATTTAGTCGTCCTCGTGTAATTCCAATCATGTTGGACTTTCTTCCTTCAGCAGAACACAAAAGAAGATATCTGGAAGAATGTTGGTTACCAATCATAATTAAACCCCGTTGACTTCCATGAACACAAAACCACTGAGACATTTCCAAAATATCTTCTTTTGTGTTCTACTGAAGAAAGTGTCATACAGATTTTTAACCACGTGAAGGTAAATAAATGATGACAATATTTTAACTTTTGGGTGACTTTAACAATTTAGCGCCAAGCAGGTGAGCTACATCAAGATGTTATTTAGGACATATCATAGGATCAACAAGACCACATTAACACACATATTTAAGCAGATATTAGCGAAAGAATGCAAATATAAACATTTTAATAGTTCCAGAGTGCTGTCTGCTTATGAAAAAGCTGTTTTCACTGGACGCTCTTTCTGTGTGGACAAAAGGCCAAAGCTCTGAGGAATATGTATCCCAAATGTATCCAGATTAATGTGGACGTAGGATTAAGGGTTTTAAGTAAAAATGGATTAAGTTGGACATTTAAGTGTCAATATAAAAATTCAAGGTGTTTTTAGTTGTTTACCTGCATGGTCTTGATGAGCACATCTGGTTATCCTTAGGCTCAGCGGGGGCTGAAGTAGCATGTGTTTTCTTCTACACTCACATCAGAGATTTTGATTGCCAAGAGCACGGATCTGATTAGATAGGCAGGACTCTAAAAGACTTCAAGAGCCTCCTCACGACTCAATGACACCGTAAACTGATGCTCGCAGTCTCTGTTTTATAGGTACGTACGGTCTTGGCAGTGCTAAGGCAAAGCTGAAGTCTGTATGGTTTTGCTATCTAAAATGCAGAAACAACCTTGGGGTGAAATTCATTCCAATTCAAGCTGTCCGGTTTTTGAAGTGCTGATAAGAGCCAGCACAACATGAACGAATATTAATCAAGTCAAGATGTCTTGTCAATGAGATTGCACAAGATTTGGTGCTCTGTGAGGTTATGTTTATCAAAACACACAAACACATATGTAGGCCATTTGCATGTTATCATTATGAATTAATCGTTAAACTCATATGTGACTCTTTCTTCAGTGGAACAAAAAAGAAGATGTTTTAAACACATTTGTGTGATTATGTGTTCACACAATGGAAGTCTAAATATCCTCATTCTCGTTCTTCAGAAGAAAGAAAGTCATACAGGTTTGACATGGCATGAGGGGGAGTAAATAATGAAAGCATGTCATTTTTGGGTGAACTGTCCCTTTAAGCGAAAATATAGTATACTGGAAGTATATGTTTGCAGATAAACAGCTGCTACGTCTCAGAAATGTATATTAAACTTAAACACAGAGCGAAGGACATTTAAAAAGTACTGTTTGTTCTCTTTGGTCTCCCATAGAAAAGTTTCCTTACTTTCCTTCTTTGCTCTCTCTCTCCGTCTTTATTAGAGGCCACTAATAGAATTTCAAGGAACCCAAATAGTTACTAACCAAACTGCAGGTCATCGTCAGAAAAGCGGAACTTTACAGCAGCATCTCTCTTTCAAAAACACTTTTCACCCAAGGTCAAAGCACAAAGACCTGAACACATGGCCGATGGAAGAGAGCATTATGCTCCTTTGAATCACCTTTCATCGTTCTTCCCACATTGACAGGTTCATGCTGCGACACAGCCAAAAAACACACACAACCCACCAACAAAATACGACATAAGCAACACTACTGTATAGGTACTGAAGATTAATTTGAGATTGGAAAGAAACTAAGTGTGTTATCCCATCTTTAAATAAAGTGTTACCATGTTTTCCTTCAGACAAAAATTCTTTATTTGAAAAAATTTCTAAACAAGACAAATAAAAACAATAGATAGAAACTAGATACAAACACTGTGATTGTGTGGATATCATCCAGTATAATGAGTGATGTGAAAGATGCAGGTCAAAAAAAAAAAACCTTAACAGTTAATGACTTTTTCCAGCTAGTAAATAACATTTTATTTAGTAATTTAAGTGTATTATTTGCTTATTTTTGCAAATTAATTTGAATAGTTTTTACACTTATTTATCTATGAAAAGGATTACAAAAGAGGTTGCATTCAACATTTTGTGGGGAACCAAAATTCAGATGCCAAACTCTCTAAAAGCCACCTCCCTCCAAAATGAGATAATTATGTTGGGTGAATGCCCTCCACATGTAGTATGCGTTACTCAAATAATTTTGCTTCAAAATCCGCTAAATAACACACTGCCTGCTCTGAAAAATCTGGTATTGCTGAAAGTAAAATTACACCTTAAAGAAAAGATGCTTAAAAGGATCTTCCAAGCGATGCCATTTTTGGTTCCACTAAGAACCATTCAGCCAATGGTTCTTTAAAGAAACAGCTCTTTCTTACCTTTTTATAGTCTAATGAACCTTTTTTTGCCACAAAGAACATGTACATGTAAAACACTATATTATAACCTTTCTACACTAAATTAACTCATTAAAAACAGGGAAACAATAACACTTGGTGCCTTACTAATACCAGCCATCATCATCTTGTGCCATCGTCTTGTTCAGCACCACGGCGCCGCACCTCAGGACACAAACAATACAGATCGACTCAGACACACAGATGAGATCTCCTTTATGTCTCAGTTATATTCATCAATGAGATTAAAGGTAGGTCTCATGTGTGTCTCAGATATTTCTCCTGAGAAAAATGACTCAGAAATGTGTCCGTCATGAGAGTTTAGAAGAGACGTAAATAATGTGTCAAAATGAGCTCAGATTTGTCTCGTCTGCGATCAAAAGTCAATATTAGTGAAGATGTCAATGTGAACTCATCACATTTACTCAAATACAGATTATTTCACCTCAACAAGGTGTAGAGACTCGTTGGTGTCAAACTAGAAATACAAACAGACTAATGAAGATTGAGGACTGATTCATTGAATTATCACAATATGACCCTTGACCAGGTCAAACCTCTTTGCTTTTAAAAGAAAGAATTCGAGAATACATATCATGCATAAACTAGTCATCCTGAAAAATAATGTATGAAGCTAAATTGAAGAAGAGCCAATAACTAGAGTTGTTTTTTTAGATCTTTGACATTTATGAAGAGTAAGTATGCTATTTTGCCACATGTAATGATCGTTCGTGCCTAATCTTATTGCATTGGTTTTGATGCTTTCATATCCGCTCCACCTATTTTAGGTTATTTGCTATAACTAAAATGTGCATATCTTGTTTACTTTTAAGTTAAGAAGTGTTTGGAATATTGAATCTGGAAAATGTGAAATAAGCGTTAACGTTAATGAAAAAGCCTCAATATTTCATCGATATTTCTTTAAGAGTTTTATCAGACAGATAAAATATGATCTAAACTATCCCTGGTTTTCACTCATTTTACTCTTAGGAATTACCTTGAGAGAACACACTGGAGAACAGACCGTATTCAAACAAATCCTCTCTCTCTCAAAATGTCTTCGTCAAATCTGTCTCAACAGAACAAAAAATAAATAAATAATAATAATAGGAAATCTTTCAGATTATTGCTACAACTTGAACAAAGCAATCCTTCCCTGAAAGACCGTTTTATTGGCCATACTATAAATAATTAATGATCAAAACGTCACATTTTTAAATAATACAAATAAAATAAAATATTATAAACATAAATATATAATATAAACATAAATATATAAATGAATTCGCTAAGATAGAACTAAAAATATAATAATAGTAATAATAATGTATAAATGAAAATATGAACATATGAACATAATAAAAACACATGTTTCCTTAATAGTACACTTAAGTGTTACAATCCATATTTTGAAAAGATATATATCAAACCCTTCATTAGCATGACTGCAACTTCAATAACAAAACAAACGTGAAATATTACTTCCATCATTAACATTGTTCACATCCGCAGCATCGGAGTCAGATTGTCTACATTTAGACTTAAATTTATGCATTTGGCAGACGCTTTTATCCAAAGTGACTAACATTGCATTATCCTACACATTTATACATAGATATCTGCAATCCCCTGAGATCCAACATACAACATTGTGTGTTAACACAATACTCTTGCCACTCAGATACAGGAAACTTTTTGTCTAACAATTGATGGTGTCACAACTCGAGTGTTCCAACAAACCCCAGCAAGAAAAGCTTTCAACTTGAGTGTTCCGGTAACATTCTCTGCTTTCCATAATATACAAACGTTTCTTTGGTTTGGCTACGCAATGTGAAGTAGGCAACAGTTCTTCACAGATTTGTGGGCGCAATGTCAAGTCTTATGAGGGTAAAGGCTGTGCTGTCTAGGCCGGTGGCTCAAAAGGGTTTGAAGGTGCTGAACTGCTTGCATTGTTTTGACCTGAAAACATCCACAATATATTGACATAACATCAACAACAAACAGCACGCCAGACTGCCGCACTGCACGTTTTCATGTGGAGGGGCAAGATTTACAACCACTGCTTATGACACCCACACACTTACGCACAATAGTGGCCAAAAGCGATGTTCAACGTTAAAAATCTTAACTCATGAAGATGCTTTTAAGATATTTTATACATGTTGTGTGTGCATTTTTTTTCAATGAGTGATTATAATTATTTTAATTGCATTTAATTTTAATTACACACAACTGTAGTTTTAGTAATAGAGCTCGAACTGATTTGGATTCTTAATCAAGGCATTTTTAGAAATTGAAAATGAAACAGCACCCTCATATGCTTTGGTTTTTCTCAACACTTGTGTCAGTAATACCAACGAGGGCTGCCATTTAACTGGCAACAGCTTGGGTGGTAAACAACTTAATTAGACAATGGCTTTTAAAAAAGATACAAGATGAGTCTGTGATGCGATGAACTGGATGTGTGTGTGTGTCTCGTGTTTATCTAATGCTCCAAATGATGCATATTGATTTGTCTCCGTTGCTTTTAAATTTGCACCAGAAGGTCAGACTGACAACTGACCGCTTGTTTATGTGCATGAGTCACATGTCCATCTCCTAAACAAAGATCCAGGTAAAAGATGAAAAGTTGTGAAAATAACTGATGGAGTTTTACCAAATTAAAACAATTTTATATGGAGGTAGGATTTAAAAGAAAAAAACACGTGAAACAACGTCACAAGTATAAGGTTCTACTTCAGGTGTATAAAGTGCACGCACCACTTGTGTTCAATCACAATATGAGGACACTTTGTGTACGTGTACGGGAAACGTATTTATAAAAGACTTGATCATCAAATACCGGCGTGTATTTTTCAGCTTCAAGGGGCTAAAACACTGCTGACATAAACAATCAGTGATCATAATTGCCTTTACACTTTTGCTCCTAAGAAATGAGCAAACACTATGCTCGCATTATCTCTCACCTTTAAATGCAGACTCGAGATGTATTGATTTATTACTCTGGGGCGCACCGGAGACATACTGAGGCAGTTTTTATACAGTACAGCTTAAGATAGCAGAAATAGAACGATGATAAGGAAAATGGCTGTAGCGTTGGGAGCTTGTGTTTCAATTTGTTTGCCCGAACCGAGCAAGTGACAATTTAGATGAAATATCTCTAGCCGATGAGCGTAACAGAAGTGTATTCGTTAATCACAGACGCGAACCAGTATCCGCATGTTTCAACAATCCAGCTTTTTGATGAACCCTGTTAATATGGCCAAAAATCGCGGGGTGTCGAAAAAATCCATTGGCATAATATATGAAATGTAGAAGCATATTCCGCGTGTCGAACTTCAGTCGGAGAGCTCGAGTTTACTAAGTGCGCTTTGATGTTTAAATGCGCGCACTGGCGAATAAAACAATGCGCGCTAATATGACGGGGATACCCACTGAAATGCACTTATTTCCAAAAGCCATTTCTTAAGGGGCTTGTGACGTAGCCCGTGTGCGCATACTTTCTATAGTCTTGACGCAGTGTTTGTTGTGACAGTATGCGAGGAAGGCTCAGCGCACCGGCTGCACTGTTGCATGCACGTCGAGTGGTTAATTATTTTACCGCATTCAACTGCAGTTCCCCCTCCACGCACACACACACACACATACACACGCACACGCACGCTCGCAGAGGAAAAAGGGAAACAAGCTCGACACCTGTGCTGTGTGGAATACTTTACCCGTCGCCAAAATGCGCGTAAACAGAAATATCGTGTCGGAAGACTGTGAAAATGCGCCATGCTGTCTACTTTGAAGACGTTTCCATCTGCGGACGGAGGTACACGCTGAACGGTGTGGATGTAACAACCACGCACGGACTAAAACCAAAAGGTCTCCTGAAATGAAACGAATCTAAACCCCTCGGAATCATTTCCAACACTTTACGCGGACAGGATTTTTTTCTCTCGCGAGCGAGCATTCCCTCATCCGATGGGTTTTTGCCTTTGTAGATCAGCAGAGGGTGTAAGATCTACCAGCGAGCACCGAGCCGAAAAGTGCAGCGTCTCACAGTGACCGTCTTCGTGACTGGAACGCGTTCAACGCCAGCCCGTGAAAGGGAAACTAAGGATGTAAGATGCACGGATTTATCTGACGGCGACGCGTTGCGATTAGCGTCGGTGCGGGTGTGATTTCAGCACCACGGGAGAAAGAACAGCTCCGGCGCGCGCCGCGGATATGTGAAATGCACAAGGTCAGTTTGATTTCTGTCGCGAAACGCCGAATCGTTGAGTTGAGGATGCTTTGAGACTGTTTCGCGGGCAGCACGAGATGGGGACGCGATGAAAAAGAGGTCGATTTTTCTCAGTCTCCGTCTTTGCATAGCATGGATGTGATCACAGAGTGCCCTCTGCTTCTTTAGACTGGAGATAGATCTCGCTTCTTCCCCTGTCGCCGATCCTATTCATGTCTTGATGTCGGGGATGATTTTGGCGTATTGAAAATGCTGCTTTGGATTGTGTTGCTGAAGGCGGCTCTTTGTGTAGCTATTGGAAATGTTACAAGGGACGTGTGTAAGGAGCAGATCTGCTCGTGCAACGCAATCGAAGGCGATTTGCACATTGACTGCGAGAAAAAAAGCCTCACCAATCTGCACCATTTGACGGGTCCGAGCTCTCAGTTTTATCACCTACTGCTCCATGGGAATTCGCTGTCCAGGCTGTTCCCGAACGAGTTCGCCAACTTTTACAATGCCGTTAGCTTGCATTTGGAGAACAACGGCTTGCACGACATCGTGCCGGGCGCTTTCCTGGGACTGCAGCTAGTCAAACGGCTGCACATCAATAACAATAAGATACGCTCTTTTAAAAAGAGTACGTTCCTCGGTTTAGACGACCTGGAGTACCTCCAAGCCGACTTCAACCTACTGAGGGACATCGACCCGTCGGTGTTCAGGGACCTGAGTAAGCTCGAAGTTTTAATCTTAAACGACAACCTCATTAGCGCGCTTGCCATTAACGTGTTTCAAAACGTCCCCATAACGCATCTCGACCTGAGAGGGAACCGAATAAAAACGTTGCCCTACGAGGGGATTCTAGAGCAGATACCCGGGATCGTGGAGGTTCTACTGGAGGACAACCCGTGGGATTGCAACTGCGACCTGGTTTCCCTAAAGGAATGGCTGGAGAACATCCCGCAGAACGCGCTCATCGGAAGGGTCATTTGCGAGGCGCCCACTCGACTGCAGGGGAACGACTTAAACGAAACGGCCGAGACGGAGCTGTGCCCCGCAAAGAACGGCATGGATTCGAGTTTGGCTGCGCCACCCACCCAGGACGAGAGCCCCGATCGCGGCCCCCGTCCCACGCCCTTTAAAACAAACGGAGGGGTAACGGAATCCCATAGCGCGGGGGGAGTGCATAACAGGGGGCGTCCGAAAGCGAGGGAAAATTGGCAACTTAAAATCAAGCCCACCGCGATGGCAACGGGGGCAGACGAAAGAGAGCCGCCGTCCAATTCAACCTGTCCCCAGTCGTGTAGTTGTAAACTAATCGGGATTAGGCAAGGCCTCGGGGTTAACTGCGAGGGCAAAAAGATAGAGAGCGTGGCTAACCTCAGACCCAAACCGCTGAGCGCGCAAGAGTTAAATCTGCGCGACAACAACATTCATAGCGTTAAAAGGAACCAGCTTAGAGGCTATCACAACTTGATTTTGCTCGATCTGGGGGGGAATAACCTCAAAGTGATCGACAATGGCACTTTTCACAATCTGACCGAGCTCAGGTGGCTTTACATGGACAAAAACTACTTGGATATGCTAATGGCCGAGATGTTCGTTGGACTTCAAAACCTGGAGTATCTCAGTTTGGAATATAACGACATACAGCTCGTCATGCCGGGCACCTTTAGCCCCATGCCCAGTTTAACGGTGCTTTTCTTAAATAACAACTTGCTTAAAACTCTCCCCGTGGATGGCTTCTTGGGGGTTTCTTTGTCGAAAATAAGCTTGCACAACAATTATTTCACACATCTGCCGGTGCAGGGCGTCTTAGATCAGCTCAACTCAATTATCCAGATCGATTTGCACGGGAACCCGTGGGAATGCTCGTGCAAAATCGTCCCCTTCAAACAATGGACAGACAAGCTCGGAGCAGATGTCATCGTGAGCGACCTAAAATGCGAATCCCCCGAGAGCTTCTGGAAAAGGGATTTCCGACGCATCAGAAACGATTTGATGTGCCCCGAGCTCTACGAAAAGATCTCCCCCACCTCCCACTCCAAAAACAGCACCTTCCCCGCAGACACGGGCACGCGCCCCAACTCCTATCTGGAGCCCAGCAGAGTGTCCATATCGGTGCTCGTGCCCGGTCTGCTATTGGTTTTCGTGACGTCTGCCTTCACCGTGGTCGGAATGCTCGTCTTTATACTGCGCAATCGCAAGAGATCGAAACGGAGAGATGGGAACTCTTCTGCGTCAGAGATCAATTCTTTACAGACAGTTTGCGACTCGTCCTATTGGCACAGTGGAGCTTATCACGCGGACGGGCCCCAAAGAGGTTACGACGGTGGCACGCACTCCCTCTCCGACAAATGATGCTTGCCGTGCGCAAAAACACAGACGTTCCCATAAATAAAATGCGTTGCGTACCTGACAGTGACGATGGAAAGCCAACCATAAACATTCAGCCTCTGTGGGAGAATATCCTATTTTTTTCTTCGCTTCTGTTGAGTGCAGCGTCCATGAAACAATGCAATGGGGCCCACTGTTAAATATATATATATAAATATATATATATATATATGTATAGAGACCCCTCTCCCCCTGTATTTCTCAGACTGCAAACGTGATGACAAGAGGACGTGAAAAGGTGCACGAGCGCATGAATGTAATGTAAATAAGGGACTGTAATATATCTGCATGATTCGCATGGTCTCAACACACACTGGGAACCATTACCATAGTATCAAGGAAGCCGACGCGACCCTTCTTTCGTGTTATCAATATATATATAAATATAAAACTATATATGACTATATTAAAAGTGCCATTGCTTCTATTTTTTATTTTTTTGGTCGGTTAGATTTGTATTTGCCGTTTTACTTCTCCAAGGCAGACAGGCGCGCGCAGCTGGAGATGCATGTAATAATCTTTTTTTATCAGTTAATTGTTGGTCGATTTGGGGATTATTTATATATTTTTTCCCGCGCAGATTTCTAATGCTATCTGCCAGGTCATCTTCTTTATGAATGTAAAATGTGTTTATCTTATAGTGTGCCAACTGTTGACATCTTTGGGATGCGCATAAGCGATTCGAGTCACAGACGTGCTTATGCTGCGCAAACTCAATGTAGCTCCAGTGGTTAGTGATCTCGTGAGATTTTTAATGGCATATTTTTCAGATTCGTTCAATTTAAAGGATTTGGTTTGAGTCGGATGGGTCGCAGGGTGCACATAAATTAATATGCCTTTATTTTAATTTATTATGATCGTTGTTTTGAAGGGAAATGAAGTATTCCTTCACAAAAGCAGCCTATTATTATTCACTGTAAGTATTGTGAGCTTTTGTAAAGCCATCTATTTTGTCCTAATATGAGAAGGGAACTGGAAAGCTTTGGTACTTGATATGATGTACATATATAGGAAAACATTGCCTCTAGATGTCGCTGTTGCCTCTCGAGCCTACGAAAATCATGTTTGGAGGTGAAGTTCACCAATTTGTGTAGGCCAAGCAAGACCTGCTTAGACATTATCAACATAAGTAGGCCTAAGCGAGTCACTGTGATGGCTTGGATAGATTTCACGGTCGGTACAATTGTTCCGAAACGAGTTGCACAGCGTTTCCAAAATGCCATTTTTACAAACAAGATGTATGTCACGGTGCAATGCATTATTTTAAATGTCACTCTTGATATTCTCAGAGGTTCCACTGTAATGATTTCACATGCAAACAACGCGGACAGAGAATACGTGGAAATAATGGACCAAGCAGCCATGCTCATGAAGAAAACCAGCTAGAATGCATTGTTTTTTTTCTTCTTCATTGTTTTTAAGATCAAAGATGTTGGCTGATACTTTCAATTGAGTTTACCGAATAATACAACAAATAACAGCGAGCCTGTGAAATGTCCATCTGATATCCAAACGCTGTTTCCTGTGGACAGTGTGGAAAACACAGGCGGTGGAAAAGCTTTTCTCTCTTACCTGTCGGTTTGATTTAGGTGCACAAAACAATCTCAGTAGAACTTCAATTCACCGTCCCGGTGGAGTTGTTGTCATATGGCAATGGTTTACTCTAATGTAGACTCAGGGCCGTCGGAGAGATGTGTGTTGTGACTCATGCTGCACATATACATGCAAAGAAAAGGAAAAATGCATCAGTGCCCCCCGGCCCCCCCCACCACCAAAATTGAAGGGTGACCTTGTGGTCTGTTATTTCTGTTATACAGGTCATGGCTGTCCCTCATTTCCAAGCATCTCTCTCTCGCCCTGCATTGAATGGTGATTATTTGTCACTCCACTGTGAAAGACTGTACCACATTCTGGCTTCTATCTACTTTATTTGGTGCATTTCCCCAACGGTTTGTCTCAGAGTAACATTTCTATGCTTTGCTACATTTGATCTGCTTCTATTTTGTTAAATAAAATGTGGTGGAGGTTGAGTAAAGCTACAGTGGGTATATTCTGTTTTGTTTGTCAATCTAATGATGTCATCATCTATCAGATCTCAGTTCAATGCTCGGATGTTGAATGTTGAAACTCTCGGGGTTATACGTCTTCAATGGCATTACGGGTACAGCACCAGCTGAACGACACAAGCTGTCAAACGTAAAGAGATTTATGGAGTTATTGAATGAATTCAATGCTGAGGGCACAGATACAGTACTGTATGATTTCTGGATAGATTTCAGATGTTGTTGGGTCATTCTGAACATTGGACAAAGACAAGACTCTCCAGATCTTGTGTATGAAGATAAATGATGGTTTTACTGTGGTAAAAGTGTATTTTTGGTGAATTAACTTTGTCATTGGTGATACTATTTGTCTTACCATAGTTTTATTACATGAGATACCGTTGAATTGATAGTTACATTAGTTTACTACAAATACTAAAGCTAAACCAGGATTTATTAAACTTCACCCTGCTGGCAAACATTTTTATTCTAATAGTTTCTATTACAAATACTCCTATGAACCATCCACTGTTTGCCATTGAACATTTTGTTCTATTGGATTTAATGGTGTTCTGTTGGTTCTCATCCACCAGTTAACAATCCCAGCAATTTAACTCAACACAATATTATACAAGTAGAATCTTATTATTGACGCAATGAAACTTGTAAAAAGAGCTCAAAAATAAATGACACTTGATTTGACTGTAGACCCACATACACCATTAAAACCAGTACAATTCCTATAATAAACATAATACACATTAGCATTTGTGTGATGCTCTTTGTTTTTCAGCAGGGCAAACATTTAAATGTCATTATTTAGGCTACACATGTAACTTGCTCATTAAGGAAATGAGAATATTGTTAATTTTTATACATTCTTTTAAAACTTAAGCTTGTGTGTCCACCAAAGCATTTATCTTTAGGCGAGATCCTTTGTTGAAAAAATATAAGCAGAAATGTTACTAATATCTGATATCGCAGATGATTGTTTGGTCAACAGTTACTGAATATAAAAACACTTTGGTGGACACACAGCCAGATATCTTTGATGTCTATATTTTAAAATCGTGATATATTCTCTCGTTTTTTATATCCCTTAAAACCACTTTGTTGTTTTCCTCACTCTTGTAAGTTGCTTTGGATAAAAGTAGACCGCGTAAATTATTTTAATACCCATATTTGTTTAAGCAGATATTCAGCCTTTCTTTGAATATATCCCTGTATGATTGGGGAAAGAAAATGTCCCAGATGAGCTACTGCTTGGTCATTTATGCACAGTGGACACTGAAGACCAACAAAAAGTATTTAAAGGTTTATTTAACAAGTGCGAGTGTAAGACATATACAGCAAATGTCAGCATAACTCTGTTTGCATCAGATTATTCAAACTGGCACGTCAGAGACAGCATTGCACTGCTGTTTTGCATATTTATTTGAAGTGAATATAGGTCATACTCTTAAGGCAACGATTTCATCATCACTGTTGAACACACTATGATTCGCTGAAACAACAAACTGTGAACTCACAAGCGAGGACATGCAAGGTCATTTTTTAAGTTTACATACGTATCTCCAAACTTTGAGGCGGTAATGTTGATTTTCTGGGTTGATAAATTGAAATAAAATCCTGGTTTTGAATCAAACCCAACAGAGACATGAAACAGTGAATGTTAACTACATCATCTCATCGTGTTGGATTAAAATGATCAAGTAAGCAAATATCCACAGCTGTAACATCTACCCTTCTCTGAAATGTTGTCATCGTGCCAATAATTACATTGTGATTCCCGTTTCTCTCACCTTAACAAATGAAGTCCCATCACCTCCTGCCAGAACAGGAAGCGCGGTTCTTGTAGATGTTTTAACAGGTCCTTCATTCTTCAATGGCAGGGGAGTTTTACATTCACTTCTTTCACCTGAGGAAATATAATCGGTCTGTTATGCAATAAATAAACATTTTCAATCACATTTCTTGGCCTACATGCCACTGTGACGCGTTCAGAACTCAAAGTGCCATCACAGTTTAGTTTAACATAAAAAATCTTTTTAAGAATAATGTTTACTGTATACTCAAAAAGAATATTAGTTTTTAAATGCTTTCAGTTTAAATGGACAGATACAAGAAGCATTGTCCTGTTTATATTTTTATTGTGTATATATAATAATTATTTTGTATTTAAAAAGCAAAGAAGCCCTGTATTTTTAGGTGGGGGTCTACATCCACTTGTAAAATACTGGGCTATGGGGTAACAACAATTGGTTAGATTAGATTAGATTAGATTAGATTCAACTAATCTATATCTAATTAGGGTTAATTTATAACCCTACGGTTTTGTCCATATTTTACCAAACAATGTGTTGAAAACAACCCAGCATTGTTTTCCAATGTAGTATTTAAAAAAATACTCTACAATCAAGTTTGCATAAATCAAGATTTTCTAATGACCTGAAAAGTATTTGGACTGGACAAACCCAACGGTTTATTCATTCATGTTGGGTGTCTCAACACGACCGTGGTCCTGACAGAATTAGAAATGTACGCTTTAATAACTTAATTTTCTTTACGCCTCAAAATAATTTTTCCTCTAAGGATATAAAATAAGAATATTTAATTTATATAAGACACAAATATTATCACAGTTGTACTGTGTGTTTTGATGAGATTATTGCAGGCAGTGCCTAAAATGAAGCTGCGGGTTCATTCATGCTGAAAAAACGATTGTACTGGATTACAAACATATCAAATCAACATGCGTTTATGATTTCAAATAGGCAATCTTGATCTAAAGACAATGTTAACTCTTGGACAGACAGATGGTGAATGAGACTGTGGAAAACTCATGGGTTTGTTCCCTTTCTGCTCTGATTGAAGGCCTCATTGATTGATTTGTGCTATTTTTGCTCCTTCCCATCCCAGCACTAATGGGATTCAAGGGATTTGGGTGTCGTCCTAGATGACCAATGAATCAATAAATTGTTCAGCAAGGACAAACGGATTGTTTCTTTCGAGCTATGCATCTTTGCTCATGAAGATCTGAAGTGTGCCGGTACAGTGTCGAATGAGTTGGTGCTGTATATGTAGTGTACACATGGAAGTTGAAATGCTTTCATTGTCTATTCTGGTCTTTATTTTCAGATATGTTATCTGTGGTAGGGCATTGCTTACATACAGTATGTTGAGTCACCTCAACAACTTGAGCTTCTCTCAAGGACGGTCCTGCCTCTGGAATTTTCACAGATTATTCTGTATTACAATAAATGTCAGAATCATTAATGCCTGCTGGTCTGTAAGGTTTTTGGCGGCTTTCCCCATTCAAGTCCACTGCTGCGAGCTGCTTTCCACAAAAGGAGCCAAACTCATTTCAAAGGACTCAAGCAAAGGCCTTAGATGCCTTTTTGAGAGCTATCAAGTTCAAGATGAGAGTAAGGAATAGCTCTGTGCCGAAGTGCTGGTGCGCGAGTTATGAAGATCATAGGAGGGCAGAACATTGTGCCGAGGGTCTTTTATGAGCTTGGCAGTGGAGGCAGGTGCTTCTGATGGTGGTGGCTTTTATATTGGTGATCAGCCGTCACAGCTCTTGGGACCTTGAAAGTAAAACACTTTAATGGGTTTTGTAAAGCTGTTTTCCAATAATGCACATTCAACAGAACTTTAAAATGATGGTGAAAACAGTTAATATGTTAGTTAATGTCTTGTATAGATTTTTCTTTTTTTGAAGAAATTGGGCATTTGTGCATGCTCATGCAAATCTCATCATAATAACGCTAGGAGTAGTTTCCATGATGTTACTATATGGTTGCTAGGTAGTTATACCGGCAAAATACTACAGATGCGGCCGCAATTGCATACCTCGAACACACATACTAAATTTGAATAGGTACCTACCTATCGACTCTACGTTCTATACAGTGGAGTCACTAGGCCCTTTTTGGGTGGGCTTTAGCCACCTTAAATTTCGTGAGAATCACACGTCCATCCAATGCACACGAATCTCGGCGGAAATAGTCGTCCATCCGGGTATTTCTCACCTACTGTTTTTTGCATACTAAGATTTCAGACTATTCATGACTCATACTCATTTTCTCCTAATAGATGGTATTTCGGAAGTCAAAAAAGCCCACCCGAACATATCCATGATATATTTTCATCGCTATGGCTGGAGATTTACCAAAGTCATGCGATTTGAGGCTCCCAGAGGTTATTGCTCTTTCGTTTCAGTATCAATTTAGTTTCAGATGTTTCTCCTATAATTGCTAAATATTTTAACAAATGGGACATTAGTTAGTAAACATGAAGAGGTGTAAAATAAATGTAAATGGTATAGCTAACACTATATGGATTTGCATACATTTGATGAGAAACATTTGAGTTGATATTGAGATCATCAATAATCTGAGCTCGGTTTGACACACTATTGACGTCTCTTCTCAAATTCTAATGTCAGACACATTTATCACATTTCTGACTCTTGTTCTCAATAGAAATATCTGAGACACACATGAGACTTCATCAAAAGCTTCCATTTGATCTCCATTTTGTTATGCATGTCTGTAAACCTCAGTATTTAAAATCTCAATAAGACAAACTTGCTTACCACTGACATCTATTCTGTAGAGAAATGTGTCCACATACAAGCTCACTGACATTTACCTGAAATAAATCCAGCTGAATGCCTTTTGTTTGGGCATGTCCTTCTGAGCTTATAGAGATGCCTGCTGTGTGTGTTGAAACAAGGCCACAGCTGGTACACATCTGTGATGATGTGCCTAGTTGCACTTTCAGCCACAGTACGTCTAATTTAAGCTACAGCCTCTGACCGTGAAATAAATATATGTTTTTTTATCATTCAGATGCTCTGTTTGGCCAAAGGCTGGGAATGTTGCATCATCGCAACGCCCCAACGGCTGAAAGAACGGGAACGCATTTGACAACTTTCTGATGTTGTTTTTCATTCGGCTTCCCTGCCACTTCTTCTTCTTCAGTACTTTCAGAACCCATGAACCCTCACACTGGAATCTCTTCTGAGAAGCGAAGTCTCAATATTCACAAAAATAATAAAACATTCCCGCTCTTTAAAAATGTAGAGGCGAGACTCGCGAAAGACGACAAAGGAATTGAGTTCGGTGAATGAACGAGATATTCCGGAGACCCGAAGCTGGCGCGGGGATGCCGTGCCCCACGGCCCGCTGACAGAGATGGAGCGCCAGCCGTCTGCTGACTGTCATGTCTCAGCTGGTGGAGGTAATCCAAGATCTATCACTGGGCTTTTCTGATCTGATGTTGATTGATCACTACGGAGTGCCGTGATGCACGAGGGCTGGCCCGCAGATGTGGTGAGCTTTTGACCGGGAGAGTGCCACGCCGCTCCGTGGGAAGCGATCCATCCGAGAGGGCTCACAGAGATCGACCCAATTGAAATTCAGTACGAAAGTTATTGGGGCCGGTGCAATTGGATTCTGGACTGGGGAATGAAATGAGTAGACAAAGAGACTAGTGAGGGAAAAGATCAGGTCGCAACAGGGGAAAGAAAGAGAAAGTACAGACTAGACGATCATAGAAATTATGGTTAGACTTTCTGTGCGTTTCGGATTTTTGTCCTAAATAATTTATAATTTCTATTTGTTTGATGTAATTTAGATCGTTATTTACATCTCTAGTGCTTTCCGGTACAAAAATAAAATAACATATTGGCCTTCATGACACTCTTAGTCTTACCCCATTAGACGTGAATGAGATGAAATGGAGAGCAAATGGAAAAGTCTCATGTGCGTCTCATATATTTCTCCTGAGAAAAAGAGTCAGAAATGTCAGAAATGTGTCGGTCATGAGAGTTTGAGAAGAGACGTTCACAATGTGTCAAACTGAGCTCAGATTTGTCTCATCTGCAATCAAAAGTCAATATTATTGAAGATCTCAAACATTTCTCATCACATTTACTCAAATACAGATTATTTCACCTCTACTTCATTTATTTCAACAATTACAGTCTTTGTTCTTCTATTATATCTTATATCTATTATATCTTAGGAAAAACTTAAATGAGACACAACTGAGAACTCTCTCAAATCTCCTGAGCTATGAAAGAGCAACATCTGATCAATAACAATTTGCTCTGGATGCACAAATTTTCTTCACTTAATCAGATTTTTTGCAGATTCAACATCTAGATTAATTGAGGCATCCAGACCTTTAGATATTTTGATTATTTAATTTTTATTTCATTGAAACTTCTTCACTGGTAAGTCATAAGAACATTCTATCAAGTGAGGCATGAGTTGAAGAATGAGACGCTTTCCACCTCCTGCATAACCACGGTGGACTCCTCTGCCTGACCGACTTCTCCCACGGGTTTAATTCACGGTGTCGGTCGAGCTACATCACGCGTTTCAGAGCAACTGCCTACGCGCTGCCGAGCCTGTTTTCCGTCTGTCATATCTGGCTTTTCCACCAATGTATTCTCACTCATGCATCATTCTCGAGCGTGTGTGGTCCTTGTCTTTAGCCCCAAAGCTTTTCTCGGAGAAGGCCGGCCCTGCTATATTCACTTACCGTCAAATGGGTCTGAACCAGGAAAACCTTCTTCAACATTTGCCTCAGATTTCTGTCCTCCCTCTGTGGAGAAAGCGAAGAGACGGCGCAGCTCAGAGAAGCGAGCAAGATGCGAGTTTATTCGAGTAGAAAGGGTCACGCTGTGCAGAGGTTCTGAATGAACGCTGACCGCTGGAGCGTGAACTTCTACAATGTCACTATAAAGCTGATATGTCACATTTCCTCGTCTTCAGAATGTTTTGACGGAGCTAAGATCATAACTTTGAAAAACCAAGGCCGCTTGCTTTCTCCTTTTGTCCTTTGATCTAAAACTCTCGACTTCGGTGAAATAACAAAGACTTTCATAATGACACGGTTTGGGTGAAACAAGTTATAATTTGCCTTCATTGTTATTCAGGACGATACATTATAAATGCTTTTGTGTGGCGTTCTTTACAAAGCTAGAAACGTCTTTGCAGGTTTGCCCTATTCAGCATGCAAAGTATCCGTCAATGCATCTTTAGTTCCACGCATGCGGATGTATCATTACGCAGTTGTGACAGCAGCCGCTTTTCTTCTGTTCTTTTCAACAGTATCTCTCTCTCTATTTCTAAAAAACACACAATCGCTCTCTTTCCACCTCATTGTTCTGCCTGCCGAACCAATTAGCAAAGTATTGTAGTGTCACCAACTTTAGGAGAAGCTCAGGAGATCCGGCCACCTCATCGGACCGTTCAACACTCTTAAAGGTCCTGCTCTCAGCATCCTCACGCTCGCATGCGTCACCCTCGCTTTCTCACCCATTAATCTTCCAGTCCTGGTCGCATTACGGCTGACTAACGGATGATGGGTGTCAAAACAAGTAAGCCAACAGTTATTCATCTATTCTGTTCATTTTGTTGCGGGGCTTCACACGGGACCTCCTCTGTGGAAGATTAATGGGGAACCTTTAGGTAGGAAATCACAGAGAGACTCGAATGTTTCGAGGAAAACTGGATTTAACTTGGACATTTTGATTATTAACGGTTTCACATGTGCTAAGTATGCATTCTCTTTCAATCGAAAAACTAAAACAAAACTGTGGTCATAATGTCGAGCATCTGGCTTTCTGGATTTGTTTATCATCGCCTAGTGTTTGCTCCATGCTCGATGTTGCTATTTGATTTAGCTCAAGAGATTTGGTCTCAGATGTTTCACCTAAAATTGCTCAGGAGAAGTAAAAAGAGAAACAAATGTAAGTGAAATTGTAGAAGTCGTTTTTTTCAGGAGAAATATCTGAGACGCTCAAGCTAAAGTTTCTGTTTGCATAATGTCTTGGAGAAATAATCGAGATATTAAAAAGATCTAATCTGTGAGTCCGGCAAAGTGCAACATTGGTAAGGTTTTTTTAGATTTTTTTGAAGTAGAGAGCTTTAAAGAACCTTTGACAGAATGGTTCTTTGTGGAACCAAAAATGGTAGTGTAGCTTAAGAACAAATGTTTTCGATATATGATACTAAAACGATATAGAGCCTTAAAAAATCAAAATAAAATGCACAGCCAGAAACCTGGGGGTGGTAATCGATTGATCGGCTTAACCTCACAAGTCATGTTGCCAGCACCACCCGGTCCTGTAGATTTATCCTCTACAACATTAGGAAAATTAGACCTTTCCTATCAGAGCACTCTATGCAAGACCTAGTCCAGGCTCTTGTCTTGTAGAAACTGGATTATTGCAATGTGCTTCTGGCTGGACTTCCTGCTTGCACAATCAAACCTCTCCAGAAGATGCGGCGGCAAGAGTGGTCTTCAATGAGCCGAAGAGAGCTCATGTAACTCCACTCTTCATCAGGTTACACTGGCTCCCTGTTGCCGCCCGCATAAAGTTCAAAGCTATGCTTACAAGACCACCACCGGATCTGCACCATCGTATCTCCACTCGCTAATGCAGATCTATGTTCCTGCCAGATCACTGTGGTCTGCAAAGGAACAACGACTAGTGGTACCATCCCAAAAAGGAAAAAAGTCACTCTCCCGTACCTTCTCTGGATCTGTTCCACATTGGTGAAATGATCTACCAGCTGCTACAAGATCAGCAGACTCGGTTGCCATCTTTAAAAAACGCCTAAAAACGCATCTCTTCCGTCAACACGTCGCTGATTGATTTTTCCTAATTCTCTTCCCTTTCCTTCCTATTCAAAAAAAAAAAACAGAGATGTATGCATTTAGTAGATTTGGCCGATGATGAGGTGGAATGTGACCTAGGCGGGTTTCAGTGAGATTTGCACGCGTACATTTGCAGAAAACATCCTCTTTGAAGGAATCTGATGGCACTAACACAATGAAATGTCAAGGTTGGCAAGGTGTGTAGGGAAAATGTTCCAGAGCTGCAGGTGAGAGGCACAGATCCATCAGCGCTTGGCAGAACCGCAGATAACATTAACTGTGACAATAACAGCACTGGAGGGACACTGTCATGTTTTAATGCAAATCATCTCCCATCAGTCTTTGTTGAACCCTGAGTATCACGGGTCTGAGGAGGGCAGATTTAGGAGAAGCAGCAATTATCCACAATAATCCTTTAATGGTTCTGTTTGGCATTAGGCTGGAGCGCGCCAGCCAAATCTATTTTATTTTTATATAGCCTATTGTGCTTTTAATCTCTTGAGTATGTCTTCAAAAGAGATTTGCACTTGAATTTCTGATATACCTTATCTTTTTCAGTTTTTGGTCTCATTAAGGAAACTCTTTAAACTGCGATTACAAGGAAGAATCTTTTTCTGCGTGCCAGATTGTATAAAAGCGTGTGATTTAGCCAATACTGTAGCGAGTCAAGTCTCCAAAACACAAAGTTTATAGACTGAAGGAACGCTCGGACCTCCTGCTGATCAGATCTGGAAATCTCGCTGTATGTGTGGGAGAGGCAAGGCAGAGAAGGTTCACCCGCTTCTCTTGTAGTTTGGCAAGCGGGTGAGTGGGAGGCTGAGGACAGAAGAGGGCTTTTCTTTCGGGTGAGGGTATCATCTTCCTGAAATAAACGCTTTCATGTTTTGCATTTTCAGAGTTGTTTAGATAAATCTTGACAGGTGTATCAACTTGACAGTTTGACCTCGCTATACAAAATAAGACAAGTCATGAAATGTCCAATGCTGTTCAAACAACAAAATATTTGTAGGTGTAGTAAAGTGAAACACATTTTATTTCTTTAGACAAGGCAGACGAGTGACACACAAACCCTATTAAGACACTTTTTGTGTACAGCATTGGGCCAAAAATGGATGAACCCAAACGTTATAAACTATTTTAACACAACAGTTGGTTTGTCCATATTTGACCCAATGATGTGTTGAAATAACCCAACAGTGCAGTCTATACCTTTAATGTTTTATTTTATCTTTTGTTTTCTACACTAACTAACGTAACATTTGCAAATATCTTATAGAGTATACATGAGTGATTCTCACAAAACCTTGGTTTTACTTTATATTCATTTAAAACAATGTATGACGTTTAAAGGCATTCATTTCAAAACTTTTACTGACAGTTACAAAAAAGGCCTTTTAAATGATCATTACCGTAACCAGCTTAAACTGTCAGTCTCATACTAGCATGTTATGACTAGAAAAATGCAAAGCAATCTGTTAACTTGTTAGCTATTTGAGAGGTGCTAGTAGATGTGTTTCTTCACATAATCAAACTTAATATAAATATATTTGTCTTCAAAAAAATGTTACGGAAATATCAGTCCGGGACACTTCTTTCTTCCACTCTCTTCATTTTTTTACACATGAATAATCACCCACTTTTGTTTGGCATCTCTGCTAGAGGTTCAGGATTCTTGTGGAGCTGTTGTCATGACATTATTTTCCTGGAATGGGGCAGGATGGATATTATAGTCCTTTTGGTTGACTAGCTGACTAGCTCAATTCTTTTCTCGGTAACTCATCTAGTATTGGACACTTTTGGTTATGAAATGAATGAATCTAGAGTGACTAATGACTATGAATGGAATACTGGGTAACTGACACCTACAGTATTTCTTAGAAACCGCATTCATGCTGAGAGTTCATCACAAAAGTTTCACTGTCCCGGGCCTTGTCCTCACTAAGATGTTTTTGTCCACACTAGTGACGCAGTTTTCTGAAAATGCCCTGCAATGTGAATACATTTAAAATGTGTTTTTATGCTTAAATGTGGATTGGTAAAACAGAGACTCTGTAAAATTTAGTCATGTGATGCAGTCACATTAAACCCAAAGCGAGGCTAACGAATCAAATTTGAGTCCACGCTTATATCTGTCATTGCGATAAAAACATGTCATGAGAGTTTGTTTCAAACTGTTTACAGGTGTTGGTATGTTTATCAATTGTATCTTTTTAAAAAACCTCTTCAACGAATCTGTGTGCCTGATTTTTCTAAAGAAATTTATGAATTATGATGTTTTTTAACATTAGTACAAAGTCCATAGACGCTTGTCTTTTACTCAACTGTTTTCAGATGTTTCGATGTGGTTGAGCAGCTTTCGGAAAGCACTAAAAATGCTAGTGTGGACGAAGAAGAACAAGAGATGATTAAAAGCTTTCTGCCAGTCACTTAAGAGCGTTTTTCAGCTTAATGTACTAAGAACTGTAATTGGAATAATTTCATAAAGGTTTTGATGAAGAAAACGTGGCGTTCATGTTATTCCATTAAGGGTCAAATCACATTGTTAGATCTGGGAGGAGTTTACCGGCTTAAAGCTGATGTTATGGTATTTGGTATGTAAAAATAAGACACATGAAGGGCCATACTGTGATATGAGTAAGACACAAAATCAACAGAGTTTTAATCTTTTATGAGCTTCTTACTGTTGACTGAATCCACGCCTGCAGAGACCATATTAATCTGCTTTAATGGGGATGGATATTCACCGGTTAAATGTATCTACAGTATGTGAGTTTTTTATTCAATTTATTCATTTCAAAGAACTCATTTATAATGGATTAACAGTTGAATTATCCAAGCAGTTCAACTCAAAATTCTGCGTTTTATTCATGACCTGCCTGCGATCCAGCGTAAGGAGGCGCAAAATGCATTATTTATCTCTATTCAAGTCGTCCAAGTCGGATTAATTCTGCCATGCTTTCCAATACAAACACACTCTCATATTAATGCAAAGGCTCATTTTCAGCAATAATACACTTTAGATGTAGAATTTATGTACAGAATGCATCCGGTTTGTTTTTGCATCATTTACTGAACATCTCGGAATCCATCAACAGATGAGTTCTCTTTACTATCTCTATTATTTCTCCTGAGAAAAAGAGTCATAAATGTCACAGATGTGTCTGTCATTAGAGTTTAAGAAGAGACGTCATCAATGTGTCAAACTGAGCTCAGATCTGTCTCATCTGCAATAAAAAGTCAATATTAGTGAAGATCTCAATGTGAACTCAAACATTCATCACATCCAGATTATTTTACCTCCACAATCTACGTTTTTCAATGTACATACACCTCTATACTCTGCTTATTTGTTAATACTTAAATAAAACAACCGAGAACTTGAAAAACAATCTCCTGAGCAATAAAAGAGCAACAAGAGCAAGAAACGGTTGCTCTGGGGAGCTGCATCATGTTTGCATTATTTGTGCAAATAAACAACGCAGACAGCACATGGAAATTTAACCGGATGCAATTCATTATTAGTCAATCCCCCTTCTCAATTTCTAAGAAATAATCACTGTGCGCACAGCATATTTCCTGAATTTTGTCTAGATCATTTTAATCGTGCCGTGACGGGCAAATAAGCGACAGAGTGGTCGGTGCATGCTCACTGCATCATGTTGCATTCAGATGCAGAGGAGCAGGAAAACATGCCTGGCCAAGTGATGCGCTTCTGTGTTCCTTACGCTGTAATAGCTGCTAGTGAAAGCATCTAACCCCAAATCTCATCAGCGCAGCATTCAGCTGCCACCTGTAAATAGCAGCGCGAGCATTAGTTGCTGTGGATATGGCCATCTGCAGGGGAAGTAAATTATGCAGTGTAGTGTTGGCATTCTGACAATACTGCAGCAAACTGTTGCTCTTCTCCGCTCTCTTATGTTCGGCATGCATAATGACTTTCCCTGTCTGTGTCTCTCTCTTTCTCTTGATCTCCTCTTCCCACTCATAAACACACAAACACGCACCTACGCATAATACTAGCTTTCTGCCCACTGCATACTGCACAGTATGTACTGCACACTGCTTACTATTTGAAAATGCGGCTCATGGGCGCAAACACATTTATG
The DNA here is from genome assembly GCF_947034865.1 of Barbatula barbatula. Classification (NCBI taxonomy): domain Eukaryota; kingdom Metazoa; phylum Chordata; class Actinopteri; order Cypriniformes; family Nemacheilidae; genus Barbatula; species Barbatula barbatula. Next base: position 636,613 of record NC_136771.1, on the reverse strand, counting down.
CGATGATTCATGTTTAGACAGTACAAATAAAGCAGCTAGATTGAAAAAAAGGGAATATAATGCTGTGGTATATGTTGGCTTTCTTATTTATCTCAATGGCACATGCTGGCAAAAAAGTCAACGTTTGAGTTATTTGAGTATTCGCATAAATCTGCAGTATATTAAAAAGTAAAAAAATTAAATAACATGTATATTATTATATATGAACTCTATCGTGTATGTCGCTGTCTTTCCGGAACCTCAGATGTCCAAATTAGCTGTTTTTCAGGAGATGGAAAAAATATTGTTTTCAAAACACAGTAACAAACATAAAGGGAGACTATTAGTTATTAATTAAATAAATCCCCTTAGTATTAATACAAGCACATCCCTTTTTATTTATAGGTACTTTGCGTACATGTTTGTTTTTCAATGATGAAACTGTAAAATAATGCCCTCCGTCCTCCCCAAAGCAATTCCAATTATCACGGTGTCCAGCGCAGAGAGGATGACAACTAACAGAGCAGAGAATGCTGACAGAAAATACATTCCGCCCACCGAAACCTATTACAACATTTCTGCCAATTCATGCGGCACAGTTTTTGCGTGCCGACTTGTTTTTAAAACAACACAAGCAAAGCGATTACAAATGCAAAGAGCTTCTCCGTAGCTAAATTAAAGATACAGTAAATGACATTGGTCCATCCATGACGATATGATATTCTGTCACGAGTCACGCAAGAACCTATTAACATTACAGTAGATATATCTGAATTTAGTTCGCTCACACAGTGCTATCGTTTCACTTCTGAAGATATTTAATAACCCATTTGAGTCATTTGAATTACTTGAATGATGAATGGATGTGCTTTCTGGAGCATTCAAATTTGTATAAAGTGATATATTCATTTTCTTAAATGAGGAAAATAAAACATTTGAGAGAATTTTCATTTTTGGGCAAACTATTACTTAAAAAGGTAGTTTATCCAAAATCGTTTACTCACGCTCTGGCCATTTCAAACCTGCATGACTTTTGTTCTTCTGCAGAACACAAAAGAAAATCGGCGGATGGGTCCTCAACATTGTTCGATAACCAACATTCTTTCAAATATCTTCTTTGTTCTGCAAAAGAAAGAAAGTCATAAAAGTTTGAGATTGCGAAAGAATTGTATAAAAGTATCTCTCTTATTGAAAATATATTGTATTTTAAGTTCATCAACAAGTACAGTCCAACATTTGTGCCAAATGACTTCTTACTGCAATCTGTGCTTTAGTTTCAGACAAGCAGGCAAACGCATAAAATACTCATTGAATAAAACATCTCGTATCATATATTTAATTAAAAAAAGAAACTTATTTTCTCAGAGATTCAGGCCCTGTTTGTACTTTATTCAGGAAGTGCCCAATGCAAACGCTGTTATGATCTGTTTGCGAGTTTGTAATGGCTGTGTTGAGGAACATTGGCTTATCTTTTGTTTCGGAGCGCTGTTTATCTGTGAAAGCATAACCTGATTATCACAGAACTCTCAAGTTAGCATTTCTTCGAATAAAATCTAACTACAATATCCCAGCTTTAATTTTGTACTTCAATGCAAACAAAGACAATGCAATATAGAGCGCTGTGATATAGTTATGGACTGGGTTAAATGCATTGTGCTTTTGCAATTTTCTTTTGTTGACGTTCACATGCATTGCTTTGAGATTATTTAATAATAACCATATGTCCACACAACACACACACACAGTGTGGGGTTAGCCACAGGGTTAAAGGGTGTAAAATGCAGTACCTCAAAAACAGAGGAGAAAAGGGAAGAGAGCGTACCTTGAACAACAAAATAGGACAGACTGGCCTTTATAAGGTTGCGACAGGGCCAAATAAACAGGAGGATATTTTGGAAGTACACCAAATTCAATTTACTCTCCTCCAAGTTTCACTCACGACGGAGATGCTGGGATGGAGAGAGCAAAACTCTTAGAGGGTTAAGTAATGACCTGCTACAGCATCGGCAAATAAATACACATGAAGTGGTTCCGGGTGCACATATTAAGATGCATATACCGATAAATAATATCTCACATCACTGTATCGGCAGAAAAGTATTATCTAACCGGCCCTCCAAAACATTCAGAAACACTTCAAAAACGAACTTTTAGAAACTACATAATTTCTCCCGGAGATAACAGCAACTAATGTTTATCTGGGAACAAAAAAAAAACATTCTTTTGACTTACTGTTCATTATAACCATCTGAAGGTTTTCTACAGAGCTAGCAGGCACAGATTCACCCAGACCAGTCTTAGATTGAGTTGATGAGACCCTCACAGTCATGATCTGCTTCTCATTCAGTGACATGCTCACTTTTATATGATTCATATCAGAAGTAGCATCCTTCGTGTCCATTTACTTTTTAATTATAGATTCAGAATATTGCTTTCCACCCCAGTGCTGGACAAAAGATCTTCTATTAGTCAAAGATGAAGAGTGTCATCAATGCTGGTATTCATTTTCAATACTGTTTGCATCGTTGATAATGAAAAGATCTTATTCATTCACATCATTAAAGCATTAGCCAACGTGGAATAAGCAATATATTTGAAATGAGAAAAAAATATTATATAAAAGTATTAGTATTATTCTTTAATAATGTTAATGTCATGACATTGTCCATTCATGTTAGATTATTGTGCATTTCTTAAACTAATGGCTAATTCACACTGATCCAACACACACAACCAAACTCCAACGAATGCCAACAAACACAAACAAACTCCAACGAATGCCAACAAACACAACCAAACTCCAACGAATGCCAACAAACACAACCAAACTCCAACGAATGCCAACAAACACAAACAAACTCCAACGAATGCCAACAAACACAACCAAACTCCAACGAATGCCAACAAACACAAACAAACTCCAACGAATGCCAACAAACACAACCAAACTCCAACGAATGCCAACAAACACAACCAAACTCCAACGAATGCCAACAAACACAACCAAACTCCAACGAATGCCAACAAACACAAACAAACTCCAACGAATGCCAACAAACACAACCAAACTCCAACGAATGCCAATAAACACAACCAAACTCCACCGAATGCCAACAAACACAACCAAACTCCAACGAATGCCAACAAACACAACCAAACTCCAACGAATGCCAATAAACACAAACAAACTCCAACGAATGCCAACAAACACAAACAAACTCCAACGAATGCCAATAAACACAACCAAACTCCACCGAATGCCAACAAACACAACCAAACTCCAACGAATGCCAATAAACACAAACAAACTCCAACGAATGCCAACAAACACAACCAAACTCCAACGAATGCCAACAAACACAACCAAACTCCAACGAATGCCAACAAACAAACTCCAACGAATGCCAACAAACACAACCAAACTCCAACGAATGCCAACAAACACAACCAAACTCCAACGAATGCCAACAAACACAACCAAACTCCAACGAATGCCAACAAACACAACCAAACTCCAACGAATGCCAACAAACACAAACAAACTCCAACGAATGCCAACAAACACAAACAAACTCCAACGAATGCCAATAAACACAAACAAACTCCAACGAATGCCAACAAACACAACCAAACTCCAACGAATGCCAACAAACACAACCAAACTCCAACGAATGCCAACAAACACAACCAAACTCCAACGAATGCCAACAAACACAACCAAACTCCAACGAATGCCAACAAACACAAACAAACTCCAACGAATGCCAACAAACACAACCAAACTCCAACGAATGCCAACAAACACAAACAAACTCCAACGAATGCCAACAAACACAAACAAACTCCAATACATGCCAACACACACAAACAGACGCCAATAAACAAAAACAAACTGCAACAAATGCCAAAAAAACAACAACAACAAACTTCCACACTCCAACAAATGGCAACAAACTACAACACCAGGGACCCGTTTCAATAAGGAGGTTCAAGCAACCCTGAGTTAAAATATGAACTCTCAGTTGATTTACTCAGATAACCGCTACTCTGAGTTTTCTGTTTCAGAACAGCTGGTTTCAATGAGTTCAATCCACTCTGAGTAAGTTCACCCGAGGTTACTCGTGTTCACCGCGGCTTTAAAAAGCCATCATCAATTGAGTGAAGATAACACGATTCACCATGGCAACGCCACATGACAAAAAGCGTTCCGTTCAGGCACTATATATATATGTACATATATATATATATATATATGTATATATTCAGGCACTATATATATATGTATATATACACATTTACATGTAAGATATACATATATATATATATATATATATAAACACATATATACCTTCGATTTTTGTCATGTAGGTGCAATCCTTCTGCAATAAAAAGAACATGGCAGCAGCTGAAAATAAAATATAAAAACATCCTTCAGTCCGGTGAGTTTAAATGCTCTTGCTTGTAGGATGCCTGACTGGGAAATGTTTGATATATTTAATAAACTGGCTTTGAAAGTTATGAGGATATGAGAACCGAGCACTGTGGCTATAGAAGACAAAAAACTGGCCATGCTCGCCCCTGCTCCAGCTGTGTGTAACGGAGTGAAGAGCTGTGCAGTGTGTAAGCCTCACTCCCTGACCAACAGACAGAGACGCTCTACTGTTCATCGTTCGAGCGCCGTCTCTCATTCGGGCCAACGTCGGTTCGAAGACAGCGCGAGTGGGACCGGTTACATGTGCACCCAATCACATTGGGAAATCCTTAAGGGTATTTGAATTATTAGCTACTTCCAGAGGTGGCAGCAAGACCACATTTACTTGATCAGCTTATTCAGAAAGGCGTTCACCATTCACCTGCAATCCTATGAAACTCCTCTTTGATGGCTCTCACAGGAAGCTTAACACAAATGTATAAAAAGTGCTTGAGAGCGATGCACACTTATCTTACTGCTCTGCATACAGTTGCCTTGCTAACGTGTTCTGCATCCCCGGTGATATAAAGAAAGCTTCCGTTAGCAAAGAAACGTGACCATAAAAAATAATCTGCTCAGATGTAAGAGCGCATTCACGAGAGAGGTTTGTGATGTAAGGATGAAGCAGATTGTGAATATATTTAATGGACTGTAAAGAAAAACTGTATCGCTCAAATAAAAAATCCTCCGGATATGATAAAACATCCAAACGGGGCTTCACCATATATTCTCTACCGACGTAAATTTAACTCTCTCCAAATGAATGCAGCTTCCTCATCTACGGGTACTGAATAAACGGACATTTAATGTCTGTGTTACGAACTTGTGCGCGATTAAGGAAAACGATTGAAAAAACAAACAGCAAGTTCAACACCGCTCGCGCTTCTACAAGGGGCGGAGTTTGAAACAAACCTCGGGTTAGTGGAATAAAACCTGCTCCTGACCAGGTTAGGTTCACAGAGTAGGTTACTATGGTTACTCACTCTAAGTAGAAGATACCTTGATTTCTGAAACGGGCTTGACTTACCCCGCGGTCACGGGTTTGATATACCTCACGTTCTGAAACTGAAAACCCAGAGTATCCCGTTTTCTGGGGTTAACTTACTCTGAGTTTGCACTTACCCTGCTTTCTGAAACGGGTCCCAGCAGACTCCAACAAACACCAATACTCTATATTGTTATTGACATTGGTCCAACAACAACCACTAAGGGGACACAACAATTTTGGAAACTGACCTAAATGCTCTAACATCAGCATCATGTTTTCATAAAATGAAAAAATAAAGATTTTCTTTCATTCGTTATTTTTTCATTTCAAGTCTTCTCTGAAAGCATTCAAACTGATTTGTGAAATTAGAATATTATGACACACCATAAAACATTAATAAACACCCATTTACTAAAACCTATTCTTTCACAACACAAATCTATTTAGAAAAGACTGTACTCATATATACATATTTTTACTACTGGATTACACATTGCATTTTCGCTGTTATACCATCTGGGAGTCATAGGGCGATACATATGTCATACATACTGTATGTAAATCATGATATTGCGTCATAATATATGTGCATCTGACCTTGAATCAATTCTCTATAACACAGTCTCACGCTTGGTTCTTCTGGGACATGTTTCACATTTCATGCAACACTTTTATACATTATAACCACTGCAATGGAAACATCTACAATATCTGCAAACCCAACACTTACATTTCATGAAATAGCTAAAACATCTAACAAAACCTGCTTGCCTTCCTGCAGGTGTAAACGACTACAGCACTGAACCATACAGAGCCAAACTGCATGTCATCCTTTATTCATTTTATTACCTCCTTTTATTATTTCACATACTTCAAAACCAATCCCACCTCATCATTTATAAGCCCCTAAATTACGTGTGCATTTGTGAGGAACTGTCAGTGTCATTTATTGAAGCTCAGATTAAACCTTTACAAAGAGATCAAGAGGTTATGATGACCATATGGATCTGCTCGTAAGAACGAATAATTGCTGTAAATCTCTGTAACATCTCAATTATTAGTCAATGAGATGAAATGGAGAGCAAATGGGAACCTTTTCTTGAGTCTCATGTGTGTCTGCGAGAGTCAGAATTGTGTCCTTTCATTAGAGTTTGAGAAGAGACGTCAACAGTGTGTCAAACTGAGCTCAGATTTGTCTCGTCTGCGATCAAAAGTCAATATTCAAGTTGTCATTTACTGTAATCCTAGTCTATCATTATTGTTTTGTCCATTCACTGCATTACATTAACAAATCTATCTGTTTGTCATCTGTGCTCTCTACTTTTAAATAGATGTGTGATTGCATAAGCCGCTGTTCTTTTTATGAGTAAATCATCTCTGAACCTAAAACAGCATATGGTTGGGCGGCCAGGCCCTGAAGCACATCTCTGGTTCACAGACGGCTGGGTTTGACCTCTGTCGTCTCAGTTACGTCTGTGCACGGAACCTCAAACGCATGCTGGTTCTTTATTACTAGAGATTTCAGAATACAAAACACGAGCTGGTTAAAAGATGCTTAATAGACTTGAATTTCATTGTGTGTTTGATCTTATTGCTGAAAGGTTTCTCATGTATAGCTCATTGAGATTTGTCAACTTTATTAAATCTCCAATCAACTCAAACCTTTCTCATCACATTTACCCAAATCCAGTTTATTTCACATCTAAAATTTACATTCATTTTACATTTCTGTTTTTATGTCTTGAAAGAAATGTCTGAGAGTAAAAAGAAACTGTGAGAACTCCATCAAATCTCCTGAGCGGTGAAAGAGCAATATCAGAGGAGTACAATTTTAGCCACAACTTAACCACAAAAAGCACTTTTTCCATTTCTTTTTATTCATCCAATCTATTCCAGATTCATTATTTGTATTTCCACTTACATGAGACAAATGCTTTTTGCTAAATCTGAAAGAACAACACGCATCACGGTTGCTCACAACTGTCTCTCAGCTGGTTTTGTGTAACCGCTACACACATCCAGACTCTTCTGTTGAAATGGTAAAGTTATTTTGATGTAACCTGAAACGGAACCATAACATTTCTACCTTGCTGCTTTGTCTCATTGTGAAGTGGTAACTTCAGGGAATTCAGAGCAGTGCATTGTGGGTAATGCCAGTCAAGACAGGTTAGCTTGAGCTATTATTAATAAACACTTGTTGTGATAGGTGTCGTCTTAGTGCGGTATGTTTAAAAGAAACCACAGAGTAAAAAAGCAACTGGTCTTTCGCAGGAGATCAGAGACTAGTATTCTTTACTACCCCTCACTTCCGGGGGAGATTTGTGTCTTTTTTGGTCTGAGCGCGTGTCATTCTGCGTTATATATTTCATGCCTTTTTATAGGTCATATTGGTTTACCTGCGTTTTGAAGAAAAAGCAATGTTTTTTCTGCAACTACAGATACTCGTACGGAAATAGTGTTTCGGACGGGTAGACATTTTGTGAAATTTGGTGGGCTGATGTTGTAACAAAATGAACCTACCAACAGATGGTTAAGAACCATGGTCAAAGGTGAATGAGTTTTACATTAGGACCTAAAATTAGAGCTGTTCAATTATTCATCGTGATTGATCGCATCCAGAATAAAAGTTTGTTGTTGCTTAATGTTATTTATTACACTGTTCATATTTATGTTTTTAATTACGAACATGTACATATAAAAATGAATAAATGTTAAATATATATATATATATATATATATATATATATATATTAACTAACCCTCCCCAAAATAAACAAAAATGGAAATATATAAATATAATAAAATACCAATACTTATATACTAATAAGTACTAAATTAAATAATACAATAAAATATAATATTATTACAAAATACAAATATATGAATTGCTGTGTTATATTATAATATATAAAAAAATGCATATTTGTAGGTTTTACGATCTGCTTTTGTGCCTGTGATGCAATTCTCGCTATTATTAACAAACCTTTACCTACTTTCCCCCCAATAAACCCTTCATTTGTAGCCTATTAATAGTTAGAAAGGTATTTGTTAGGTTATCGGGTAGGATAAGGGATGTAGAGTATGGTCATGTGGAATATGTGCTTTATAAGTATTAATAAACGGCCCATTAGCCAATAAAAGGCATGCTTATAACAACTAGTTAATAGTGAGAATTGCCCCCTATACTGAATTGTTACCCAAAAAAATGAAATACATACAGTATATTATTTAAATGTATAAATATTACTTTACTTGCATGGGATTTTAATTCAAATGAATTAATTTAATATATTGTAATTACTATATATTAATATTTGAATGTATAAACAATACTATGAACGTGGGATTTTATACCAAAAGTCACTGTGAAGGAGCTAAACACTTAATAAACAAACTCATTTCATTATTGCATAAATCTCATAGACGGACAAACCCATTGTGCATCCTAGAGGTTAACAATTTTTGTGTCATGTCTTAATGCAATCGCTAGTCCTGAGAAAGCAATGTCATAGCCATTGTCAGGCACAGATAGGTGGCTAGAACAGCCTGCAGCCGCTTGATTGGTATATTGTCTGGTGTCACATTCGCTCTCTGAAGAAACTCATCATGTGTGGCTTTGGCTCTTCACCTGCCAGACTGGGACCATTTCTGCTTGATTACATTTTACTCCCTGATTGTCCTTTAAAACAATATGCAACGATATATCAGGAAGACTGGAGCGCAGGGAGCTCGCGCGTTCGCTGGATGTATACGCATGTCTATTTGTTTCAGGATAAGGCCGCGACACATTTCTGTATGCAATTCAGTTTCGAGCACATTTATGAACGCACCACAGAGTTTCACAATCGCGGGCCAGAGGATCTGTGAATGGGATGAATAGATGAGTGAATCGCTGCATTTGTATGCAAGTTTCCTCTGTTTACATAAGTGCTTCTAACAACAAGATGAGACGTACAGTACAAAAGAGGGAAAACAGCTTGATTTTTATTTTGCATTAAATTAATACGTTACTGCATGTTACTGCGCCATTCATTGGATTTTGTTTGTTTTGAATAAAATGAATCATTTTGGACAAAAATCCTAATTTAAAGGTCCGGTCAGTAATCTCTAGCGGCTTTCTCCAAACCTCCCTTTAGAAACACTACGACGGCTGACAGAACGTAGTGAATTACATGCAAGGGGATCCGCAGTGTATATAGATATAAATAGGTCAGTCTAAGGTAATAAAAACATAACGCTTCATTGTTTAAGCTCTTTATACACCTCTGAACACATAGCTACACGGCATTGGGTAGACGTATTTCCATTATACATGTTCCTGTTGTCTAGCCCATGTTTACTGTTCAGCTGTCCACAGGAGAGTGAGCTGAATTGCCGGCCTTTATGAAGCTGCTGTGATTCCATTGGTGTGTTTTACCCAACACTTCATATTTCCTTACTTTTACGGAAGTAAAAACAACAGTGATATATATATATATATATATATAGATCATAGGGTATTGAACATGCTAAAATTACAAAATGAATCAAGGTATATTAGTTGCAATTTAAGTGTCTTTGCACATACAGTCCGAAATCTTCGTACGCATTTGTCGCTCGTTTGTACGATGTCTTTGAATTTTTTAAATGATCGCTACGGATGCAAACCCCCCCCACAGAAAGCCAAACCCAGTCCAATTTTTTTACAACGGACGAAAATATCGGCGGCAGTGTTAAATGTGATTGACACAAGGTGAGGTCGTATTTATTTTTTAATGTGCAGAAATTTTGGACGCAAATTTCAGACTCAATGTGCAATGGGCTTGAGAGCGAAACTGAAGCTGTTTGGAACAAGCTTTTGTAAAGAACTGCTGTCTAAAGGGGTCATTTCAAGTTTCTGAGGTAGTTTAGTTCAGACATTGTGTGCTGTCAGACTGGCGGGAATTACATCAATACTCTGCAAATAAAAGGCACATAAGTAGAGGGGAAAATAAACATGTAGTACATTCAGTTGTCCTTTGAGAAAGAAGCATGCTGGAAAAAGATTCAAAACAGCATGTTTACCGAGTGGGCAAATGAGCAACAATTGAATTAGTCTGGTAGCCTATAAATCCAACTGGTCTTTTAACACAGGCAACAGGGACAGAAATAAAGACATTAATGAAACCTACGTGTTCTTGAACAAAAGTTGTATTTCCTATTAGCTTTTTAATGATTTTAGGCTGAAATATGAAGCAGACATGTTCATGACAGGTTGGTGCGATTCACCCACATAGAAAGTGAGCTATCTCTGTCTCTCGCTCCAGGGCTTTTTCTTCCCCTCCAGCTGAAAGTCAGAGTTGCTTGTCGGCATGGCTTATTAACTCGAATGTAGATGCTCTATTTTTGCTTTGGTTGCCTGAGCTCTTGAACAGCCCCTTTAGCACCCAATTGTGTGTGTTATGTTTATGTGTGCATGTTTATATATGCGGTTGCATGGTCTTGTGTAGAACAGCTTGTGAAAGTCTAGTTCGCCCAGAGCTTTTTGGCTCTAGAAAACATTCTGCACGTCGACAGCATTTCATTTATCTGCAACGTCAATAACAGTGGCGGATAGGTTTTCGGAGATCAATTATCAGATCTATAAATTGTGCCACAAGACACCGTAGGATAGAAACGTTGCAGTGTTAACAGAATGCAGATATATAACTTGTCTAAAATGTGAAATTACAGATTGCTTTATGTATGTAGTGAATTTTAGCAATGCAGTTGTACACAAAACATGTTGTAAAACGAGCAGACAATACATCTAGATATAGTAAGAGTTATAATCAATAATAAATAAATATAGCCTTCAATATAAAATGGAAATATTGCACACTTCATATTATTGTTTTTCATAGCGGGTGAAACAGCAGGTATTAAACGTAAGTTTATTTTCATTTCATGATGAAATCTCATTTGTTCTCCACTCTCCTTATATCAACCGTTGCGATTTGGTCGGTTTCTTTTCGAGTGTGGACAGAAAAATTACTTGAGGATTGTGGTAACAGTGCGCTTGGTTAGGACACGGGGCACACAACTGTATATTTCAGTCTGACAGAAGATGGATAGTTCCATTCACCAGTGCTTTGGGTTCACACAAAGCTTTCCTTTACCCCCGCTGTGCCCTGGCAGCTTTTAAAGGCATCATTTGGCTAGAGTATTGGGCGGATGTGCAGGTCATGATGGTTAATACCAGAGGTTATCTCGCCCTTCGGCTCCTTCCACTGAGCAAGTACCACCCGGTTGAGGTGAGATATCAATCAGGACGCTGGCAGGTGGAGGCAGGTGTAAACGGGCACAGTGGCGCGTCTGTAGAACACAAGAAGTTTTGTTTAAAGCGCTTACCAGCTGTGTGTTGGAGGGCAAGTTTAACCGGGTTTGTCCGACAGACCTGCACACTGTTTGCTCAGCATGTTTTTGGGCACACAGGTGACGCATACTTTGTGATGCAGGGCCCTAACAAAAACAGTTCTAAACTAGTTGTGTACTCAAAGTGTACTTCTTTTACAGTATACAACCAGTTTATTATGAAATGTGCTTGAACATTAAGTGTTCTTTAAAGTGCACTTAAAAATGATTTTGAAGTATACTTATCTTTGTGACGATAGTCTTTTCTTTGAACAGCATAACTATTGTTTCACAAACTTCTTTTTGAGTTATGTTCTGCTGTAGTCTAGTTTTCAAAAACCTGCTATAAATAAATGCATTTTGTGATCTTATATAATGACATTTAGATAAGTTTGGCTACTTGTGGCCGTGTTTGTGAAAACCAGCCTAAAGTCAAAAAATCTTATTATGAGATATGAGCACCAAAGCTTGAATCAAGCATTAATTTCACTTTGATTTCAATCTTTGACATGGTCTCTTACTCAGTCAATATTAAATCACTGACAACTGACTTTAGTTGGGTTTTCACTGGCAGGGTCACGTTTGTATAAACATCACAGTGTTTACATGGCCTTGTGTCCAATTACACTGTATACTACCTACATGTGCATAATTCCTTTAGTGAATCAGACTTGAAAACAACCCGGACAGCTCGAGCAAACAACGCTTTATTTATAGCCCCAGCGACCATGTTTCTGTTTAGCGTGAGGACAAACTCGTCAAACTTTCTTGTCATTTTTCTTCTCGTAATTGAAGCGGAGACCACCGAGCTTTAGGGCCTGCCGAACACTGTGTACAAACAGCAAGACTGTAAATTGGGGTCAGCCGTGTGCAATCTATAGCGCTCAATTTCCCAGACAGTACGCTCTCCAGGGAGCTAGGTGTTGACTGTGATGCCACTGGAATCTGTGAACACAACATTCCCTCAGATGTTGTTCTAGAGAGGGGGAACTGTGCTTTTCACGAAGCAAGCCGTACGTGCCAATGAGATTCACTGGGTGGTCAAAGTATTAAATATCGGAGACCTAAAGTGAAAAAGGTATTGTGTGTAGAATCTTAAAACATTCACAGGTCAGTTCGGTTGAAAACGTCTCATCTATGGATGAAAGTGAGTCACTCCGGTGATTCTTTTAACTTGGCATTTCACCTTGTTAAGGACATAATCACATGTAATGGAGCGTTAACCCATTAGAACAATGTTTCATGCGAATTTGGCATATATCTAAGAGCGATCTAAGATATCTTTATCGACGCCTCTTCAAATAAAGTAGCTAATTTATATCACTAGTACGAATTCGTCCAACCATGTAATTGAAAATAATAATATGAATGGAAAATCTTTATTTCTGAAATTTTTCGTGCAATCCCGACCAGACGCAGCTGTGAATATCATGACTAATATTTGGAGTTTAACCTGCACGGTCAGGCATATAATTATTCAGATGAGCATTAATCTGTCTGAGAAGTTGAAGGATTGCGGAGGGCATTCTGGAGAAGAGATGTCGCCTCGAAACTAGGTCAGGATGACAGTGCCTGTCTATCTGCAATGTGACGGTGAAAATGAGTGTCTTACGCATGCGTTCTAATGCATCTGCAGCTCTTCGTGCATCTATTGTACTCATAAGAATATGGTAATGTTTCGGCACTCAATAAATCAAATACGATGGAGGTCTCGAACATGTCGTGCATCTGTTGTAAACCTGCGCTATGCCACCGTATTTGTCTCGTATTGTCTGCGTTTAAGCTCTCAGACAGAACTGTACAAGTGGGCATCCTAATGCGCTTCTTACAAAGAGCATTTAAATTGAGCTTTGACTCTGGAATCTGCAGCGCTCTTTCACGACTCCCCTGCTAAAGAAGATTGATTTCATAAAAGTCGCTGCGGAATTGAGTGTGCCGTGCCGAGCGTGTTATCCGGCGTGTCTTTTCCATTTTTGTCACGACTGTTCAAATGCATCATAAACTAACATTCCCCCAGTGACACAATCGAGAAACCAACAATATGGCCGCCATGAATAATTCACCACGCTCAACATCTTCACATCTGCCACGGTTATGTTTCTCTGGTTGCCTCCGTGCGACGTAGAACATTTGCCAGTCTGAAGAATAGCAGAATTCCAATTAAAACTATTTATTTATTGTGCCGCTGATGAGGTGGCCCACATTCTGTACTGCCTTACAGCCTTAATGTCTCATTTATTTTCATTCTAACAGACAAGTGTTCATTTCTAAATACTTCCAAAACTAAAATTCATTTTAGCATAGTAATGGCTGTGCAGTTGTGATTAATAATCCAAAACAAATCAAAACTATGTTATATTTTAAACATGTTTACTGTGGTCAGCCTTTGTCTAGACTTTTTAAATTAGCATTGGAAAATGTTTCCATTTATTCTCATCATATATTGGCTGCTTTTCGTAGGTTGATCATTTTGAAAACAATTATTTTTAAAATATGAGAGAGGGAGTTAAGAATACAGTATGCATTTTTCTTCTAACTCGTATTCAAAAAAGTTTACAATAATAATGCACCGATACTAACTGTCTCCACCAATACCGATTCAGAGTGAAATGTGCCGATGCCGATTCTGAAGATTTTATTGCATATAATCCTGCCCTTTTTGATTGCAGGATATATCGGCCCTGATCATTGACTGATAGCCGATAAAATTGTGCTTTTATCAGCCGATACTGATTATTGATAAATGGGTTTGTAAGAAAATGTATGCATATACATTTTTGTTTCGTCTAGAACATGATTTACACCTAAATGCACTGCTAATACGTTCTTACCCTTGAAAAGTGTTTAGGGAAAAAAAGATTGCAGCTACAAGCTCCATTTTTGTTCCAGGGATGAAGCTTAATTGTAAAACATCCCGTGCTGGCAAACGTCCGGACAGGAGAGGTGGAAAATGTCACCTCCAATAAGTTGAGAACTGTAAGTACAGGAAGTAAATGCAAGGACTTACGCTGTGACACTTGTATACAGAGTCCTGTACGTTGTTAAAGAAGTGCAGACGCTTTAGGGATGTCAATCAGAATTGACAGCCGTGATAAGAGCTCAATGCTGGCCCGATGGCAGCTTGACATCTACAGTTTCATGAAAAGTTTCACCAGCAAAATGTGTGATTATCTGTAATACAACTGTACTTGTAGATCATACGAGAGCCGCTATACGGGTGTTTCTGGACAGCTCAAGCATCGACGGATGCCATTACACTCTCTGTTTGCCTGCTTACATAAATACAAACTAATGACATCACGTACCTTTCATCTTTCTCTCGGGAAAGAACAAAAGGTGACAACCACAGCAGCCTTCGGAAAGAGAAAAACTCTTTCTAAGTCTCTTCTCTGTCGTGAGTCACCCTGTCTGTTTACCACTAAATCAAAGCTATATGGCTATTCCTGGCTCTTTAATGTCTATTTTCCTTTTTTTGTAAGGTTATAGTTTGCTTTGTGCTTCTGCCAGCGCATTTCTTTAATAAAAAAGACGGTTGTTAATCGGAGGGGTAGTCATTGTTAGGCATAGTTGGGTTTTGTATGCGGTACGCTGAGTCAAGCCATTATCCAGCCCAAATGACGCCTGAAACCAAACCGTCCCCATTCTTTTGCGGTTTGCGTCTCTGAATAAATAAACACACAAAAACCCAAACAAAGTTATCTGTATTTGATGACTTGACCATTATTTTTGTTTCTTACAAATTCTTTTTAGAAATGTTCTCCAAAACTTGCCGTTTAGGCTCAAGACAATGAGAACCAGTCCGATCTAATGGGAATTTGCAACTTTTTCAATGCTAGTCATTTAAAACATACAATTAGTAAAATTTGTCAATTAATAAAAAAAACTATAAACTTCTATAGCACTATAAATAAATATTAAATTGACAAAAGAACATATCGAAATTGCTAAAAATTAACAAGAAAACTAAAAATATAAAAATACATTAAAACTAAAAAAAGACTAACATTTATCCGACTGTCATGAATGTATACTGTACTAAAACATAGAAATGACAATATACAGATAGCTTTCCTGTATCTCAGTGGTAAGAGCACAAGGTTGTGTGTTGGATTGCAGATACCTATGTATAAATGTAAAGGAAAATGTAATGTAAGTCGCTTTGGATAAAAGGGTCTGCCAAATGCCTAAATGTAAATGTATGTAATGTAAAAAGGTTGATGATTGCCATGAAACTGTGAAACTTAATCCTTCAAATTGCCCCGGTCATTTACACTGAGGCTCATTTTAATGTCTGTAGAATACTGTAGAGAAACAGTTTGGGCTCTGGTTAGCAACCACCCAAAGCATCTTAGCAACCATCATGCAACACCCTGGCAATGCTCAACAACCTTGTGTCTTAATGTTGTGTTTTGATGGAAAAGCCTTTGGATTTTCTTTACAACATTTCTGAATGTGGATTGTGTGAGACATGATTCAGAATATGACGCATTATCAAACATGTCAATCAAACTGATGAGCGTGACACACGAATATCAGTTATGGGACTGTGAGGAGTGAGTGAATTTATAAGGAATAATGGAATAAATGTGACTCATTTCTGACTCATTTCATATTCTCCGGAGCCAGGCGGGATAACTCATTCAGTTGTGGCGAATGGCAGAGGACCACACAGACGTTCAAATAAAATAAAATAGGACCTCAGGGGGAGAAAATCAGTACAATATTTTCATATTTTGCAGAACTGTTGTTTTTATTACCTTCTTTAAGAATAAACCAAGGATAGTGATGTGATTTGATTTGAAGTGCCCTGGTCATCCAAGTTACGAGTTGAAATAAAAAAAGAGTCTGTTTGCTTTTTGTTTCATTACACTACAGGTCAAAGGTTTGGGATTTTACTTTCAAATTTTAGAATACTATTAATGGGAAGTGAAATCAAAGTATAGACACCCAAAATATTCTCTTGTCATTTTAGCAAGCAGCTTTGTGAGGTCTCGTCCTGAGATGCATTTTAATCACTATGAAATCCTTTTATTCTTCTGTATTATAATTCAGTCGTTCATTTTTGTCTATAAAGTGTATTTAAGCATACGACTTCATATCAAAGGTTTCTAAGATCATAAAAACAAACTCTACCGCCAGTATATTTTGTATTTGAATCTGATTGTAAGTTCAGACGTAGTAAAAGCACTGCTTTCATTGACTCTTTACATGGGAACAAAAGGGAACTTTGAAGTACTGAGGCGGTGGTGTGTGCATCTATCTGTCGAACGCATTACGGTTTTATAAGGCTCTGTGGCATTGCTGCTCCGCAACCTTTTGTCCTCATGAATGTGTAATGTAGACTCACCTTTCTCCCCATGACATCGTAAACCGTGTCCAATGAGCTGACACGCTCTATTTAACCCTGTTCATCTGTGACACACGGCAAACATTAAACCTCCACTTTAATACAAGCCGCACTTGGACCACACGTTTATGTCAACAGGTTTACAGTCGTGCAAACATGAATAAATTATTGAATGCAATAAAAAAATATTGATCACATGATTGCTCTGAGGTTGCTTTGAGTAAATTTCATAAGTATTGTTTGAGTTCATATTGTGATCTTCAATAATATAGACTTTTGATTGCAGACGAGACACAGTGCTCGTACATTCTGCTTATCAGTGTTGGGCAGTAGCGTCGCTACAAGAAGTGACTAGCTTAACTACATTTTTCAGTAGCGTGGTGGTAGTGTCGCTGTTTTCTGAATCAAATAGCTTTTCAGTAGCGAAGCTCTCTCGTTGATCTAGTAGTGCGGTAGCGTCCACACAAGCTAATGTTACATATTCCCAAACATTTCTGAAGAACAAGCTCAAACTGCTAAGCATCATCGATCCTGGATCAGTAAGTGACGCCACCACCATACACGGACCGGCCGGTGACTTCTTCCTCGTGTTTTACGGCAAACAGCTTTTTGGTGCATTACCGCAACCTTCTGCTCCGGATGGTTAAATTATACAGTTTGTCCTCGAAATGTACCCGTCTAAATTGAGCATAACCCATGCAAACACAGGTGCGTACACATTATTGAATAAATAATTGAACTGAACAATTACGCCTGTCTTTCTGTTTGAATGAATGTTTTATTGATTACTGAGATAGCGTTGATTTGGAATGAAGTTAGTTCAATATAAAAAATGTATTTAAAAAAATAGCTTTGATGTAGTAAACTACTTTTTCCATGTTGCTCTAGCTTAGCTTGCTACATTTCCCAGGGGGGTAGCTTCAGTGTAGTGAAGCTTTATTTAATGTAGAGCAACTGATAGCTTAGCTTGCCCAACACTGCTGCTTATTACACACAGAGGGACGCGCAGAAACACACAATAATGACAAATATTTATACAAATTAATTACAATGTAAAAGATTATTATTGTGGACATTAAGATCAAAATCCGGCTTGTCCTGTAGATGTTCTGCTTGTGCGCTTTAACATCTCTGATGTGTTTCCTCTCTAGAGAAGTCTGCTATTTAGAGCAATCCACCAACTGGCTCTTAAATTTCGTTACACTGTACTTGTATATGTGTAATGACAACAAAGTTGAATCTAATCTAAAGGGAATGGAAGATGACACTCTGATTGGTTTATTGCACGTTACGGCCAAAAACACCCTCCACTTATTAAGAGAATCAGGACAACCCGTTTAGACCATATGTCCTGGCGCGCCGACCGTTTCTCTGCTGTTAAACTAGTGTAGTGGGATTGCCCCTTTAAGATTAGTCTGCGTGGCCCTTTTAAGAAATAGCAGCTCATTAAGTGGGTGGGTACGTCAGGTAATCAACCAGCTATATAAACTCAGGTGAGTTAGGTGCTTCATGACATTCAATCGATGTGACCTGTTGGTGTAGGTCTTGGTTCTCCTTCACTCCTCGAGAAAGAGTAGTCGGGTGTGTCCAGCGATGCTAGTGAGCATGTGAGTCAGTTTTTTACACGTGAAAGAGGTTGCCAGCTGCTGTTTTGCTGCGGTTAAAATAGCGTTTCCAGTTTGGGACGCTGGATTCCCCTGTTGTTAAACGCTCACGATTGTCGTGAATGCTCGCGATCGCCTTGAATGCTCACGATCACCTTGAATGACTGCCTTGACAACTGTACCACAATCACGGATGCGCTCTAAACCCGTGGTCATTGACTCTGGTGCTACCGGGTTCGCTCACGTAGCTGGCGTAATTCCATTTGATTTGCGTTTATTCGTTGTCTGTGTATTTTGTTCAAATGTGGGTGTAATGGAGTTGAATTGAAATCGCTTCATTGTATTTAGTATTGTTTATTAACAAATTTAGTTGTTTTTGTTACTTGGGTTGGTTGTATTCCTTTCGTTGTCATGCTTTACATTTATGCTGCTCTATTACGGAGTTGAGTATTTATCTGTTTTGTTGTTCTGTTGACCTTGGTTCATTTGATGGTTGTTAAGTGGGTTTAAATTTATTATTCCTTTTTGGGTTTGGTTGGTTTGAAGTGTTTTGATTTGTATTTATTTTGTTTTTGAATTGAGCAGTGAAATGTGTATGCAAAGACATAATATCAAAGAAAGAAACCAACTTTAATTTATTTTTGTTGTGCATTGTATTTTGTTCTTTTGGCCAGTGTATGGGTGGCCGGCCCAGGGAAACGGTCTAAACGAAACCCATTGGGATGATTCATTGACATTTATTAAATTTTACCATTGATATTGAGTTACAGGTGTTTTTAGAAATTGATAAATAAATTTAGTTGTCTGTGGTTTTGTCTCTGCTTGTCCTTTTCATTCAGTTGAAAGCCTGTAATTGGGGAGGATCGATTATTGGGGTTTGAGCAAGGGCTTTACCAGTGTAAGCTAATGATCGTCATACGGTCACACTAGCAAAAGTGGATTAGGACACGCCCTGAGTGTACCTGCGCCGTGTGCTTTAAACCATGAGCTCAGATCGGGAAAATAGGGCCCTGGGATGAAATCTTTTTGGTTACTGGCATTCTTCCAAATATCTTCCTTTGTGTTCAGCAGAAAAGTTTTATGTATACAGGTATGAAACTATCTGACCGTACCGTAAATGTTCATGTTGCCAGCACCACCCGGTCCTGTAGATTCATCCTCTACAACATTAGGAAAGGTCTAATTTTCCTATCAGAGCACTCTATGCAAGTCCTAGTCCAGGCTCTTGTCCTGTCCAAACTGGATTATTGCAATGCGCTTCTGGCTGGACTTCCTGCTTGCACAATCAAACCTCTCCAGATGATCCAGAATGCGGCGTCAATGAACCGCAGAAAGCGCATGTAACTCCGCTCTTCATCAGGTTACACTGGCTCCCTGTTGCCGCCCGCATAAAGTTCAAAGCTATGCTCCTCGCCTACAAGACCACCACCGGATCCGCACCATCATATCTCCACTCGCTAATGCAGATCTATGTTCATGCCAGATCACTGCGGCCTGCAAAGGAACAACGACTAGTGGTACCATCCCAAAAAGGAAAAAAGTCACTCTCCCGTACCTTCTCTGGATCTGTTCCACATTGGTGAAATGATCTACCAGCTGCTACAAGATCAGCAGACTCGGTTGCCATCTTTAAAAAACTCCTGATATTAAAGAGATGTCATCTGTGATTTCTCCTTCTTATAGGAAATTATAAAGTTCTTAGTAACATTTCATGAATCATTCGCAGTCAAGGCAACCTATTGAAACAGAATGGTGCACTGGGGCCGGCTCTCAGAACAAGTTTCATCGAGGGTCCGCGGCGACAAATCAAAGGCTCAGCTTTGAAATGACACTGATGTATTATAAGTGCGATATACAGATGTCACGGGTTGTTTGGAGTCTGTACAATATGATCTTGAATGTGCTGAATCCGCAGTCTACATTAATTTGATAGGTGGGGCAAGGTCATGACCTGTGGTTTTTGTCTCTGTATCTTTCAGGGACACATACAGTAGGTTGTGTGTTTGTGTTTGTGTGGGGTATAAGTCTTATCAGTTTCCTTATACAAGTATGACACAGTCCGGTTGCCACGGATACACTCATATGTGATATGAACCGTAAATATTTAACAATTCATCACTCTAGCGGTCTTTGGGACTGAAACGTTTTCTGAAAGGTTGTTGTGAAAACTATGAATATAAAATCTGCCGCTTCTGAGACCCAGATAAGCGGCATAGAAAAAATATGGATGGATATTTGTGTTCAAAAACGTTTCTATTCCTTTTTTATTGGGCACACATGTGAGGTGTTATTAGAGTTATTAGAGAAATACATATAAACACAAAATAGATGTAACATTCCCAGACAGAATTTATAAAAACAAAGGCTCTAAATAGAGGATTTATATTAAAAAGTGGTCAATGAAAACTGATTCAAATGAGTGAGTTTAATTTCCAATTTGTTACAATTTCATATTAATTCATACAGTATAAATGATACAAAAACATTTGATTATTAGATAAGAAGTAAGAATGACGCTCAACCCGAATCCTAACTGCAGATCAGACTAAAATGTACGAATATGATCAATAATCATAAAATCCGTCTGGTCTCGCGAGAACACAATATCCTCACATATGTTTTTTAGGTGAGTAAAAGACACGTTTTATCTATAAATTTCATCATTGGGGATTTCTTTAAAACAATCTAAAAATCTTGTCTCGTGAAGCACATGTGCATGAATAATGCTACAAAGTCTCCAAGTTTTCATCTTTTACTTGAAATACCACCAGTAAAGGCCACTTTCAATGGTATTATGCTGAAGCGTAAGAGAATCTATGGTCTATATATCACTTATGTAATACCCTTTCAGAAAAGAACATAGCAGCTCTGGCTTTCTCCGTATGCTTTCTCTTTTGATGGAAAGAGAGACAGAGAGAGAGAGAGAGAGAGAGAGAGAGAGAGAGAGAGAAAGGTGATGAGGAATGTCTGTAGTGTTCACTGGATGACACAGAGCAGGTGGTCAATACTGACATCGCCCCTCCGTAATGATCGTCTCACCATGTTTCAATAGGTGTGTTTGTGTGGTGGTGTCGGGCTTGTATTCTATCATCAGAGTCTGCGACTATCTATCGATTGCTGCCTCTTGTAGTCGATTTGACTAAACATTAGGCTCTCTGAGCTCTTACGGTGCGAGAAGCAGTTGTTTGTGTTGGGCATACGGCTGGTGACTTCGGTAATTGTTTGGCAAAATTCCTGTAGCTCTCAAAGCGGTTCGTGTCGGAAGTCTTTCTTTGTTTTCTCACGCAAAGTGCTCTTTTAAGGTTGCATTGCTTAGATGCCAACAAAAGTCTGAAGCGTACTGTTTCGCGAGATTTGACTCATGGGTTGGATTTGGTTGTAGGTGGTGAGAACAAATACCCAATCCAGATTGGATTTTACCAGATGGAAAAAAGGCATCAGACAGTCAGATAAAGGGATCTTAGGTGATTCGCCGTCTTGGAACGGCAACAATACCAGTAGTAACTTCTTAAATTCCATTCAAAGGAGGTGACCACCAAGCATCCTTTTTAATTGTCGTTTCACAGACGATGCTTTCCGAGGCCTTAATGTCGACTGTTAAAGGTGCGCGTACATTCAGAGAAGACGGCCAATTCATTATCACGCTCCAGATGCAGAGTTACTGTGCCAATCCAAAAAAACTTGACTTTTCCCTTCTGAGGTCGTAACCCGGAGCTCGAGCGTGCTAAAAGCTTTCTCAGATGTAACCGTCTCATTAGATGTTTGGATGGAGCTCCATAAACTCACTGCGATGAATCTCACGGCCCATTAATCTTCTCAACAGGGCGACGGCAGCCAACCTCTTCCTCTGGGAACGCGTTTCTTATTTTCGAATGCCAGCCATCATTGCTGCTGGCAAGTAGAGCATTGCACAAACATCTTATCCAAATGAGATGAAAACTATCCTGGATTTGGACGAGGAAAACTTGATCAACTTTGTGTGGCAGGAAAAGCTTTATTTGAGTCACGGTTGAACTAGCAGAGGACGAAGGGTCTGGTAGCTATAACCTTAGTCCAAGGAAGACAGAAGAAGATTGGATGAGAACAGAAAGTAATGAGACATTTCTTACTTGGGAGTTTAAAGTCTTGTTGACTGCACTGATCGACCCAATGCCTTGGTCAAATAAACAGATTCCGGTCATTTGTTTTGGTGGCTTTCCTTCATGCTTCTGGCGTAAAATAAGACATTTTATATTGGGTTGCCTTTGGCATTTAGTTTTTTTAGAATGGATGCCCTTAGCCTATAATTACAGTTTTTAATTTTTAATACACATTTGTATTTATCATAATTTTTTATTATAAATAGAATTACACCCGTCATATTAATATAGGTGTGGTGTATGGAAGTGAAATAATAAAAATTACAAAGGCTTTGTTCCAAAATTAAGTTTCATTGCCATAGTAAATATCAGCGGAAAGAGACTAACATATTTATATACTGTATACATGTATATACCAATATTAGCTTGCAGTTTTTTAGTTTTTATTTTAATTTTGTTGAGCTTTTAGTAATACGCTTTTATATGTTTATTTTTCATATAACTTTTTATTTATTATTTAGGAATTTCATTACAGTATATGCTATTTTATTTAGCTTT
Organism: Barbatula barbatula; assembly: GCF_947034865.1. Classification (NCBI taxonomy): domain Eukaryota; kingdom Metazoa; phylum Chordata; class Actinopteri; order Cypriniformes; family Nemacheilidae; genus Barbatula; species Barbatula barbatula. The sequence continues at coordinate 613,236 of NC_136771.1, read as the reverse complement.
TTTGTCTTTCAACATTGCTATTTATGTTTAGGTTTCATACATTTTTATTTCAGTTTAAGTGATTTATTTATTGCCATTATATAATTTTAGTGCTTTGACATGAACTCAGTTTGTTGCTATTGCTAATATAATTATGTATAGTTTTAATTTATGTTTTGAGATTTAAGTTATTTTTTGTTAATATTTTTTGCCTGTTCAGGTTTATTCATCAGTTGAGCGACATGTTATGTCTACTGAGAAACGCTAATGAGATGCACTCAGTGAGTTTATGAAGCTCTCTATTTCTTCAGTTAACAGAAAGGGAGCACACTATTGTTTTCACAGCAAAACCTTTTTTTTACTTGTTGTTCTGAATGTAAATCTGCCAACACAAGCACGCAACGTCAAGTTTTTTTCTTGCAGAGCTTCTTCTGGGGTTGGTTTGAAAAGCAATCGCCGCAGTTTTGCACCCCATTAACTCCCGTAAGCTCCATCACTAGTGGTTAAGTACAGTTCTGGTGAACAAATGAATGCTGCAGGATATTTAGGATAGCAAGGCCCCCTGGGATACGTTAACAGATGAGAGATGAACATCGAGGCAGCGCATAATGAAACAGCACCCAGAGCAAATGCTCACATAACCACATTAACACTAAATCGCTGGAAAGTTGAGTTCAAGTTATGATTCTGTCTGAATCCATACCAATTTTCAGGATCCAGATATTGTTATGACTCCAGTTTCCATGGAAAATTGGAAAAATCTGTCATTATTTTCTCAACCCACAGGATAGTTTTCAGAATGTATTTAAGATTAAATGTAAAAAACCCAGAGGACAACGTGTCAAATGTAAATTTTATCCACAGTCTCAGACATTTCTCTTAAAATGTTTCAACAAAAAAAAGTTTCAACAGTTTATATAACTGTAATGTAGTTATAACATTTAATATAATTAATGTATTCATTCCCAACCTTTAATAGAGCTTTTAATGTGGCACACTTTAGTCCCCTTTCTAAATTTGATGTCCTAATAATCCAAAAATAATTCATTTTCATATATTGTTTGAGGATGCGTGTCACAATATTTTTCTCCCCCTCCTTAACCAAGCCCTGTTTTCTCACCACCGTGATTGATATCCGGTCTTGACTGTGAATGCCGCCAAGATCTAAAAAAGCCAGCGAGTGCACTTAAGATGCAGTCATTTTTCAGCCGTGCTGCAGTAAAGGCTTCGACAGAACACACAGAATTTGGAGGAGCTGCACCAGAGAGCGGCAATCGTATATTCTCTGTGATGCATTAGCACGTCGCGTTAGGGCCTCCGACGTTCATCTTCATCTGACAAGCAGAGACAGAGATATTTAAGAAGGGCTCAATATAGTCGTCATATTTCATTTACTCTTTTTTTTTGTGTGGTCCACTGGTGTCAGAGGGCCGGCTCAGGCTTTTGTTAAGTGTCAAGCCGGTGCAGGTCATGTGTCCTTAATGTACAAGCTCATCAGTCAAACGAGTTCTATATAATAAAATAACTGTATTATTACTGTGTGTGAAAGAAATGATGAGTTCCAAAGCGTATATCACATCAAGGGTACGGTAACAAATGTGAGGAATTGTTGCTTTATGTGAATGGAAATTGAGATCCTATCTAGATGTCTCGTGGCCGGTCAACGGTGTTCCATCTCATTTCTGACTCCATTCATTTTAGTTACAGTGGTTTTAGTGACAAGCAACATTAATGTGAATTATTTTTTGTATTTGGTGATGAAAGACTGTGATCGTTGGATTGCTGTGTCTGAGCAAATTTGAGTCCAGTTTGAGACATGCTGAGATCTCTTTTGAAACTATACAGGTGCATTATTATAATCTGTTTCTTAATAATAATTTCCAACACAGTCTCACAGGAATTATAGAACTGTAAATCTATGAATTATTGTTCATGGACACAAATTTCCCATTTTTTCATGTCATTCAGCACGGGAACATCTACAGTCACCACTGGTGTTCCCCATGGTTCTGTTGTGGGCACACTTTTGTTAATTATCTCTTGGTTAAATCTTAAGGATGCATGGTATTCATTTTCACTGTTATGCAGACGGCACCCAACTTTACCTGTCTGCTAAACCCACTGGTTCTTTTCCTCCACTATTTCTGTCCAGTTGTGCAGCCGAAATAAAATATTATCTTTCAGCTAATTTCTTGAAATTAAATGGCACCAAAACTGAGGCCCTACTCGTTGGAACAATACATACATTTTCACCTACGTAATATTACCCGTCCATGTTCTTCTCTCTCAACCAACAATACAGCAGTCCTTATTTACGCACTACTCACCTCACCTATAGACTATTGTAATGTGTCTCTAGAGTCAGACCTTAGCTTCAGTAGTCATGTCAAAGCAACAACTAAATCAGCATACTATCATCTGAAAAATATTGCAAGACTTAGAGAAACTAGTGCATGCTTTCATCACCAGCAGGGTGGATTATTGTAATGGACTCCTTACTGGCCTCCCCAAAAAGACCATAAGACAGATGCAGCTCATACAGAACGCTGTGGCAAGGATTCTGAGCAGAAGCAGAAAATATGATCATATCACACCAGTCCTCAGGTCCTTACACTGGCTACCAGTTACATATAGGATAGATTTTAAAGTTTTATTACTGGTAAATAAATCGTTCAATGGCCTAGGACCTCAATACATTGCAGACATGCTCATTGAATACAGACCCAAAAGAACACTCAGGTCATTAGGATCGCATCAGCTAGAAATACCAAGGGTTCTCTCCAAGCAAGGAGAGTCTGCATTTAGCTATTATGCGAGCCGCAGCTGGAACTAGCTTCCAGAAGAGATCAGATGTGCTCCCACAGTAGTCACATTCAAATCCAGACTCAAAACACATCTGTTTAACTGTTTAGCATTTAATGAATGTGCACTGTGCCTCTGACCGTCCCACTGTTTGTACTCTACTTTATTTGATTTATTTTCAATTCTAAACTATATTTTATTTTTTTATTCTTAACTGGTTAATTTTTATTTTTCTTATTTCATCACTGTTTTATCAAATGGATATTTTTAATTTCTTCTATGTAAAGCACTTTGAATTACCATTGTGTATGAAATGTGCTATATAAATAAACTTCCCTTGCCTAATGCCCTTCTCACTGGTGTTCCAGTTAGAGGTCTTCACGGGTCCACTTAGATCCGAAAACCCGAGGTCCGGCCCGAGACCCGAGCGGGTTCGGGTCTAAAAGATTCACGGGAGTTTCGGACACGGGTCGGGTATATTATTAGTGTCTTCGGGTCTCGGGTAATATAAAGTAAAAATTATTTTGCTTAATTGACCCGAGGAAGACCCGAACTATCCTGTACAATAACAGCGCGTCGCTTGTGTGTGTGCGTGTAGTTACCAACTCTCCTCCAACCCTCAGTCGATCGGTTGAAAGCCACGCAAATCTTCCGAAAGTCGCGGTGATCTGAAATCACCTTAGAATTGAAATCCCGAAGTTTCCAACGCTGCAGGGGTTTGCACTCGATGTAGTTACTATCGTATTCAGGAAAAACATACTTCCACCAGGCGGCCAGAAGTAGATATTAAAAGACGCGCACATTTCAGTACTACGCGGTTTGGAACACATTGTTGAGACAGAATGTTCGCGCGAGTGGTTGCTATGTCGTCACTTATTTAGATTTGATTCAGCTAAAACTGGCACAACCCATTTAGCCTCAGTTTGCGCAATTTGCCAGAGCTAAACAAGAGGATAAACGTGTTCATTGCCATATCAATTTCATTAATACACGTCGGTTTACATTCAGGTCTAGTCGGGTTTAAAAAACATATACAATGGGTCGGACTCGGGTCTTACGTTATCGGGTCTGTCTCGGGTTCGGGAAAAAAGTGATTCGGGTCATTTCGGGTCGGGTAAAGATCTTTGGACCCGAGAAGACCTCTAGTTCCAGTATCTATGTAAACTCCAGTTGTTCCGAATTCTGCAGCTCGTGTTCTTTCTAGAACACCTTCTACTGTGAACATTTTGAATGCACAGATACCTCACGGTCGCTCTGCAATTATTTTTGTCAGCAAGTAATATTGAGAAAAATTGATTTGTATTTTATTTCTGTATGGATACAGTACATAATATCATCTAAATATTAAGTAAATAAATACTTTTTATTTGCACACACATATAAAGAGAGAGAGAGAGAATATGACTATTTATGGGTACACGTTAAAAAAAAAAAAACAGTTTTTTTATTTGTATTTATTGGCAGAAAATTGGCCGATGTTGGTAATGTTTTATTCCAAAATATCTGTTCCAAAATGAATATCTGATGGAACAAGATTTTTTTTCACAACTTTCATCCGTCTTCGCATTCTTGTTTTGTTAAAAACAACACATCTTGTGTTCAGTTAAGGACAACACATGGTGTAAATTATTTTCAGCCCTATGGCTCTGATAAGAGTGCTCCTTGACTACATGTGTGTGGATGAAATAAAGTCGAGTGACACCCCAGATGTTGGATCAAAAACGTTTTTCGATACGTCGCGTGATGCGTTGAATCATTTTATGCATGTCGCTTTGTTACCATAGAAATTTACATAATGAACTCCTCAGACAAATGTGAAATTGATTTAACTACATCAATAAATTAGGCGTATTATCTGTCATACAGGTGGCATATTGAGTAATTATGAACTGGCTAATCACCTTGCCAGGAATGACATCCTCTGGGTCTCTGCACAGTCAAACTTCTGTACCCAACACAACCATCCAACATCATGTGAAGTCTCCAGCAGCAGGTGCGTACAGTCCTCACTTCCCCGTGATTGATGCTCCCCATATGCGCATTAAGGAGCCTCGTCCCGTCTTCCCAAATCGTGAAGCAGATACATAATTTTAATTCACTGCGAACAGGTGAGTTCTGTAAACATCGTGATCATTTCAAACTTGGTGTGTTAGGGGTTCAAGCGGCGGTTTTTAAAAGTTGGCACGAGCGTAGCAAGAATTGCCAGGCACTAGCTGTGCCAACCACAAAGACAGCCAGCTTCAATGTGCTAGAGCTTTCGTTTTAAAGGGATAGTTCACCAATAAAAAATTATAATGTTATCATTTATTCACACTCATGTTGTTTAAACCTACATGTGAGACTTTCTTCTGGGAAAGAGATTTTGACAAATGTCTCAGTGTTCATACAATGGAAGTCAATGAGGTTCAGTGTGGTTTGGTTTTCGACGTTCTTTAAAAAATCTTCTTTGCAAAAGAAAGAAAGTCACACAGGTTTGGAATATCTCCTATTCTATGCACATTTGTCACAGAAACATTGAGTTCTTTGAATTAGGTCGCCCAGATGTGTGAGATTTTATGGAAAATTGAAGAATGGCGTGATGAGGTCACGGGAGCGATCGCTCACTAATTTCCTTCTGATTTTGAAACACGGCCCGTGAGATGGAACGTCACCCAGCTCGGCGATTCACTGACGGCAGGTTTGAAGCCAAATGTGTCAGTAGGAAAGAAAAGGGAGGCCTCAGCTGTCCAGAGCCGATCACACGCGACAGCTGCTAAGCGGCCCGGGTGACTTTAGAACGAGAAAGAATTACCTGCTGGAACCTTGATAAAACTACAGCAGAAACCGCCATCATAGCTCTCGCTTTCCTTTCACCCCTGTTTTCCTCTGAAGTCGGGTGTGCAGTTTGATTACATTTTTTTTAGATCCTCTGAAATGTTTCCTTGTCAGATTGTACGATAGGACCCCGGTGTGTTGTGGGTGAAAGCCAGGCCGGGTTGTGCGACATCAACGGTCCTTTACGTCAGCACTGACAGCATTAACTGAGCGTTTAAACATCAACTCACTGACACACAGAATTGAAATGCTAGCACACAAACTCAAGCAGGCCCTCGTGTTAACACTGCCAATGGTTGGTCTGGAAACCAAAAGGATTTCTTTAAAGCAAACCATAAGAATCTCAATTGTTTCCTCGAGACATTCATGAGATTAAATGGAGAGAAAATTGAAATGTATATTAGTCTCATGAGCGTCTCAGATATTTCTCCTCAGAAAAACAGTCTAAATGTGTCTGTCATGAGAGTTTGAGAGGAGACGTCATCATTGTGTCAGACTGAACTCAGATTTGTCTCGTCTGCAATCAAAAGTCAATATTATTGAAGAGCTCAATGTGAACTTATAAAGTTTTTATTTCTCTTTAGTGGTTTTAGGAAAAACATCTGTTTTGTGAATTGACACTTAAATGAAACACAACTTAGAACGCCGCAGATCTCCTGAGATATAAAAACATTTTCTTTTAATGAATAAACGTTTAGTCAGATGAATTCAGATGATCTTTATCAGTCCTGGGAAAGCATTTTCAGAAATTAAAGGTCTACAAAAATATTTAGCTGCTACCAAATTGGTCCCAGACAGCAAATCGGTCCAGTGCTCAACACCCCACAATCAAACATCTCTCAGGACAACTAAATCCAGCCTAGACGCCGTCACCTTTGCTCTGTGTTTCTTAGCACCCTGTCCTTCCCTAATACACAGCAATCAAACGTCTCTTGGGACAATAAAGACTGTGGCACACGCTGCCATCACCTCGCCCAGCTCCTAATAGTCCACAATCAAACGTCTCCGCGACGACAGAAGCTTTTCCAACATCAGCAGCGCAAGTTAATGAGAAAACGTGGGTGGAGAACGAAGAACAAGAGACAGAACTAAAGCCACCTCCTCTTTCTCTCGCCCGCTTTCTCATACGCCTCATTCCCTCTCTCACCCTCTGCCGGATAATAGCAGGCGTTTTACACCCTGAGCCCACAGAACACTTGTTAATGTGTGCTTAAAAGGATCTCGCGTCAGCCAGTTTCTGGGTGTAAAGAGATGCACAACATGCTAATGATGCTCCATGAATAAAACCTTGTCTGTGGGGATTGGTGTAGCGCGGGGCTCAGAGAGATGCTCGGGAAGGTGCTTGTGCTTGACTGATGGTGACATCACTAACAACACTTGGTGGTTTTGCTAAATTGTTTAGAGGGGAACGTAAAAAATGTTCAAATAATGACCATTTGTTATGGTGGGCTGCGCATTTATTTGTTTCACATTCTTTGTCACTTAAGATTGTGTTAAAAGAGTCACCAAAAATGTTTATTCTCACCCTCAAGGTTTGAAAGATTGTCAACGTTGTTCTTTTTCAAACAGTTAACAAACACAGTGGCTGTCAGTCTCCACAAAGCCAAGAAAACATACTTATTTATATCTTATTTATTTTAGATTCTTGTTATTATTTGAATGTTTTTGTTAATAATAATTCAAAATATAATATAATGTACACAAATGTTTATTTGGACTCTTTTTATGTACTTGCTCAATAATAAATAAAGTTATATATTAATTGATTTAAAAGTGCATCAACCACTTTGAAAAACGTACGCAACGCTGCTCTGCTTCCTGTTCCACTACACAAATATTTGAACAGAACAAACTATTTTTTACAAATATCTTTAATATGTAAGATTAAAAACAATTAGTTACTTGAACAAGTGTTTACATCTTGCGAAGTGGTCTATAAATAAATAAAAACGATTGCAGCTTTGATTTTACTATAGTTGCTGATGTGAATGTTTGTTGTGCTTGATATTTAACTATAGTTTAAGCTTAGTATGTTTTTTATTCAATGAACAACCGCTTTATTTTCGTCTTTGTCTTTTTTCTTGTTTTTTTTCCGGGCCTTGCCATGGTAAAAAGAACAAACCTAACATGATCTCTGATGCTCCACGGAAGGAAGAAAGTGAAAGATCTGAACCAGCGCGAGTAAATAATGTCAGAATTCATTTAAACTATACTTTCAAAAATGTACTTTTATGGTTAACCTTTAGAATTCGTAGGATAAACACATGTGGCACGAAAGCAGGAAAACACTGGTGCATCTGGGTGGTTCTGTTTTCCAATATGTTTGGTGCAAAAGTCAGCGAAAGGTCCTGCATTACTCTAATGGCCATTAAATGACAAAAAGCTGTCCAAAAACACCAGCTGGTGTGTCTACTCTTTCCTCATTACCATTTTCATGAGCTGGACTCGTGCTAGTCCAGATAATGGCCTGGCACCTCAAAGCAATGGCATTTTACAAAACTACACACATTCATCATGTCAAACCGCCACTCGCGCTAATAAAACATGTGCCTTGCGTGTTAAATAACCACATGTGACGCAGAGACGTTTGCTACGGGAAATTATTCTCATTCTCCAAAACACTCTTTTTGCCTCTCATTGTTTTATGGTTGGATGCCCAAAGGCGTGCACATCGTGCTTGTTTACTGTATTTTCACTGGAATACGTTCACTTATCGAGCAAATGATGCTGTTATAATTTTCCAATAATGCATTCGCACCTTTAGTCGCTACAGACTGTAAACATTCAATGGCACAGATGATTGTAAGGACAAAAGGGACATCGTGAATTAATCACATTACACTGCATGTGCAATTCCCATCAATTTACTCCAAAGATGTTTAATCTCTTCTGAAGAGCTATTAAAGAGACGCATGTATATTCAGCCGCGTGCCGCAGCTTTTTCCACATCATAAACACAGTAAATATGCACAGCACATTTTTTAAATGATCACACGGAATGGCATGATTTACAGGTGAATTTCTTTAAATATTTATTTTTAAGGTTTTTAAACTTCTTATTTTTGTGATTATTTTTATGTCAAGCACTTTGAATTACCATTGTGTATGAAATATCCTATATAAATAAACTCACCTTGTCTTGTTTTGAAGAACTGCATACTAACTCATTAAATACCTTTTTTTGCATTTTCTGCAATTTTCCAAAATGCGCACATTGTCTGGTATGTTACCCACAATGCACTGCGCTCACCTTGACCTTGCTTTTCCTGGAACGTCACCCTAACAAGCTGCTTCCAACCTCATTTACGCGCTCCGCAGCTTCATATCTCCAGGTAACACACCTGACACGCGCTTTATTCTCCCTTTTTATTGGGCAGGGGTGATTTAGCTGCGACGTTTCAGTACACTACCGCAGTATTCTAATTGCAACAACAAGCTACGGGACCGAGGCCGTTCTCCAGTCACGGGGAGCCGTCGCGGAGACGCAGCATTGGGTGACAAGAGGAAGACGATCAACGACGTAATTAATGTAGCTCCTGCGGCGAGGGAGGGCTGTGATGTTCACCGGGGGCTTTGAGGCAGGTCCTGATGCTGTTATCTACCCTACATGTGCCGCTGAGGATGTAAGAGGGTTCAGTGATTTCACACTGTTAGGATTGAAGAAGCTTAGGCTCGCATTTGAATCGCATCCGCCAGGCGTCCGTGTCTCCTCTCAGAAGTGTTCTGGAAAGTTTTTACAGTTGAAATGTCTTCCTTTTTATTCTAAAACCACGGGTGTTTTTATAATCTTGTCCGGTAAGGCAAATTTTATATTGGTTATGAAGTTGATTCTGAGTTTTGTTGCATTTGCGAGAAAACCAAAAGTCACAAACCTGGTTGAAAATGTAATTGCTCTGATGTTTTAACTTTGCGATGGATTTCTGAAATATCAACATCGTCTTTGTTGTTTCTCATGAAAACCTTCGTGAGAAATGCTGTAGAGTCAAATGAGTCATGTGGATCTTGGGTTCAGACGAATCCACCGAGAGTCTTCACAGTTTCACAGATCACAGTTTGGATGTCGTTGTCCTCACTTAAACCCACTCTCTCATTAAGTCAAGAACAGTTTGTAAAAGTATATAAACTCAGGGAAGAGAGCAGGCTTTCTCAATCTGTACTGTCCATTGATAATAGGTTTATTGTTATGGCTACGAATGAACCGGTGTTATGCCTCGACCCTATCAGGGGCAGGATTTCAAATGTCACTCATGAAAGGTTTATGAGGACATCATGAATGTTTGTCAACCGCTGTATGATCAATGCCAGGAAGCTCAATAAAACACGCAACATACAACAATTTCATGCAGTGATAAACCAATTCAAGTATAAACTTAGTTTCAGATTGCTTTGGAGAAATACGTATAGACTAAAACAAGACAAATGCTGACATACAGTAAAAGTATACTTTAATATGGAAAACACGGAAATCGTATTATTGAAGATATTAATTTTATATGAATGTATTGATTTGATAACTTCGATTTTTTGATAATTTCATATTTTAAACACTGACTTTTATTTGCAGAATTAATTTTACTTGCAAAACTAAGCCAAATATATTAATATTAACAAGATGCCCCACTGCCGTTACAATGAATGACGAGGAATGCACCGCTCAATATGGCCTCAGAACGAGCCAATCGTCAATTTGTAAGGCTCTTGTAAGGCGCTTGCCAGCCTGTGCGCAGACGCAGTAGATGAGGCGATGTCGAAAAAGGTGATTTTTAGCACAATGTAAGTTTAGCAAACCAAAGTTATGAAACGGTTCATGTCATGTTTAATTATTGATTGGAAAATTTGCTGTTTAATTGTGATTTCTGCCAGCGATTTTAGAAATATTTGCCTTCCCATTCAAGTAGATTGGACTGTGGACTTGCGATGACGTAAATAGCTGCCCAGAGGCATTGCAAACATGGCCGCCGAGTGGCACTACGTCTGTGAACCGACTTTGACTAAGCACAGTTTGAGACATTATTGGAGAAAACAAGAAGAGCAGAGGGATTAAGCAAACACCACAATCACTTCATCTAATCTCCAATTGTCAAAGAAAAACAATTCATGTATTTCATTTTGTGATTTCTTTTTTGGTTGTACTGGCAGATTGTGTTCCATTGTGAGTAAAGGAATAGTTCACCCAAAAATATAAATGTAAGAGATTTTAAATAGAAAATATGAGAATAAAATGTCACCCTGGAGCACAAAACCAGTCTTAGGTAGCATGGGAACATTGTATATTTCAAGCCAAAAATAATTTGGTTATTAAGTAAAGATAGTGTTACATGAAGATAGTTTGTACATTTCCTACCGTTATATACAAACTTTATTTTTTGTAAATAACGTGACCAATATGCTATGCTATGGACTTTATCAATATTTTCATCATCAGACTCCAGATTTACAAATAGTTGTATCTCAGCACAATCCTAACAAAACATGCATTAATGGAAAGCTTATTTATTCAACTTTCAGATGATGTTTTTTTTTATTGACCTGTAAAAGTGTTTTTGTTGTCCTGGGTCACAAATATGGAAATATCATGAAAAAAATATGTGTGGTTACTCTAGAGCTTAAAAGTCAATACATGGTATAAAGAAATTGCATTACCATCATTTTTACTTTGCATATTATTAAACATTGATTATGAAGATTCAGCTTGCGATTTATTTGTTCATTCTGTATGGACTCAGTCCTGACATAACACCAAGCCCTTCAGCTTCATTACTATTCAAGTATCAGATACCATTCGGATTTTATAATGCTTTCAAACAAATGATGGTACTTAGCTTGTCAGATAAAACGCATTTAGTCGTGAAGACTTAGACAATCTTACACATTCTGTTTAACTCCAACAGTCCATTTGCTGAAGCTTAATAAGCCGAACATTGAAGAAAATGCATTGACCATCAAATAAGTGCATTCAGGAAATGACTCAAAAAAGCAGGTAATTGTAGAAATAAGACGTGATGGTGTCACGTAACTGGATTTGATTTGTCAATGTGCTATGGAGGGACTGGCATGGCACTAGAGTTTCTCTCTCAAATCTTTTCACGTGTTCTGTGTTTGTGGTTTAGTGGTGTTGAGAGGCATTAGTTAGCATTCTGCACCGACTTGACGCCACCAAAGCCAGCTTAATAAGGACTTATGAATGGATGAGACGTGCTTGTTGAATCCTAATATGCAGGGTTTTGATAAGAGCTTTCAACAGGGCGTCTTCTGTGAAATAGATATGCAAATTACCTTTAGAGAGCGTGAATGAACAACATTCAATACAGAATCAGCATTTTTATGAACTTCCGAGACGGCAATAAGTGTAACATGGATTTCAACGATAACAGCGAATCTTTACCAGGGTCAAAGTTCAAATGCGCTTCTGTCATGCTTGCATATGGGTGAAATAATATCATTTAACTTACATATAAACAGTTTATTTCCAAAAATTTTTTTTTTTACTGTGCATTCCAATTCATTTTATTCAAACTGCAGTTGGTTTGTTTTGATTTAAGCCATAATGACTCATAAGTAACAGCAGCTAACATACACAATAAAACACAAAACAAACATGATTTTAATAAATTTGCTATCTCATTTTGGAAATAAACTCTTCATATATTCTCCAATCGGTTTTCAAAAGCACTGTTCATCTTTACCTCCATATTTTGACCTATAACTATTTAACTAATATACAGTATACTAACTTTAACACACCCAATAGAGGGAACGAACCAAACTTAATATAAAATTTTAAAGCACAGAGGACTTTCTATGGAAAAGTCTCCTGACACTTTGTCATTGTTCTTTACCCAACAAGTGCAGCGGGAAGCTTTTAAGTCTGACAATTGTATTTTCTTAACGCCAAAAGCAGTTTGGCTGCGCAGATAAGCCGATGCCTGTATTCAGTAAACGTCTGTTTATTTATGGACCTGCTTCACACAATACGGCTTCGGCAAATTATTTACTTCCAAGTGTTCCCTAGACAAACCCACATTCGCTTTCTGCAGAAGTCCAAAAAAAGAAAAATGATGCATCCTGTGAGAATGTTTTGATTAAGTTATTATTATTTTATTACAAATATTCGTACATTATTTTATTTATGTCGAATGATATTTTAGTTATGTAGAAATTCCAAGTGGGGGCTTTTAAAAACTGGTGGTCTTAAAGTGTGAAAAAGTTGGGATTCACCGCATTTTAACACATTTCTGCATTAAAAAATAAAATAAAACAATTTACTTGAAATAAGTGAATATGTTTTATGTTTTACTTTTTAGAATCTGAATAGTGTATATATACTAAATTGTATTAGTATAATTTCAATATATTTTTGGAACTTGAAGCTTACAGTGCAGGCATTCAGATATAACAGCAGACATATACTAATATACACATGAAGAGTTTCTGGAAGGGGTGTCATCTCATCCAACGGTTACAACCAATGGTTTGGTCAAATATGCTTGTTTTTTAGGCTTATTTAAACCGACGGTTTGTCCATACACTACAAAATGTTGGGATATTTCAGCCAAACCGTTGAATTATAAATGAATGGGTTGTTTAACTCAAAATGCCATGGTGTTATAACTATATTCCTGGTTAACACAGTCTATTTTTGACCCAATGGCGGGTTTAAATAACCCAACATTGTTCAGAGTGTATGTGACTCAACCACACGTGATGTTTCATAGATCTGTCAAATCAACAGTATATGCTTCAACTAAATCTGTAAAGTGAATAATGTTTCTTGGTTTGGTGTCCGTGTGTTTCGTGTCTTCAACACCTAACGTTGTGTTCTCTGCGTTACTTCTGAAAGTTTTTCTGCGGTACAACTGTGCTGGTTGACTTTCTCTCTTGGTAATTTATTCTGTTCTATGTGGGATGTGTTTGGCGATTGAAACAGTCTCACTGATGTGAAATGAGTGATTGCGGTCTGATTCACGGCTTTTGGAGCAAAAAAAATCATAGATGAGAATCCAGATCCCCTTCTGAGTTAATGTTATCTTTCTATATGCATGATTTAACAGGATTAGTCTTGTAATTTTCAATCTTGCAGGTTACTACCTGAAGATCTATAGTAGCTTTTTACTAAACAACATATACAGTAAGTCCACGTGTTTAAAGGGAAGTGAATGTTGTGTAGTGTTGACGCCGTATTCTGTCATGACTGATGTGATTGTAGTGAATTGTAGAATGGAGATGTGTTCTGCTGATGAGGCAGCTTCAGTTTTTTTGCTGACTTGAAACTCTGAGGTCTGGGAGCTTTCCAAGTAAATCTGTCTTTGTTCAGCCTAATTTGTAAACAACTTTTCTGACTTCCAACAAATTGTTAAGCATCGGCGGACGTGTCCAACCCCAGCCTTCCTTCTCCCTGTTAAATAAGCGTGGGGCGATTCTAAGCAAAATACACAAAACTATAGGCACACGTACAAGAGATGATATTTTACTCCTCTTAAAAAAGAAAAATCACAGATGAGATCTCGTTCATTTACATTTACATTTAGTCATTTAGCAGATGCTTTTATCCAAAGCGACTTACAGATAAGGAAACATTGGAAGCAATTATAACAACATAGGCCACAAAATACACAAGTGCATCAAACTAGTCCATTAAAGCCTAGCACAGTATACAAAGCTAAGAATAGTGAGGTTAGTAAGGTTTTTTTTTTTTTTATAAAGAAGGAAAGGGAAGAGAATTAGGAAACATCAATCAGCGACGTGTTGACGGAAGAGATGCATTTTCAGGTGTTTTTTAAAGATGGCAACCGAGTCTGCTGATCTTGTAGCAGCTGGTAGATCATTCCACCAATGTGGAACAGATCCAGAGAAGGTACGGGAGAGTAACTTTGAGAGTGACTGAGCTCATTTCTCCAAGATGAGATTAAATGAGATTAAAAGGAGAGAAATGGGAATGCTCAGATAAAAAGAGTCATCAATGTGTCAAACTGAGCTCAGATTTATCAAGTCTGAAATCAAAAGTCAATATTATCGAAGATCTCAATGTCAAGTCAAACATATCTCATCGAATTCACACAAATCCAGAAGACAATCTACATTCATTTACACCTCCAGACTCTTCATGTGTTCAACAAATACACGTTCATTTCTTCCTGATTTTAATTGATTTTAGAAGAAACATCTGAGACTTAAATGAAGCACAACTGAGATCTCTCCAGTTAAATCTCCTGAGCTCTTCTAATAACAGTCTGGATTGTTGAATTATTGAAAATGACTGTTAAACCAATGTGGCAATTCAGCATTATTTTTCAATAATTCAATAATCCCTCATCAATTATTTCTCATGTACAGCAATGCATGGTGTAAAGCACTGCAGGTCTGTCAATCTCACGGGTCTCACACGTCGATTGATCATCCAATGAAATAACTGGATGAAAAATATCTCCGTCCCAGCAAAGGTGGTGAAGTGCCTGTGAGATTTGTATACGAGCATTTCTTTACAAAGTGTCTTTGCTGGAGTGTCTGGATGACAAATGGACTGGCGGTGGGTAAACAACAGATTGCCGCTCTTACGGCCGAGACCATTCCAACAGGACTGAAGGTTGCTTACTCGGCACGACTCTCATCTGTGCGTGTCATGATGAATTCTGCTTGTTTGTGTGTATGATGTATATGATGTATTGTTCATATCATACTGTGCATTTGACATAGGTGCAAGACATAACCGTTATGCAGCTCTGTCTCAGATGTTTTTCCTAAAATTGTTTGATAAAATAATGTGGATTAAAGTCAATCTGATAAGAAAGCCATATTTAGTCTTATTGATGTCCAGGAGAAAAAATTTAGATACTAAACAGATCTCATGCGTGATTTGTTTTCTTATGAGAATCTATACACAATGTTACAACGCTAGTAACAATTTGTCTCACGGGAGTTCATGACATGAAATGTAACACATTGATTTGTGTTCATAGAAACAAATTTCCTCTTCTTTCATGTCATCCAGCACCACTTTCGATCTAATATATTTGAAAATGTGATATCTTTCATATCTATAATATATCAACGCAATCCGATGGGAATTCGTACCTGTTTCACGAGGTGGCTCATTCGTGTTAATTTCTACGATCTTATTCACACGTTTTATTATGATTTGACTTTGTTCCTGTGATGTCAGGTTTAACATTGATTCATTCATAGGGTTTGGTTAGGTTTTATGTTTCTGAGCTATTAGTCTGCAGCTTTGATTTTCAGGTTTGGGGTGAGGTGTCTGTTAGCCACCTCTTTAAACACTGGATCTACAACTTTGATATCGGGTTATAAATATATATACACACGTTGTCTGTTTAGTGAAAGTCATGCAGAGTGACACGGAAAAACGTTGTACTGACTCACATGAAAAGGGAGAAACACTGGAAAAATCCTGTAGAAACACAACAGTTTTCGGCAGCTGGAGTGCCAGAAATATTACGTAAAATACAAATTTGTTTATCTTATTCGTGTCCATGAACAAGAATCAATAGATTCGGAATTTTGAGCCTATATGGGACAAGCCGCCTTGAGACTATGTTGAAAAACAAATGTTTTATCCTTGGTGTTGAGAAAACATTAGTGACGATTGCATTGTGGGACTCTCCTGCATCTTCTCATGAAAGTCAAGATTGTCATCCATTTACACTTTATTTTAAACATTCTCTTATCAGTCCATTACCTAAATGCACAAATATCTAAATCTCTGTGGATTTCTGTATAAATGTTAACCCATCAACTCATCAACAGTCAAACCCATTGCAATGGTGGGAAGGTGATGTGTGGAGAGCAGGAGGGGATCAATAGGCGTCTCTCTGTTTGTGTTCTTGAACCCGTGTGCTGCAAATCCGTTTTTCCTGAATGATGTGAATCTTTCTCCACTGTGACTGATGGCATCGATTGAGTATGAGATTAACCCACCTGGAAGTAAAGGGTGAAATTACTCTCTCTCTCTCCCGAGACAGCCTCTGGAGAAATAATCACCTGTTTTTTGCTTCTACATACTTATTTCTTTCTTTGGTTACCGGCATTTTTCAATTTACTGGGGTTTAATCTTCTTGGCCAAATTAAGGAAATCGTTCAATGAATTGGGTTAATTATACCCAATAAATACGGCAACTCTGAGACGGTTTCCTCGCAGTATCTGCTGTAAGTCCATTTTTCATCACTCATTTGTGATCTGAAGTTATATTCAGTGAATCACTGTCCTGTCTAATGCAACTTCACTAGAAAACATTGCCGATGCCATTCCGAATATACCCTTAAAAGTCAACAATCTACTTAAGGAGAAGACAGCAAGCTCACAGAGCTCTTATACGAGACTGAATGTTATCATCGTGTCATCTTGACTGTAATTGTGTGATGTGATATCAGAGGTGAGGAGAGTTATGAAGTAATAGGGAGATTATATGACATGTCATTCATCTTGTTCTGCTCAAACACACTAATATGAATCTTCACTCTGACTTTGAGATGGGAAAGGTTTCATTGTTATTTAATTTAATCAATTTAGTCAATTATCCCACTTTAAGCATCACATGCTTTCATCAACAGTCAACTGTCAGATATAAACGTTTGCCTGCAAATAAGAACAACAGAACCATGCACAAAACAATATTACATCTAATGGTTTTAATTGGAATTGTATTGGTTTTAATGGAAACTAAAATAAAATGGTGTCTGCTGGGTTCTGTTGGTATGATGTTATAGACACTATTATAGTTTCCATTAAAACCAACGCAATTCCCATAACAGCCATTAAATCCATCACATTTTCACAAAATGTATTGTGTTTTGGGCAGAATTCTAAGGCTTTAATGGAAACTGTGATAATTCTACTGGTATGTGATGGATTCTATTGGTAAATCGGAAAATTGCCCAAAACAAACTATAACAAAACATCCCACCAATAGAATCAACACTCCATTAAAACAGATGCAAATCCCTTTAAAACCATTACAACCTCTTAAAGGATTTACTGTATATTGTTTTCTCCAGCAGTTATAATACAAAACACTGGCACTCAGATCAAAATAGACTCTTAGATAACAATTTAGAAAATTTTCACAATTATTTTACAAACTCATTTAAAGATAATATACCCTTTAAAAACAAACACTCTGAGGCTCTGAGTTGATTTTGATCTGAGTGCCAGTGTTTGTACCAGACACGATGTCCTCTGACTGTAATAAAGTCACGATCATGACTCATAAAGCATGAGTAGTGTTCATAAGGTGACACTTTCATTTTTTTCAACTACTATTTAGACATATCTGGAAAAAGGAGAACATCAAGAACGGGCCTCAGGGTCATCACAACCTCAATAACTGAGGGGACGCGAGGTGAGGACAACTAAAAGATGCTTGCATGCATCAGAATGTACAAAGTCTTTTTAAAGTGTGCTCTTTCAGATGAGCAGTGAAATACTGTATATTTATCATTTCCCGACAGAAGAAGAAAAAGAAATGAAATGATTTATTCCGCACGACCTTGAAGTCATGCGTGAGAGCAAAACTCTCCTGTCACCTGCTGTGGAGTGAACACACCGGGCGAACACACACACACACTAGTAAAGAGCGTTCAGACCTTCATCTCCTGCTAATCTCTTCATCTTTTTGCCCCTTTTATTCTTCTACATCTTTTTCGCTGGCAGGAGCCGCTTGAGAAGCGAGTCTAGCCGATGCACTTGAATTCATTGGGTGAACACCACATGTGTGAATCTTGTCAGTATTTATTCTTCTCCGCGTCAATCTTGTATTGACATTCGTGCGTCCGGCTCACCTCTGGGAACGGCTGAGGTGAACACATTAGCATGAAGTGCTACCACAGGACTATAGACACAGAAATAAAACAATCTGTTTGCCTTAAACCCACCTCAAATGTGTTCCATGTATACATACAGTACTGTGCAAAAGCATTTTCACCCCAAATCAAATGTTTTTAAGCCACGCTGTAAAGAACCCTGTCATTTTACAGAATTTTCCTGTTTTATTTGACAGTTTTTTTCTGTATTTTTGAAAAACATATTTTTAAATAAGGGGAAAAACATCTAAATTACAGAAATATACTGCAAATTTTGTTTTATTTAACAGTTTTATATACATACAGTATATATCTCAAAGACTTTTTATTTTATAGCCTAAGAATAAAACGGACATGTGACCTGTGGGGTTAAATTAATGAATTAATATTATTAATGTTTATAATATAAAAGATGTACAAAATTCTATAGTATCTTCATTACATCATTTTTTATCAAAAGTTTTGCCATCCCACCATAAGACAAATGTGCATGTTGATTGTTTCTTTCTCTCTTTTTATTATATAACCTATTGTATAATATATATATATATATATATATTATATTTATATATATATACTGGAATAGAAGAGAAAGAAACAATGTGGCACAGCCAGCATTAAGTCCTATAGTTATTTACATATTTTGCTGCAGCGTGTCAGTAGTAAATATACATTGAAATCTTGAAAGATTGCCATTATTTGTTGAGAAAAACATTGCACATCATTGTGACATCATGCATGCGGTATACTGTATACGGCACATATCCCAACACAACTTCATGGCAGATCCTATCTATTTTATGAGGTGATAGTTCAGGTTTAGGGGTTTATTAATACTTGTTTTAATAACCATATTTAAGATTCATATTGTTTGAATTCGTTGTAGTCACTTTGTAGAAGAGTTACAAATGATCAAACTGCATTTACTGTTTCAGAAAAGTTTCAGTTCTTGTTAAAGGCCCCATTATCCCTCTCTTTAACTTGCACATTGGATGGGTTCCTCTCCGCGCCGTGACCCAGACAGATACCCATCCGGTCAGCTATCTGTTTATAATGAATCCAGTTGTTTCTCAGAAAGAGTGTGCATCTGCCCTCTACGTGCCCTGTGTCTCTGAAGGACACCAAAGGAGAGATAGGAAAAGCGTCTGTACGTCTTTTAAGACTACTTATCTTTTTATGAGAAACGCTGACACGGAGCTCCTTCATTTCCACGATTGAGATCGTTGCAGACAAACCCACAACCTAACGTCAGCCGCTACTCAAAAAGATATTGACTTTTTAGAGAAATACAACAAATATTTTAAAACAACAGGTCAAATATATAGTGGAAGGACATAAACTGGTTTCAAAACAAAGTAAACAACATTCAAGATCTCAGAATTGGAGCTTAATAAACAGCAAGAAATAAATGATAAATATTACAGTACTGTGTTAACTTCTCCGATGTTCTCTGAACGGTGTGAACATCTAATAGAAGTAAAAAAAGAATCAAGAAGTTCAGTTCTCAGTTTCACCACACGTCACTGCTCTGAAGATATTTTCACAGATATTTTAAGCGGGGTTGGTGATGGAAACATTGTTAAATTGTTTGTAGTACAAGTCATTTTCATAAAGGATTAGGAAGAGTTTCTCCATCCGGATGTTCATGTGTTGAGTGTGTTTGTGCAGTTCATGCAACTGTAGGCATGCAGAGAGATGTTTGTTACGCACATCATATTTACACACAGCAAACAACCCCGACAGCTCACTGGCTGCTTCTGTCAGCACAACGGTTCATCTGCCTGCGTTCTTCTCAAGTAATAAAGGTCAAAGGCAGAAAAGGATGAAATCATTTCAACTTGTTGTCTGAATATCTTAAAAGCCATTCGCATTAAAATGTGACATTTTAAAGTCTCTGTTAACATTAATGAAAGCATGTAATGCTCAAAGAATGCTGGACGAAAGTAAATAACAGCAGTACTTACACATGACATGTTTGCACTTGTTTAAATGATGTGCAAAAACGAGACATAACAAAAAAATGATTTCTAGGCCAGAATCTGTACAAAACATCCCGTTTTCTTTACATTGTTTTACTGAATAAATGATCATGTACATGTTTTCTTTATCGTTAACCAAAACAACAAATATGATGTGATATACTGTGTGATATGATATGATGGTTTATGTACTGTGTGATATGATATGATGGTTTATGTTATTATATATGATATGACATATGATTTGGCATGGGCGAAGCTAGCCCCTTTTTAGGGGTGCTTCAATAATTTTAACTACATGTTCTTCCGCAAGACGCATTCAGTTCTGATTATTAACTTCTAGAGAGTGAAACAAAAACAGCAGCGCGACAAATAAACTGCGTACCTGTGTCTCTGTTGTTAAAGTTTATCGTTCATTTGATACTCATTTTAACAGTCTGGAGTCACGTAAACATGACGTCACGTGCGTCTTTTCTGGTCAGTCGTCATGGAAACGTGATCGCCCTGGCGTTTGGACCAGAGTGTCAGAGGAAGTGATTCTTTCTGAAGCGCAAGAGTGAGTCTGGTACAGTTCAGATTCATGTTCCCTTCACTGAAAGTCTTTTAGTGCCTTGCGTCGGCTCCATACATGGCTCAGGAGGACCACAGGCCAAAGCAGACTCCAGCACCTATAGCTGTGATGTCTATTGAGAAGGAGTTGTTTGAAATAATTGAACCCCAAAGGGTCATTGACAGGTTTGCTATCCTCAAAGTGCGGCGACATAGATCAACTCTCCCAAAGTAGAGCCAAATGGGGATTCAGGGGAAGTACTTTAAAGATTTCCCTCTATTTCTTTTTTTATATCTTTACTTTCTTAGTATTTTCAAGACCTTTGTAAATTATCTGGATATTTTGGACATTACCTTCTTTTCTTAATTTTTTTATTTATTGATGACTTATATTGGTTTATGAAAGTTCAGACTGGCGTGCGACCAGATATAGATGGCCATTTGTAAATAATTTACAGAAGGTGAATTACCTGTTGATGTCCTGTTACATTGTTCAATGACAATAAAGATCTAATCTAACCAATCTGATGACTGTTGATACAGAAGGAGGCATATGGAGTTAAGGGTCAGGAGAAGCTGTGTGAAGAAGGTTTTGTGTTTGTTACAGGGGGCTGTCTGTGTGAACTCTCACAATTAAGCTGCTGTTCTGAAAAGGTCTCAAACCTGTTTGTATGTGTTAGCGACCACTCATTCAGTATTTTAGGTTTATTTAGTTAAAACGGCTCTGTTCTATCGTTCTTACTTTAAAGGGATTGCCATGCAAGGAGTTCTGTTCTGCAAAAAAAGGTGTTAAAAAAATCTGGATTTTGGAGTTAGTTGAATCAATGTTAAAATGATTAAGTTATTTTTCAATAGACACATTTTTTGTTTTTGTGTGAAAAGAGGGGGGGGGGAGGCTTTACAGTGGGGCTCATTGGGTGCTCAGCACCCCTAAAGCTCTGACCCTAAAATCGCCCCTGTGATTTGATATGGTATATGATATGGTTCACTACAGTACGATACGATACAGTACAATACTTTAGGTGTTATTAATACCTATTTTAAATATGATAGTGAACTTTCAATCTATTTTTGATGTACTTAGAAATATACTTAAAATGATACGTAAGCATACTTGATTTTACCAAGATAAATTTGGTCACTTCTTGTACTCAATCTTTCGGAGATAAACTATTTAAAAGTACTACACTTGGCTTGTAGTATAATACAGCATGTCCCACTTAAAGTTGGCGTAAAAGTACATTTTATAAGGAAAAACTAAGCCAATTTAGTCCCAAATAATGTCAAAATATATATAGTCTTTTGATATTAGTATATTGCTACATAAAGTGTGCTTGAAATGTATTTGAGATTTCCTCAATAAAAAGAATAGTATGCCCACTAAAAGTCCACTTATGTTTTTGTAAGGGATAACACAATGTATTATTTTGTGTAGAAGGGAAGACTGTTGTGTTCAATGTCTTTATCATACTGTGACTAAACTGTCAGTCATTCATGAATACAGCGACACCTTCATGGCAAAACTGCAACCCACAGAAAACATGTTTCACACCTGCCCATGTACAGAATGTACCCAAAACCGATGAGCCCATGCAGATGCCAACCAAACCATGACTCCGGCCTGATGACGGATCAAACAGAGATCTAGTTCCATGTAAAGCAATGCAATGCTTTAAAGATATTTACATGCATAAAAACTAGTCAATGGTTAACCATTACAGCTGGTCTTAGCATTTTCTACCTTTCTGTATCACAATGGCTGTTTGAAACATAAAACTAAATATGTATATGTACTTATCACTATGTGTATTGAAGTCAAAGACATTATGCTGACTTAATGGTGAGTGTGACCTCATAGAAAACGAATGAATGTGGATGTGATGAGGTCACACGTGGTGAAATTGCTGTACAGGGTCTCTCAGTCCTGTGTGTGTGTGGGGGGGGGGGATTTAAAAGCTTAAC
Source organism: Barbatula barbatula (assembly GCF_947034865.1). Lineage (NCBI taxonomy): Eukaryota > Metazoa > Chordata > Actinopteri > Cypriniformes > Nemacheilidae > Barbatula > Barbatula barbatula. Next base: position 590,338 of record NC_136771.1, on the reverse strand, counting down.
ACTCAGTCTGATGGGATGTGATCTGATGGGAAGGGAAAATTTTGCCCTGCAAAAAAGCGATTATGTTTCCTCATTTAAGGAGGACATCATCTGTCCAAAACGTCAGAAGTACTTAGTGTGTTACAGTTATATATATTATTCAAGACATTTTGTACTGCATGTCACACAAAATGTGGATATTAAAGATGAGGTAACACCTGCAGATTCTGCCAATCTCATATTAATCTGGAGTACCTCTACAGTAGTATTGCATACTTCCAATCTTCGATTAGTCTTTTGTTTGTAAAGTGTTTGGTTAATCCACTTAAAGGAACAGTAGGCCTTAACATCTGCGTATGTAGAAGATCAAGATGGCACCACCTCCACCTCACTTTGAGCCAGGAAACCCCTGCGTGTGCAGTTCATATCCGGCGACTTTTAGCACTGGGACGGCGCAATCTAGTCTCAGGCGTCACTGCCACGATCTGTTGGCTGAACGTCTGATGCATATGGCACACTATTCTGGAAACACTTCAGCGAGTTCGAAGTTGTTGTCTGATTGCTTAAATTTCCATGAGATATGAACACAGAATCCACAGAGATGTGAGAATTGCATCGGAAATTGTGGAATAACAACATTGGATTAGTTGAGAATTAAGTTTCTAAAATGTGGTTTATTTCAGAAAATAATGTTTATATGTATATATCATGGACAGTGGTTCCACATTATTGAAACAAATGTGCTACTTTTACACAATCATAGATATAGTGTCCATTCAAATGGATCAAGTTCAAATCATTCAGTTAAGTAAATTGATCAATGGGCGAAATGATTTTTGTCGTTTCAACTTTGATCCATTTGACTTGACACTACTGTATATCAATCATCTGTGTAAAAGGGGCGAATATGTTACATCATGATTAATTAGAAAAAATATGAAATTATTGAATGAATTCAGGTTTCAAAGCGTCCTTTTCAATGTAATTTGAAGCATGAACCGCACTACGATTTGAATCTTTGACATGGCAATACTAAATAAATAATTTTAACTACAAAATGTTTTTTTTACATTATGCATTATGTAGATGCCGGGTTTTCACAGATAGGGTCTGTATCGAAGGGTCATAAATACGCAACACTACTTCAAACAAATATGAAATAAGAATCCTGCTAAACCATCTTGACAAAAGAGAAAATAATCGGTGGAGTAACACGAACATGCTCTCAGTATCATGTGAGTCACAGCCGGCCTGACACGACGGCTTATGTCATGATAAAGCATGACTGAACGGAGCACATCTGTTTCCACGGCACTTCAATCACGCTAATTCCATTTGGTTCGGGACGCTCTGCACCAGTCACCTTCCCTCCGTAACTGTCTCGCAAGGTCAGTCTATTGCGTTTCTCATCATCTGCCTGGGCTAAACAGCATGTGTCTGCCAAATCTGACTGCATATTGTCAAGATGATCGCTCAAACATCTTGCCAAAGCGGCGAGTTAGTCAGAGAGAACAGATTCGTTTGGAAAGTTTCTGAGAAATTAAAGTTTTTTTTTCTAAAGCACGGTTTGCGGTGTTTTAAAAGCACTGAAATGGTTTCTGGAGTGGGCAACATCACCTCTGCCCAGCTGGATGCCCCGCACACCCGCCTCCCAACCAAACATCCAAATGTTCTCACCGCACAAACACAAGCATTTTATTTCTCCATTTAATATCTCGCGGGCGCTCGAGAGTCATTTTCTGAGGAGAAATACCCAGTAGAATAAAAAGTCACAGAAGAGATCTCTTTTATTTCATTAAATGGAGAGCAAATGAAACCTTTTCTCAAGTCTCATGTGTGTTTCAAATGTTACTCCTGAGAAAAAGTTTACGAATGTTAAGTTTGAGAAGAGATGTGAACAATGTGTCAAACTGAGCTCAGATTTGTCTCGTCTGCAATCAAAAGTCAATATTAGTGAAGATCTCAATGTGAACTCAAACATTTCTCATCACATTTACTCAAATGCAGATTATTTTAGGTTCATTTTATTACACTGTGTCTACACTGGACGTGACTGGCGCGCGATCACTGGATGCGACGCCTGTGGCGTCTGGCGTAGACATGGTGTGAGATTACTTTCTTTCTGTTTATATTTAAATTTTAGTTTTTAATAAAAAAATCTGAGACTTAGTTGATATTTAATTTATTTTAATAAGAACTTTTTAACATCTTATGAGCAATGAACGAGCAATCTCTGAGCAATAATGTTTGTGCACCAGACAAAAACGTTAATTCTTCAACAGCTTAAAAAAGCTCTTTTAAACCCCAATCCTCAGCGATAGTAATGATGTTTGGCACATCACATATAACACGTTTTGCTTTTATCAAATGTCTCTGTGTGTTATATAAACAGTCATCTGAGATCTCAAAGATTCGTGTTTTCATCCTCAGTTTTCTATGGATGTGTTGATGGAGAGTCATTTTCTATGTTGTTCAACACTGTTATCTGAGCTCGACAACATCCCAGCGTCCCGATATGACTGGACCTCCATCACAGCACACGGAATTAGATCAGAAATTCATCCCAGGAACTAAATGAATCTTATAACACAGCACACACACAAGCCATCAGAAAACAATCACTTCTGCCGTGGATCTTCCCAAATGTCTTCTGAGAACAGAGATGGCCAAATTCATTCATCATTCAACACCTTTATTTCCTGGGTGGCCAAGTGCATCATGGGAAGGACATCAGTCCTGATGAGGAGCTACACGGTGTTGTCTGGATGGGGAATTATACAGCTCGGCTTGACGCTGAACAATTATTGATTTATTTAGATTTTTTTCAGACTGCTGGCATTTACAATCAAACACTGACATCTGCCACGGCTCCCACGAGGATATTGTCTGTCATGATTATCCGTCATATTCTGGCCATTTGCATGATGTCGGAAAAAATGCTGAAAAAAACGTCCTGGGTTTGGAAACTGCATTCCAGCATGTCCTATATCTGATGTTTGTGTCTCCTTCTCTCTCTGATCATCATGTATTCCTTACAAAATATTTTTCCTTACATAGTTTAATACAAAAGTAAACATTAAGCTCTTAATGTTTTGACTGCTCTCCAGTATGAAAGCGGCATGTTAGTTCTTGCACACTTTAGATTGCATTTTAGGACACAGAATATTTAATGAGTAATTTTAATATTTCGCTTTTATAGGAGACAGAATATTTAATGACTAATTTTAATATTTCGCTTTTTTTTTGGAAATGTTATAGTTTTGTGTTACCCGCAGAAGAATCACTGCCTCATTCCATCCATTTAAAAAAGAATCTGTGCTTTGCTTCACGTTACCGTGACATAAAGGCAGAAAGTAAACAAACACCCACACAGGCTGTAGCATCATGTGTATTCAGCACGTTTCAGTGTGGACAGGCAGCATTTGGAAAACGCTAGTGTGGTCAAAGACTGAGCCATTGAGAGAGCCAACGGAAGTCCTAAACGCTGGAGCGTCACGTGATTCATGGAGCCTTCAGATAGTTCCAGGAAATTATGTTTTCTCTTTAAATGCTTTATTTCTTTCATTTTTTTATTCATTAAAAGGCTTTTGTCTTTAAATGGGTTAAAAGTTTACCTCAGTTGGTCTGTTTAGGCGCAGCTCCATGCATTACTGGTTGCTCGGGAAGAACATATTTAGTTTGTTTGTTAAATAAAAAATGTACCAGAAAAAATTAAGTTAAATACTCTTTAGTGTAAAGTAGGCTTGGTACATGATATTAAGGGTAAAGAATGGAACTAACGGTTACTTGGTTTTCTGCAGTGAATGTTTTCAAATAAAAGAAGTCGTCCAATTTTTCGCCTTTGGTTTCAGTCGTAGGAATGTTATATTAATATCTAGATACTGTATATCGGCCATTATATCGGTTATCGACATCCAATGGTAAAGAATCATCGGTTATCATTATCTGCCTACATTTACATATCGGTGTATCCGTAGTTTATTTATAACGCCATTATTCTCATCACTGCTACAATGTATTAAAAATTATACTTCATTGTTATATTTATAAATACATGTTTAGGCATATTAGAGCTTTACTATTTTGGTAACACGTTTCATTAAGGTACCCTTTATAAAGCATTTATAGTGTTCATAGAAGTGTTCATTAATGATTAATAAGACATTTACGAATGCATTATAAAGCAGTTATAACTGCATGAATAAACGGGAGATTCTAACAGAATACCTGCCAAATAGTGAGCAGATATAAGAAAAACAGAACAGAACAGATGTGGAACAAACTTTATCCTGGGTGATGACGGTCTAATAAATTCCCATCAGCCTATTTTAAACAAATGAAGACATACGCAATCTTATGCTATTGTAGTCCTCTCTATATATATATATATATATATATATATATATATATATATAATAAGTGCTTGGCCTTGGCACTTATTTTAATGCATTTTACACAGGAGCTCAATAAATTGGTGGATGTAGGTCACGAGACAAAAGTAGGCTGTGACATTTATTTTAATGTTTGTTAAAAGTTAATAAAAAAATCCATTCTCCCCCTCACTCCCGAAATGTTCCTTCAATAGTTTGACCTTTCACTAGTGTCTGCATCAGATATCAGGTAGAATGGCCACAGTTTGGACATGCACAGATAAAAATATCATTCCAAATAAAACCTTTATTTTGCTTCTCCACAGAGTCCACTTAGAGTTTGTCACCCATCTAAACTAGTCAGAATTTAGTTTTGCTAGAATATTTTCCTCCTTGTGACCCTTAAAAATTGTTCTAATGGACCTTTTTTACATACATGACATCTGATGTAATTGGCTAAACTCGCTGTGCCGTCTCACCCAAAGTTTGCATCACAACGATTGTTTCACAATATGTGAAAAACAGTTTTGTAAACTGAAATGATCGTGTAAAAATAATCTCAATATAAACTCAAACATTTTACATCAAATTTACTCAAATCTAGATTAATTTACCTTTAAAATCTACATTAATTTTACACCTCCATACTTTTATATTGTTCCATTTTTTAGGTTCTAAAATCTTTAAAAGAAATTCCCTCCTTAATGACATTTCTCCTTTGAATGTTATTTAACCTGCGGTCTCCAGTGCGCCGGGAGAATTAAATATCATCTTATTCTTCATTAAAATGTATTTACCAAAATGACCATGACAGCAGAATGTGCCTGTGGCGTCAGAACTCTGGGGCTGGAGATGATATAAAGTAAATGGCAGGCGTGCTCAAAGTATGAAATATTAAAGGTCAGTCTGATTACACACTCTCCAATGTGCTAAATGAGGCATAATAGATCAGAACACAACGATATAAACAGTGTACGGCCGTTGGAAAGTTGCAGGATAAAAGGTAAAAACATTATCATGATCGCAGCATGTCACTTTATGTGAGATCACTGGAGTCTTTAGGTCATGTGACATCAGAGCAGGAAAAAAACAATCATCTGTAATATAAAGCAGCTATTACTTATGTAGTCGAGGAGTTTTATAGGTTTTTCCCCAATTTACTTTTTGCACTTTTAAATCAAAGTTTCAGATGCATTATGATATTCAAGTTAGTATTTGACTCATTTTATTACCTTGGTTTTACTTTAATTCTTTTATATAAAAAGCTGCTTTACCATATTATTTTATATAATATGTTAATGCCCGGCATATTATTTCAAGCATTGTAATTGTTTACAAACATCCAATGAACCTCAAAAGGATGAAAACTGTATTGGCACACTGCAAAATGATATTCTTACTAAGCATTTTGGTCTTGTTTTTAGTGAAAACATTTAAAACTTCTTAAATCAATATACAATTACTTGACAAGAAAAGTGACCTTAGATATTTAGTCTTGTTTAATGAAAAAGTATGTAAGAATTAAGTAAGTTTTAAATTAAAAACAAGCAAAAACATCTGTCCATGGGGTGAGAAAAATGAGCTTGAATTTAGTTTGACCTTTTTCACGTTTATTTTTTCACCTTTCTCATGTGTTTTAGCCGCATTTTCCAGCAATAGAAAATGTTTTTAGACTTTACCCTTTTTTAGACTTTCACGGGCGGGGTCCTCCTTCACCGTTGGCAAGGTGGAGAAGGAGGCTCCACCAAAAAATTTTGGGGGGAGGCAGTTGTCCTTTGGCTCTGTTGGCCAAGGACCCAGGCCAAGCACAGCAACCTGCATGCCCCACTCTGAGGGTGGCGAGCCCTGTGATTGTGGCAACAGCCAGCCCTGTGCCCGTTCCTGCTCGCAAGATGGCCGCCAGTAGAGCCACCAGTCATCGTGGCCACCACACCGGTGGTCCCTAGTCCGGTGGTCCTGGTTGGTCTGTTCCTGAGGTCCACGAGGTTGCGGTTGGGTCTGGACTTTGTATTGCTCTCCAGCTCCAGAGGCACTGACAAGATGAACGCCCTGGACTCTTCTGTGCCCAGTGCCTCAGATAAGATAGCCGCTCTGATTTCTCCTGCAACATCCAGGCTTCCAGCTCTTGCCCACCCACATGTCACCCAGTGTATTGTGGACTATTATGTTAATTCCTGTCCTGTCATATTTTGAAGTCCTTTGTTCTTTTTTCTGTTTTCTTTTGGTTATTTGTGATTGTCTACCCAGGTGTATCTTGTCTGCTTGTTATCCTGTCTATTTAACACATGTGTTTTAGTTGTCATGTGTCAGTTGCGTTTTGCATGTTACCTTTGTCGGTGGATTATCTTGTTCAGTTTTTGTTTCGTCTTATTAAATCTTGTGGATCCCTTTGCTGCCCGGATACTCTGACTAATTGTTACAATCTCATTGATGTCTAGGCGAAAAGATTAATGATTAAAAAGATGCTGTATGTTTTTTATGGGAAAGTTCAGCATCTGATTAATATGCTAATAAAATGTTTAGCTTGAATGTTCTGATTTAGGCTGAAATCATTTGCTTAATGAATAATAAAAAATAAATGAATGTAAATCATAAAGCACATTTGCTCTTGGGTTGTCTCATGTGTTTGAGTAGGTGAATAGTGAAGATTATCCATAATTCACACACCCAAAACATGATTACTATTTCATGACTTTAGTCATACGGTGGCTCTATACAGGATTAAAAATGTATGAATCTCACAGTATATAGAATCAAACCTATCAAATATAAATATAATGTATCAAATCAAATACCAATATTCAATCTGTGAGTAAATGACCCTTTGAGTCCTTTGCCATTATAAAGAGATTACTAACTGTTTTACCACTGAAACATCTGCCAACTTCTTTATGTGAAATATTAAAAGGATATATCCTGAAAAGATATAATAACATTTTTAAAAAATACAACATAAACAAATATGTTTCTCCACTGATTAATAATAATTTTCTTGTTTTATCCTGTTTTAAAAATACATAATATATATTACATTTAATATAATATATTGATGTATTATACGAAAAAAGTGTATGGAATTCTTATGAAGTATTTCATCAATGATTTTACCAACACAATCTCGCAGAAAAAATATATATTTTACTAGCTGCCTAAGTCATATGAATTCGTAAAATTTCAATCGTACATTTCAGTACGCTTTGCTTTCAGGGAGTGTTTGTTTAGGGGCGGGGTTATGGGTGGAGCTCCAGTATTGCTTTTTCTAGTAATCGCCACTTTTGTAAGATTAACAACAAACAAATTCATAAGAATTAGCCACGTGGTAAAATGGATAGAAATTCAGATTGGAATTGAAAAAGATCAGGTTGGAGTTTACTTCACAAGCCCTTGACCCTCTTTTTTTTCTCATAACTGATCACATGATTTAACATGATAAAACCTCTCATATGTGAGCTCATGTGAATCACGGTTACGTTTACTAATATGAAATTAAACCCGAAGATAGTAATACACCCCTGATCGAGAGACTACTCAAAATATCCCACCCAGAAAGGAAAGCCATTAAGCATCTTTAAATGTCACCAATCTGTCAGTGGCAAGCTTCCTGAGGGCAAAGAAAGTAAACCTGCCGAGGCTCGACTGCTTCATGGCCATCAGTCTTTTGCTCAACCAATTCATAGCTCTCTGGACGGGGGAAAGGTGGACCTGATTAAGTGGCTAAATGATAGCTGACAGCGCATGTCTCGCTATAGGCTCTTACTACAGCATCCCCCACCCCTCTCTCTCTTCCTCCACTGATATATTACCCTGCCTTCCCCTCTGGAGCTGGGCTCAATGCCCTGATGCTGTTTATAAACCAAACATATTGATCATGCATTGCAACACAATCAATGTTGGGATGTAACAGAGGTAAAGATTGGTTATTCTAATGCTAAACATACATGCATTCATGCATGCATTCGGCAGATGCATTTATCCAAAGTGACATACGGGGACTTCAAGGGACTTGATCTGGACTGAACTTATGACTTTGGTGTTGCAAACACAACTGAGTGAACACTTCAAGCATTATCATCATTGCAATTGCAAGTGACTTGTATAAACCATTTCATCAGACACGTGCTCATCTGACCCCCAGTTAACTTCTGGATTGTGTTTGGCTAGTAATAGTATTATAACTATTTTATTTTATTTATGTTTATATTAATTTGTGTTATTATTTTATTGTATAATAATTGTATTCAATTAATGATTTGTTGAATTGTGTTGTATGTTCATTTTATTAAATGAACAATTTGTTGAATGGGTGCTGCAGTTTGTTCGCATTTAAAGACACCGTATGGTTCTCTGACATCTAGTGGTTGAGTTTGGTATCGCAGTCCTCATCCAAATATTGGAGAGACAAGTTTAGCAAAGTAACGAGGTTTCTTTTGATTGTTATCAGAAAGAATCTCTAATGTTTGTGAATGTGTTCCGAAAGTTAAGTTTGGAACACAAAAGTGCGCATGCGCAGTAACATTTGTTTTTGTTGTTAAGATGAAACTGTTTATAGGCAAAAGGATTATATGAAACATGTGTTGCCGCCTTTTTTATTTTACAGTGTAGTCTGTTTCTCCACCACGATGCCAGTTTTCTTGAAAAACTCTTAAGATTTGCCCGAAGCCAACGCCAATACCAGCGTTTCCTTCTGTCAATGCTAAAAACCCAGCGTATACTTGCATTGCATCATAATTCAAATCCTGACACATTCACACAAGTACATTCACGTATTTGCATACTGGCGAGTGTACGGATACGAGAGAGACATCATTTTAATACTTCCATTAAACATTCTGCAGGGAAATAAAAATAGAAAAGAAAAGCGAGTCGGCAGAGGAGGGGAAGATATGACGCCTACGATCGAGCTTTGGCTTCTGAAGGTATTGTGTTGCTGTATTGCTGTGGGTGCAGACGAATTAGTCTCTCTCACGTCTGTCATAGCTACGCTTTAATACAGCAACACCAGAAACTCGTGGATTTACCTCCAGCTAAACAGTGTGTGGGCTGAAAGAGAACCCAGGTTCTCTTGTATAAATCAAAGGCATACATGTTTTTTTCTGCACGCCCAACAATCTGGGAAATCTGACAGGGACGTCAATGGTCAATACGGGTCATAATGCGAGCGAAGGAGCGTGAAAAACCTTTACAGTTCGGGGACAATAAAGATTCATTAGCGGAAAGGAAATTTATGTAGGCGCAGCGTTGTTAAAACAGCCATGCGTGCCGAGTCTGATCGATTCAAACCGGAAGACATCCACGGCCAGTCTCCCATATCCTCCCTTTTACGTCCTGAACCTCCACCTGGATATTTTAACTCAATCTCTGACCTTCAGATGAAGTGAAAAGATCCAGAGCATCTTTAAGGAATACCCGTCCATGACGGCAGCGAGATTGATGAGCTGACGCAAGCTGCCCAGTTTTTTCGGATGTGAGGGTGTAAAATGTAATTAGGCTTTCATTGATGGAAGAGGGAGACAGGCTTATGACAGACCACCTGAAGATCCACATAGAGCACAAAGATGAGGTCAAAGGGTCAAATCCTGTTTGTCTGTCAATATGCCAGCAAACCTGACAGCTCGTCTAGCTATAATGACTTGAGATTGAAATGGCACGAGTTGGCTCGTTCCTGTTATATTCTGCACATTCGACTTAAAAAAAAATCAAAAAAATAATAATATATACTGTATGCCTAAGCACTTGAAGGAACAGGATAGAAATAAAGACTTCTCAGTGAAGGACTGACGGCTATCTTGAATGATGCTGCCAACTTTACATTAATACCTGCTTCTAAAATCATCTATTGTGACAGTATATACTAAATTAAATGAAGCACACACTTCTTGATCATTACATATGATTCTTGTAGTACGAGGTTAGGGTTACTTTCCATGTCTACAACATCTACAATAGTTCAACAGTCACATGACCTGATGTTCTTTGACCCATGACATAAAAGTAATTGATGTTGACGGTCATTTCTTGGTGCCTGTATGACTAACATCTGAAAAGACAAACCAAGTGAATTTGGCGGCTTCGCAGCGTGTTTAACCAACACTTTAGCAGAAGCGTGACCTAAGCAGGTATTTCTCAACACATTGCTTTTTTAGGGAAGTATGTGATTTTCTACAAAGGGAAAGGTGTCACACAGGTGTCAATTAATATGAACGAAACTTTACAATGGCATACCCATACCAATGAACCTCATTCTGGGTAGTCATATACAGTACATACAGTTTGTCACAACTTTACAGAATTACAGAAACTAGGACAATTAAAACATTTCTGTTCTAATAAATAGAAAAAATAAAGAAATAGAAAAAAAAACTTAACAATGTTACTCAAATAAAGAAACATAAAAACAATAATGACAAAACAGTTAAAAATAAAACTATATTTTACATAAAAGCTACAGTATAATAAAACTACAAAATGTAATCCTTAAAAAACGACACACTATACCAGGGCTAGTCAATTAGTTTGTCATGGGGGCCAGTTCATGAAAAGCATTCCAAATGAGGGGCCGGCTAGATCTGGCTTGCAATATGAGGGATGACACAACAACAATAAGAAATCCCTGTGTAAACTTCCCGTTAGTGTTTAATTCCCCTCACCTGCCCGGTGTAAACTTCCCGTTAGTGTTTCATTCCCCTCACCTGCCCCGTGTAAACTTCCCGTTACTGTTTCATTCCCTCTCACCTGCCCCGTGTAAACTTCCCGTTAGTGTTTCATTCCCCTCACCTGCCCCGTGTAAACTTCCCGTTAGTGTTTCATTCCCCTCACCTGCCCCGTGTAAACTTCCCGTTAGTGTTTCATTCCCCTCACCTGCCCCGTGTAAACTTCCTGTTAGTGTTTCATTCCCCTCACCTGCCCTGTGTAAACTTCCCGTTAGTGTTTCATTCCCCTCACCTGCCCCGTGTAAACTTCCCGTTAGTGTTTCATTCCCCTCACCTGCCCCGTGTAAACTTCCCGTTAGTGTTTCATTCCCCTCACCTGCCCCGTGTAAACTTCCTGTTAGTGTTTCATTCCCCTCACCTGCCCTGTGTAAACTTCCCGTTAGTGTTTCATTCCCCTCACCTGCCCCGTGTAAACTTCCCGTTAGTGTTTCATTCCCCTCACCTGCCCCGTGTAAACTTCCCGTTAGTGTTTCATTCCCCTCACCTGCCCCGTGTAAACTTCCTGTTAGTGTTTCATTCCCCTCACCTGCCCTGTGTAAACTTCCCGTTAGTGTTTCATTCCCCTCACCTGCCCCGTGTAAACTTCCCGTTAGTGTTTCATTCCCCTCACCTGCCCCGTGTAAACTTCCCGTTAGTGTTTCATTCCCCTCACCTGCCCCGTGTAAACTTCCCGTTAGTGTTTCATTCCCCTCACCTGCCCGGTGTAAACTTCCCGTTAGTGTTTCATTCCCCTCACCTGCCCGGTGTAAACTTCCCGTTAGTGTTTCATTCCCCTCACCTGCCCTGTGTAAACTTCCCGTTAGTGTTTCATTCCCCTCACCTGCCCCGTGTAAACTTCCCGTTAGTGTTTCATTCCCCTCACCTGCCCTGTGTAAACGTCCCGTTAGTGTTTCATTCCCCTCACCTGCCCCGTGTAAACTTCCCGTTAGTATTTCATTCCCCTCACCTGTCGTTACCCTCCCTTTGTAATCATCCCTCATTAGTGTTCCCTTTATCAAGCACCGGTGCCCTCTGTTTTGTGCCTACCCCATCCAGTTTGTGTCAAGCGGTGGCGCTTGTATGCCTTTTTGGCTAGTTTGTCAGCCTTTGTCCTGGCTAGTTTTTGTGAGCATTTTCCCCATCGTGGGTTTTATTTCATTTATTTCTGTTCACTCTGCTCTGTCTCCTTTTGGGTTCTGCCTGTAATTCATAACACACCCAACATTTTTCCTACATTTAACATGCTGATGTTGTATTTTAAACTGCACAACAACAACGGTGCATTGTAAGACGCAAAAGCAAGCTTTTCTTCATTCAAACATGTTAATTTGCTGTATTTGGAAACTGCATAACAAATAATGTGAAATTCAGTGAAACAACGTTAACCTACACAGGCTCTTTTCTCTTTTTGCGCTATTCTCTACCCTTGCCTCTGTACTTTTGAAATGGTGGTCCTATTCGTGCTAGCAAAATGTCTGAAAGTTCTCATCTGTTATCGTCCTGTTCACCGCGTCTCACAGGAGACTGCTTGCGAGACTCGCCGCTCACCTAACGTCACGTGACTCCTGCAGCTCGTCACTGTAGGGCCCTTCCCGACTGAACTAAATTTATTCTAGAGATAATTCTTCACACTATGCTACTTGAAGGGCCGGAAAAGATTACATCGAGGGCCGCCAATTGAATAGCCCGGCATTATACTGTAAATTAATGTGTAGCATATTTTGTACAATATTATAAACTGTTATTTATTAAAAACTGTGAATAACAATTTAACTCTGTAGACAAAATAACAAAATTATTTATCAGAAAAGTGAATCGCAGGACTGTAATGTTTTTTATGATTGTTTATGTATGTATACACACCTATTCTGTGATAAAAGAAAATGAAATTGGTCCATCTATATAAACTGTAAATTCAAGGTTATTCAGTTAATGAAAGGACAAAACAAGAACGTGTTTATCAGAATATAATAACTCAAGTGAATGCGCAGAGCAGAGTTTATTTCAATAGTATCACATTAGTGTCAGTGCTACTGTATATACACAAGCAATTACTTAAGGTGAAGCCCTTACGTTTTATATTCACTAGCGTAAACTGCTGTTATTGCATGTGGCAAAACTCATATAGCATGCTTTTGTGAAACCCATGTGTGCAATTATCTTCCACGTGCCTCTGTATAATAAAGCTTCTGTCGGTCTTAAATTGTGTTTAAAATGGAAATACTGTACGTCACCCAACACGAGTGAATGTGCCCAGTACATGTACTCAAAGCGTTAGATGATATTCCTGCATCTCTTCACTAGTCGTAAGATGTACATCACTCACAAAACCTTGGATCTTCGCTAGCAAACCAAATTCCATGCGCATGTTTTCCAGGCTGGGTTTATAGTATCGACTCTTTCAAAGAAACACAAGCCAGCAAGAAGCATCTGGTCATTTTAAAGCCGCGTTACAAGAGCGCTTCAGAATTTATGCAGACAATCAAAAGTCGGTTTACAATTCATGGAACTGTATTAATGTTCATGTACATTCATTTATTTAGCAGAGCAATTCATCACCTGAGCGTGATGAGTTTTCTCTACAATCTCATTTGAGAGGCCGCAATATTAGCAAGGACAAATTCAGAGAATAAAGCCGGCAGCAGGTTTGAGCTCAGATTGGAGGGTCATCGAGCCGCAACGACAGCGCAGCTGGAAGAAATATAATGTAAGAACATAATTTTACGATTGGATCCTGTGACATTCTCAGAGAATTAAAGATACTAAAGATACGGGACTAATACAGATTTTCGCAAAAACATCACTGGTGAGGTCTCTTCAATATCTCTGATATTTCTCCAGACATCAATGACATTCAACGGAGAGCAAATGGAAACACTTGCTTCAGTCTCGTGTGCGTCTCAGATATTTCTCTTGAGAAACGACTCATTTTTGTTTGAGAAGAGACGTCAACAATGTGTCTCGTCTGAAATCAAAAGTCAATATTAGTGAAGATCTCAATGTGAACATTTCTCATCACATTTACTCAAATACAGATTATTTTACCTCTACAATCGACATTCATTTACACCTCCAGACTCTGAATGTGCCTTTTATTTCTCCTAAGGAGAATCATCTGAAACTGCCATCCACACCAAGACGCGTTTGGCTGTATGCATAAGATTTTGTATCGTATCTGCGTTTGGTCCACACGGATCTGGCGTTTTGGGAGCCTAAAAGCGCTATTTTGTGAATACAGTGTGAATACATCTGGAAACGTCACCCTTGCGTTTTCATGTTTACCACCGATCCGTATATATTTTGAAACGATGATGTCATCACCACAGCTTGCTCCAAATCTTCTTCTCCATTTTAGTTTATCTCTGTGGCAGAAGTACAGCGCCACACACTGATTCGACGTGTATACTACATCATATTGAGTCGGTTTAGTGGGTTCGTGTGTACGCAGATATTCGGATAGGGATAGGGAATAAAAAGAACGGATAGGGAAAGCTCTGGCTTCGTGTGGATATGACCCAAGTCGACAAAACACAAAACTCCATCAAATCTCTGAGCAATAAACTGTTTCTCTGGGAGTGTGCATTCAGGATGGCAGGCTGCAGACACGCATGGTTAAAGTGTGTAGCGGGACTTTTCTTTCACACTGTTTGCAGTTACATCTCGTCCTCTTCAGAGCGAAGCTGAAGGCCGGCGTGCCGGTTCAGTGGCTACATTTGGGTGAAAACAAGTCATGGCGTTCTGTCTCTTGCTCCCCACAGACTGCTTGTGACTAAACTGTGATGCTTGGCAAACTGTGACCACCCCATCAGCAACTAGTTATCTGCATCACGGCTTCCCAGAACGCCACGTCAGAGCATTTGCATACCCCACTGACACTATCAAGCACAGACGGCAGGGATGTTTCTTTCTATAATATCTATATTTGTTGTGAAATATAGTGCAGTTCTGATGAGTTACATTAGCTAATGCACAGAAGGTTTTAACATATTCCTGTAAAAAACAGACGGTTAATAAAGTATGATTTGATATTGATTTGATGACTATTTATAAGATATACAACAGCATAAGAGAGATTTATCTTCATTTTTAGTCGTTGTTTTTTTCAAGATGTTTGCATTGACACCAAAGGACACATGTGTTGATTATTTGTCAACTACCCATATATAATATTTAACTGTTATCTTTAATATTTATAATATTATGAACCGTTTTTTAAATGGTGTATTTTGGCATATTCCAGCCTGTCTTGTAAATCCAAATTTAATAAATTACATTTATGCTCAACAAAATAAATAATTACTCCTCTAATTAATCCCTCGAAGATTAATATGACAAAAATATATATATTTTTTTTAAATAATTCATCAAATGAAAATGATTTATAATAACACCATGGCACTTTGTTTGTTTACTTTAATTTACAATCCTTGAGTAACTTTCTGTGTGACCAATGATGAACAACATTTCAAGTCTGAAACCATAACGCAACGTCTCTGTTAAAAACAGAAAAATAAATAATAACATCATAATGAAAGCAGACGAATGACTCCGTGGCCTCTTGACACAAACACCAACAAACAAGCAATCACCCCCTCCTCCTCCATACGCACATATCGCCTAATGGACACGCAATTATGTTTCCTACATCCTTCATTGTGTTTTAATAAACGCTGGTCCGTCTTCAAGCTAACATCTAATGGAGCTTCTAATCAAACGTAACATACACATGTGCATTAGTTAATGGTACCATAGCTCTTAGGCGAGACTGAAGTGCCGGATAAATACGGGGCTTCCGTGAAGCGGCTACTAATTAAAAAAAAGGTTGGCAAAGAAAGTCTTGAACATAATGAATCAAGACAATGGCTGAAGTAATTACAGCCGGGCCGGACGATCATTACCGAGTCACGCTAAGGTGTTGAACTTCCGCACAAAGCCAAAACACGTTCCTTTATTAGCTTTATTTCTTACTTGAACAATCATATGGGTCCCAGAACAATGCCATCATACATGTATACAATATAGATTTATATAAACCAGCGCTTCACTCCTGTAAACGGATTATAAATAACAGAGATCATCTGTTTGAGTTTATCCACATGGCATGAGGAGGGATTATACCGGCTGCTCGAATAAACAAAGCTGGAATCTTTCGGATGGAGGCTGAAAATATAAAAGGCATCACACATTGAGGGTTTTGAGAAAGGTTTTTTTTTTCCGCAGCACATAAACAGAGCAATCCTATTGAATTGCTCTGGAGATCTGATGAAGTTCTCAGTTGTGTTTCATTTTGGTTTCAACTGCGTCTCAGATGTTTCTTCTAAAAATGCCCAGGAGAAATACAACAGAAACAAATGAGACTATAATGAAAGATGGACATGTGTAATGAAGGGAAATTTCGGGTAAATTTGATAACAAATGTTTGCGTTGAATTTGAGATCTTCTATAAGGTATTTGAAACATTGTTGACATCTCTTCTCAAATTCTAATGGAGACTCTTTTCCTGAGGAGACGCAGATGAGACTTCAGCAAAAGTTTCCAGTTGCTCTCCAAAAGGCCATGAGCTCCATTAATTCTTCATGTGTTATTTCTTCACCGTATGACTGACATGAATCTGAGCAGATGATGGACAGATACTGGACGGGTGGTGAACTGGGTTAGTCCCCTGTGCTCCGTTAGGTTCGTAGATTAAGTCGCTAAATCCTGGGTCAATAAAACCTCAACAACTTAACCAAAGAATATTGACCCAAACCGAAATGAAAATGGTTATGGATCGCTCAATTTGAACTATCACGGCGGCAGATAAGGCCGCACACGTAAGCAGGGCTTTCTGCACAGCAATTCTGGCTCAAATCTCAAACAGATCTCATTGATCGTTGCTTCTTGCCATCAACTGTGAGATATGTTTAAAGATCAAATATTGGCTCAAATTATTGAGTAGATACGGATTCACACTGGGTCAGCTTCTCGGACGACCATCAACATGAATTAGATTCTTCACGATTTTAAATGAAACGCTGAGTGGAGATTTCCAGTGATGTGGTTGCCATGCGGTTGCTAAGGTCTGTTTTAGCCTTCATTTCTATGGTGTTGCTATGTCGCCAGACAAATAAACAAAGTCAGTTTTGTATAAAAATGTGTGCCAAATGCATGACATAAATAACTTTTATGAGCGGAATCACGACCCGTGCGTTAGAGACGGCACAGAATCACGTCTCGTGTTCTATTTTGCTATTTATAATCCAGACATTTCTCCCCAGTTTAATGTCCCTTGATATTTATAACACGAGCTGTACGGTTAGATCGACCTTTTGATGGCTGTGGCAGGATGCCAGATGCTTGTCTGTCATGTTCTACTTTTCCCTGAGATAGACACACCATGGTTGCCCTCAGCTTGTTCTCAGATGTCTAGAATTCTGTCTGGCAACCGTGACCTCGAGTCCCTGGACAGTGAGATGAGTGTGGAAGAAAAAACGGGGGAAGTTGAGGATGCTGGAGCTGATTGGTATATGCCGGGCGTTTTTCTACCGTGCTTCTACAAAGGCGGCCGTTGCCTGAGGGGTAATTCTACAGGTCGAGTGCGCGTCCCAGAGTAGACACACTTGTACAGGGAAAACTAGTGCGCTGCCTACGTAGGCAGCATTTTAAGGCAGTGTAGCTTCTTTAAAAAGTAGGCGAACCAAAGATGCATGCTTGTAGATGCCTGCTGTTAAAAAATGAAGATTAAATGTCTGTCCGCTCTGTTACTGGACTGCACCTCTGTTATAACAGTGCATAACATTTTCCAAATGCATTCGTATCAAAAGCATGTGACCTGAACCTGATGATGTCACTTCCTCTGCCAAGCAGTGAGGTATGTCATGTTTCTTCTCTCATTTTTTTATGCAGAAACATTTAAGGACACCCCATCAGTAGATCATTTTTTGTCAAATCTATTGAGGAAGAGATGCTGCAGTAAAAGTTTACAGAATAGAACATGATGAAAAATCTAAAATCCAGTTTTAAACAGTATCTGGTTTAAGATTTTTACATGACGTTAAATGACAAAATGGTAAAAATGTCAACTCTGTTAAATACTTTGGTAACGCATTACATTAAGGTACCCTATACGAAGCATTTATTAGTGTGTTCATTAATGATTAATATGTCATTCACAAATGCGTTATGAAGAAGTTATAACTACATGAATAAAAGGGGAATCCTAACAATATCCCTGCCAAATAGTGAGCAGATATTAGAAAAACAACACAACACCCTTCAGTGTCCAGTCTGACAGAATATATTACAAACAACATCAAGATAATAATTGAATCGGCTTTCCAGTCAAATAAATGATGCATTTATAACATGTGAGATATAACATTATAACATTTATTAAGCATTTTAAACATGGCTCACTATTTAGCTGGTATTTGGTTAGAATCCCTATTTTTATTCATGCATTATAATGCATTTTTAAATTACTTATTAATCATTAATGAACACTTTAAAAAGGGTACCTTATTGTAAAGCGTTACCAATAATTGTAATAATTTTTTGAATAAATATTTAGATTAGATTTATTAAGGTTTAAGATCTGCAAATAGTGAAAAAGTTGCATTTAAAAGGTGTTCTATGAGCATAAAGAAAATTTAAATGATAAAATGTACGTGCAATTCTGGAAGAGGCCATAAACAACAATTATTTGATTCAAGATTTTTTTTTTATCTCGTACATTTTTTGACTGAGCGTCCCAAATCAGTCACCACACGGTTACGTCAGCTAGAATGTCGCCTTAGAAGGCAGCTGCCTATGTAGGCAGTAAACCGAGGGGCACTTCACAGAGTCCCAGTGAGGAAGCAGGGCTTCAGATAGGCACATCTCACTGTTTGTCTCAATAGTGGAAGCGATCGT
This sequence comes from Barbatula barbatula, assembly GCF_947034865.1. Lineage (NCBI taxonomy): Eukaryota > Metazoa > Chordata > Actinopteri > Cypriniformes > Nemacheilidae > Barbatula > Barbatula barbatula. The sequence goes on along the minus strand of NC_136771.1, from coordinate 571,410 downwards.
CTATGAACTACACAAGCTGGGTTTTTGTTTCCAGCACAGCAGAGATCCGCCAGTGAGTCATTACATTTTGACGTGCAGATTCTGAGAAACAGGGAAATAATAACAGCAAGACGTTGACGGCACAATTACATTCATCTTTCCTTATTATTTCAGTTCACCAACTCTCGAGTTCTCTGCCTCATTTTACTCATTTATAAGAGTTTAGGTTTGAGGATGAATCGTACCTTACCACTGTTTTCAATAGAAAAGAAACATCACTAATGGGATCTCAATGAAATCAGATTCAGATGGAGAATTCTAGTACTGTGCCTGATTTTCTATTTTGTGCTGTGAGATGTAAATGTCTAAGATGTTTCTCTTCTAAAGTTCTGAACAATAAAGTTTTAGACAATATCTGAAAATGTTCTCAGATTTGCTTGAATTGCAAGCCTTGTTGACCAAGTCATAAAGTCTCCATTTTGTTTCTCCCGAGAAACTGCAGAATAATTATTTAAGACCAATCAAGTTCAACCTCAATGCAATATTATCAGATGAGCTTTTTTCTCATTTAAGCCTACAGAAATCCAAGGTGTTTTATTTAGAATCTTACATAAACTCCAAAATACAGTAAAACATTTCATTTTTACAATCTAGCAGCTGAGTAAATGGTGTCCTCATCACGGCTGAAATCTTATTGGAATGCGATGTTATGCAGGATTACAGCGTGTATGCATCTCGACCGGCATCGCTCTTACTGACCGTATTCTCCTTGAACTTCATTAGTGACGGATGAACATCAATCCCATCATCCCGCATGAACCGACGACCCAATGCATCTCACTGAGGCATCAGTCAATACATACCTAGTGAATTTGTAGCACTGCACAAATGTTTAAAACAAAACTCATCCAACAGAACATAAAAAATCTAAAAATCTAAAAAAAGTATTATGTTTGGGACATAATTATATACAGTATGTAAGAAAAAAAATAAATTAGAGATGTAACTGGAATTGCTTCTGGACCAGTGTTTACATCTTACAAAGTGGTCTATAAAAAGGAAATCACAGTTTCTGGCATCATTTCCTGTAAATTCTATTAAAAAGATCTGCGTGTTCCGCTTTAAGTAAGCAAATGATCTTGTCTCTAAAATGTAAGTGCTGGTTTCTTTCTCAATTCAGTCTAAACTATGCTTACGGAAGTTAATATTTGCCCATTTTTGCACGTCCATCTCCGGCGCTGTGAATGTCTATTTGATGTGGTACATTGTCAATCTGAAAATCCTGTTCACATTCAAACATGTCACTTTGAGTTGACGTAAATGCAGGAAAGTCGCTGGAAATACGACTCAAGTGACATTCTGTAGCCCAGCTGCCAAATGCTGACGGCACAGTTTGGTCACTCGCCTTCTCTGGGGGCCGTGAACACCATTCACAAATCTCTTTAAACTCACCCTACGAGCCTCCGAAGATAAAAATCACAAGCCTAATTTTCTGGAAACGGCACCGTTTACTATGACTTACTACTGAGAGAACTGGATGGAATATTTAAAGTCTCTTATTGCCTGTGAATAATGTCCTGTGCTGACGTGATATCTGATGGTAAAAACCGCCATTACCTTCAGTCACTTGACAGAATTGTTTATGATCTTAACAATCTTGTGATATAGAGATATTCTAAATATTTCTAATGATACAGATACTTTGTTATTGTGCAAAAGTGTAAATTATTTCATTTTAGAATGAAAATAGTATTAAAACATATGTGCAAATAACAATATACACAACATTAATAAATATTTAACATGTAATACTAGATAAATGAATTTGATATATTTTAATGAATTGCTTGAAATCAGCCACACCGTAATAGATGTGGATTTATTTCATTTTGAATTGCTGTTTTGTAGGATTACTTTAATGAAGTGGTGACTCCAAACTTTTCAACATATTTACAATCTGATATTTTCAAATTTTTGATTTAAACACTTTTTTTCCAGTTATAATGTGAGATTTGATTGCGAGGCAACACAACTGACTGAAACGATCATCTCCAAAAAACATTGATATTAGAAAGTGTCATGATCCAGTGGTGTGCGGTTGTATATTTTGCACATGGAGAGTTTGTGCTCAAGGGCTCTTCAACATTCTGTTCCGTGTGACCCAGTGTATTTGCTTTCTGCCTCTTCAAAGCAAGACTTTCAGTATTTCAAAGCTCCAGAAATTGGCACAACAGAGTGAGAAAGAGGAAAAAGAACAACTCCCACACAAACCCAGAGCTGAGCTCTTTATGTTTCTTGTTTTGTTTTCTTATTCTGTTAGTGGGTCACCGTACTCCCGGGTAACACGTCCTAAAAATGATCAAACCTGATAGAAGGTCTGAACGGTCCCTCTATGTCTAACAGCTAAACACAGAAGGACCCGGGAGTTCCAGCATCGGGGAATGACGTTGGCAGACAGAGAAAAAGGATAATTGAGTGGCTTGAGTTATACATACGAGGGTCTGAATCCCACAGGATGCCTCCAGATTTCTCTCACGCACCGTGCTAACGTAACCCCCCGACAGCATCGCTGTTTAAATGGTGTCACCCGTGTAACCCGCTGCGAAACATAAATCTGGTGTTGCCCATCATCTGCTACTACCATCTGTTTGATATTCCTGCCCGCTCGCTCGTCGAGGACACCATCGCTCACTGCAGCAGCCCACCCCCACACCTAAGCAGCCAAACCATCTATAATTTACAGATTTACGTAACTGACTCTGTGTGCTCTACTTTCCCGAGCGGTGCCTGTGTTCGTGTGAATCAGAGCTTCTCGCAGTCGGACCGGTGCTGCTGTGTATGACACAACTCCGATTGGCGACTATATGTGACCCGTGCCGTTTTAATCAAATAAAAAACAGTCTCAGCTGCTGACAAAAGTAACATTTATATCAGATTTCTTCCGGTTAAAATCTACGCAACAAAATCCCAATGAAATAGATTTTTTGTTTTTAGTATGACTATGTTAGCCTTAAAGGAATAGTTTACCAAAATATGAAACATTTTGTCATCATTTATTCACCCTCATGCAAAACCTGTATGTGAGTCTTCAGAAGTCTGCTGTCTTTGCCTGCTGTTTTGGATTTTTCGCCGACTGTCATTTATTTAGTAGTTAAACAAACTCGAAGTGGTGTAACGTATCTCAAAATTACAATATAATACTATTGTTAGAGTATTATTTAAGGATACATAGTAAGCTTTTAATCAATGCCAAGACCTTCCAAGCAACAAACCCCAATTCTTTTTAATAATTCAGATTGCCGTTTAACATATAGGCGATTTTTACTCATTTTAGCATACTATGGCCTAGGACCTCAATACATTGCAGACATGCTCATTGAATACAGACCCAAAAGAACACTCAGGTCATTAGGATCACATCAGCTAGAAATACCAAGGGTTCTCTCCAAGCAAGGAGAGTCTGCATTTAGCTATTATGCGAGCCACAGCTGGAACCAGCTTCCAGAAGAGATCAGATGTGCTCCTACAGTAGTCACATTCAAATCCAGACTCAAAACACATCTGTTTAACTGTTTAGCATTTGATTAATGTGCACTGTGCCTCTGACCGTCCCACTGTTTGTACTCTGTTTGTACTTTGTAATTTTTTTATTCTTAACTGGTTAATTTTTATTTTTCTTTTTTCTTCACTGTTTTATCAAATGGAGATTTTTTATTTCTTCTATGTAAAGCACTTTGAATTATGAAATGCACATTGTGTATGAAATGTGCTGTATGAATAAACTTGCCTTGCCTTACTATGATTTGGGACATACTCCCTGCGTTCCAATTGGCCTACTTATACTATGCCTGATAGTAGGTGCTGTTCTTGTGTTGGAATTGTAGGTACTTTTGAGCAAAAGAGGAAGCGGAAGTGGCTGTTGTTGCCTTGACAACATTGTGGTCAATAACTTTCACACACATCAAAATACTGGTCTTCTTTTCATTAAGGTATTTATTCATTCATTATTTTGCATGCAATGTTTACTGTATACTTACATTTTAAATATAATTTAGTGACTCAAACTCATCATTTATTAATGCAGTGGAGCGTCATTAGACTCCGCCTACTCGTGGTGAGTTCTGGGTAATATCAGCCGTTTGAATTTCTTCAGGAAGTAGTAGACCATTTGGGACATATTAATTCTATGTTAGAATACTATTAGGACAGATAGTATGCTGATTGGAACACAGGGACTAATTCTGATTTCAAATACTACTTAGGACGGAGAGTATGCGAATTTTGACGCAGCTACAGTCTTATACTTCAGCCAATAAAAGTCAATGATTTTTATGACATCATTCTTCACTTATTTACTCCGTGATCAATGGGAATGAATTTATCCTATTCAGTTTAACCCCACTAAGTTTAAACACCCTTGCACATATGGTGAAACAGATGAAAAAATTAATAGCTGGACAGTATAAAAATCACTAATGGTTATTTGGATATTAGCAGGAGATTGACACATTTTTTTATTTTACTGTAAAAGTGTACAATATCTATTTCAGTGCACGTTAATGCATTAAAAAGTCTTAAATAAAATAATTTTATAGAAAAGCATAATAACTGTTAACCTGGTTAATCTGAAACCTGTGGCATACTACGCGAGCGTACCCGTACAGCCAAAAGCACAGCCTTGCAAAGTATACTGCTTTCGACTCATACTCGAACACTCAGGTTTTGACGCATGTACATTACAACATATTGCAATACCTCTCCAGGCCTACAGGGGTCAGGTTTTTGTCTGATACCTTGAATCGATGCTCCCAGGATACGGCAGCCACCTGGGGGTTAAACTGCAAGAAATGGAATGCTCATGCGCGACCTGCGTGTACATGAGGTAACACATTTCCGGCATTCTGAAATTTGCACCACGCGCACTGTTCGCTGTCACTCGCGTTTATAATTCATCGCACACTTTCTACAATCTTGCCATTAGTTAACATATCCAGTCTGCCGTCTCTTTTTCCTCATTGAATAACCTGTTTCACCTGGAAATCTTACACATTACAGTAATGAGTTGGTAAAGTGTATAAAGTTGTGTGGCGCCGGTCCCAAAAAACTGTTTGGGCTGCGAGCCCTGACGCTCATAAGAAGCAAGTGGATGCAAATCAGTCCATGTGCTCATATTTCTTGCAACCTGGAGATATAACACTGATAAATCATCCTGTGCCATATATCATCCTCACACCCAAGCCGCCCAAAAGACTCGAGTCGACACGTGTCCCATGAGCCAGCTCCACATATGGAGTCCGTCAACAATTCCCAAGCGCTGAAAAATGCATTTGTAATTCACCTGCCATTTGGCACAGGACGTGCACACGTTCATCATTGTAAACTACTTTTTGAGCATTGAGTTTGTGTGTTCGGGTGGGACCACGGTAATGGGTTTGCGTAGTTGGGTACATGAGCGACGTGAAATCTTCATTTGGATATCCGTTGGGAACAGACAGCCATAAATCACTTGTGTATCGTGTTGTTAATGCTTGTAAAGCGCGAGAATAAACAACAGTAACTCTCTTTAATGTTGGGTCATTTATCTATTCCAAGTGCGCTTTCCTCCTTTCCCAATTTAAACCCTTATGTGTTTATTAGCTACCGTAGCTGTAACCGACCACCCCCAATGACTTGTGCTTGTAGTTTATCAATAAGTAAATAAGGTTAACTATTTTAGCTAAATGTTAAAAACAGAACTGGAACTAGAAATGGCTCTCTGGTGATCTTAAAACTGTTTGTTATCCTCACAAGAAGAAGAATATACTTAAAGAGAGCTATCGGTTAGCACTCTCATTCATCTCAATGGCAGATGCTTGGCTGTTAAAAGCACAATCTGCATGTGCATCTTTGATAATACGCAGTTTCCTTCACATGGCGATGCACGTGTCTATTTTACAAGGTGGCTAATTCATATAAATTAATCTCAGTTATATGATTTAGTACGATCTGCCAGTCATGTTGGATTTAGGGGTCCGGCTTCATTATTGCTTTTTTCCTAATGTCTTTACATTTTCTTTTTGATAAGCATTTTATGAATTCATATGAATTAGCCATCTTGTAAAATGGTTTGCACCGAAGTCTGCAACCAAAAGTAAACTTTATTGAAGAGTTCAATATAAACTCAAACATGTCTCATCTCCCAAATCCAGATTATTGTATACATCAAATTTCCTGAGCTATAAAACAGCAACATATGTTAACATTTAGTCTTTAGAAGATGCTTTTATCCAAAGTGACTTACAAATGAGATAAACAATAGAAGCAATTGGAACAACAAAAGGACAACAAATAGAATAAGCGCAGTTAAACGGGTCTCATGCAGCCTACCACAGTATACAGAGCTAAAGAGCTTTTTTTAGAGGAGAAAAGAGATGGAAGTCAGAACTGATCGGTCAAGTGCTGATGGAAGAGATGTGTTTCTTAAAGATTACTACAGAATCTGCTGATATTGTTGCAGCGGGCAGATCATTCCACAAATGATCCAGAGAAGGACCTCTGAGCAATAACATTTTCCTCAGCGCTATTAAAGAAAGAAAGTAAATGGTAAAGTGGATGATTTAATATTTGGATGAACTGTTGCTATCTTTCAAAATAAAAGTACCTGACGTACTCTAGAAACTGCTTGAACTGACCACACACTGAGTAGGAATATCATTAAAGTACTGTTTAACATTGCTCACATTGAAATGTGTAATTTACATTGTGAATGTGTAAGAAATGTTTTTAGAATGGAGCAGGTGTTGAGTGAAGTGTCCATTTAAACCGGAAGACATAAAAAACTGAATTGGGATGAAGGGTAATTGTCTAAACAAAAAGTTCTGGCACTGCCAATGAGAAATCAACATTTTGTCAGTTTTACATTAATGTTAGATTGAATTGTTTTACTGTATGTGTGTGTGTGTGTTGAATGCTCAACACTTGACCACGCTCGCTGTTAGCTGTCTTTGGAATGTCAAAATCATACTCGCCAGTCAAAAAGGATCTGTGATTATGTACGCCCACATTTCTCCCCAGAGTACAAAAATTACAGGCGTGCCAAAGCTTACATAAAATCAACTTTGACGGATGACTTTAAAGTCAAGTTTGCAATGTTCTGATCACCTCGGTGTTAGCTTTATCATCATCATTAAACTCTGCTTGTTGCCGTCATTAACACTGATGTTAATAGTTCAGGTAAAAATGAAAATTACGTCTCTATTAACTCACCCTCATGTCGTTTCAGACGCGCACACCGCCGCTGCTTTTCTGCGGCACATGAAAGGAGAGTTTGAGGACATAATGACAGAGTTTTCATTTCTGCGTATTAAATAATTTCTTTAATAAGTAAATGAATACGCACACCACACCATGATGGCTAAAGCACGTAGTCACTTTTGAATATAAAGCGGAATATATTCGATTCCCGCAGCAGTTTGTTCGTCAAACCGGGAGGTGGCCTGCAAAAACATGTTTTCATCTGGCTCTGCCTTTGATGCTGAAAGTCTTTTCTCCAGCTGCTGTGAAAATACGTTTGATTGGTGCTTTTGATCAGCAGCTGTACACGTCCACAGACATCTGCTATCATTCAATCGCACTGAAAAAACCTGATGAATTTTAACGCCGCACGTCTTTAACCTTTTTAAATTCAATCTAAAGATGTGAGGGTTGATAGGGGCACGTCACTAAAGGTGGAAAAACGACTTGTTTGCTTTGACTCTACAGTGAACCCAGTGAAGGTCAAAGGAACGTTTCATTCTTTAGAAATCAAATGTCATTATTGTTGAAGAACTCTTAATCAACATTATTTGACCTCTACAATCTACATTCATTTTACACCTCCAGACTCTTCATGTGTATTTACTACAGAAATCTTTACTAAAATTCCTAGACACAACTAGAGTTGTCTTTCTATAGTAAATATTAAAATAAACTACAGTATTTGCTACAATTTATCCAATTACTACAGTTCTGTCAGGTTCACTAGCGTAAAAAATTATTGACATTTAGCATACATTTTAGATTGGCGGTACGGTTCTGGTCAAAAACTCCCTGCCCGTCCCTGCACCCAGCATGAATAAGAGCAGGGGGCACAGTGATAACCCCCCTCAATGTAAATAGAACAGAACAAGCAGATGTCATTACATTGTGTTATACTTAAATGTCACAAAGACCTAAAGTAATTGAGACTGTGAAAAGACACAGTCGAGTTCCAATTGAAAATGTGAAGTGGAACTGGGGATGGAGGAGGGTAATCTGTGCTTGAGCAACACGATATGCTGCTGTTAGCTTAATGACATTTAAACAGATGCTGTGATTTCATCATAATTCTATAGGAAGATGAGGATCAGCTCATTCAAGCCTGACTCACATGACCTGCCAGAACTAACACTATACGCTTAAGTTAAAAATACTACAAAATATTGTAGTGTTCAGTATAATACAGTTAACTACAGTAAAAACAAAATGTTTCACTTAGATCTGTGTATTTTGTACATTTTAATTATGAAAATGGCACAGCAGCATGATAATACTTGGTACGGTGGGTGACAAAGTGACTATTTAATGAAGAATGAGAAACACAAGCAGGGTTCTTTACCCCGGCAGCAAGAAACACATGGAAATAAAGACATAAAGAGAAAAGAAATGCTAACAGAAACATGATGACAGTTTGTCATCGTGTTCATAGGCACACAAAAGCTTCAGTGATGGGGTTATTAGTATGAAATCATTCCAGAAAGTCATTCTTTTTTAACTAAAGACCATATTGTAATGAACAAAAGAAATTCACACAATCCCAGTGTAACACGCTCATGTATGACCTCAGGATACACATCACGCAACAACGGAAATGAGATCTCTATACAGATCTTTCTATTATGTTTAGAGATATTTTGAAAAACGCTGATACCCTAACCTCCATCGACTTCCTTTGTATGAGCACAAAACCACCGAGACATTTCTCGAAATATCTTTTTTTGTTTGAAAGACGTTTATACAATAAGAGGGTGAATAAATATTGTGATTTGTGGCTGAACTATCAATGAACTTTGCATTTCTAAAACATCATATCACAAAACAGAGTTAACTGAAGCCTTACTGGTATCATTAAAGGGAACAACATCTTGCAAGTTTCATGATGTGTTGGGAACCTCATATGCAAAAGCTCCTTCGAATGACATTTTTTTATACGAATTAGAAAACATGCAAATTTGATCAGCAGTGCTTTCGTGTCACAGCGGAGTTTGTGTGCTGAAGTGTGAAGCTGTTAAGATGCTCTGAAAGTTCTCTCAGTGTGTGCAGGTGTAACTCATCTCTTTTCGCTCGGTAAGCACTTTAGTAGGTTTGTTATGAGTTTTGCTTTCAAAAATGAGCCAAAGGAGAGAACGCTTATCCTCTTATTTGCTGATTTATGATTTTCTTTCTGGTTTTGTTTACTTTCTTCAAATGCTTAAATGCTCCATGTACTGAGAAAAGCATAAAAAAGCGTTTTTTCAACCCTATTACTTTACATGCACACATTTGACAGATGCTTTTATTTGAAGCATTATTAGTACAGATATTATTACGTCAAGTTATTAAGTTACGGAATTACCACGAGACTTGAACCCCTGAAGTAGGGCTGCACGATTGTGGTGAAAATGATCATCACGGTTATTTTGCTCAACATTTTAATGGCGATCATTTTGTCAGTTAAGAACATTTGATTAAATATGTCATTAATAAATAAGTATGTTGAATGCTCCAGTGATGCAAAAAAAAGAGTTTGTCACACTGTACGCATGACATCCTCAAGGATATTTTAGTAAAAGTGTATATACTTTAAAAAACCATTCCGCTACATGTGAGGACATACAGTGGAAGGAAATGACGTAAATAAATATTAAAGTAAAATATGTGCACAACCTATTTTACATTTGTAATGTCACGTAAAAGCCTTTGAGAAGAACAGCATTTTATATCATATTTTCTTTACCTAGAGTAACACATAAGGGTTGCCAGATCTGCATGATAAAACTAGCCAAATGGCAATTGTATAGATGTGATAACGTAAATGCAGTCTGTTTACATAAATAACTTAATCTTACCTCAAAAATGACCATTGACAAAAACAAGAATAATAAAGAACCCTCGATGGCAGTTTACAAGTATCCCCATTCCGTGGGGCAACCACCAACTTGGCAACCCTGAACCCCTAACCTAATTGCTGCTAACGCAATGCTCTATCAATTTAGACTACATGACAAAAGAAGAAGTTTAATTATAAAGAAAGTTCATGCAAAAAGGGTCAATTTGAATACAAATGATATGGACGTTTCTCATTTATGTCTCATTCTGACAGTCTCTCAACCGGATTTCCATGAATACACGTCAGAGGCGTTTCTGTCGGGTTCCACTCCACCGCCTCAACTGGAAAGAATCTGCTAATAATCTTCGGCGAGATAGAGTCCTTTTCTTTATTTTGGAGAGCGGGTCTCTCCATGAGATCCGTTACTAACAGCTCGGGTTTGAGGAATCAAACTGAATGCTGAGGCCAGCGAATGTCAAAACTCCAATTTAGAAAACATTAACTTCCTCCATCAACCACCCACACGGCGAGCTCTTTCCAGTTGGAGTGCCTGCTAAGGTAACTCTCGCCGTCTGCATTCAAAGACAATATCAATCTGGGATCAACCGAGTGAACTAACTTTGACAGGCAAGTTTTTATTAAGCGTACCCGTTTCTTGGTGTGTCTGAATAAGTTGATGCCCACAGATGTTTGTTAATTGAAAACCAAGTGGCCGTGAACTCGGCGGTCTCCTTCGAGGCCTTTAAATGAATTCACGAATCCGAAGCATTAGGGAACGCGGTTCTGAAATCCTTTCAGTGCTCTCACCGGACTCTTAGAAGCAACCTTTCCTGATCCGCTTCTCCTCTCTGCCTTTCTGTTCAGCGGCCTCTCAATCCCCTTCAAGATTTAACCTCTTCCCCTCGCTGCTAAAAATACGCCATCTAAGGTTTGGGTCCCGGCGCTGTAACCGCCCCTGTGCCGCGATCTGTCTCTGCTCTTTGTAATTTCTTTCTTCTCGCTGTTGTTGTTGCGTGCCACCTACAGCCGAACATTTGAGCTGTGATTATTGTAATTGTTTCATCATCAGTCATCCGCAGCTGTCACCCTGAGTTGTAAATGAATAACCAACTTTTGGCACTCTCGAGTTCCCTGCGTTCCATGCTCGCTTTCACGCTGTGCTGTTGCTGGCCGCCCACTAGAACTCGTTTTGTTGAAGCTTGAAATATAGGAACAGAGAGTACGAGCTAGATGAGAAACATGAGAATCTCAGATGTATTTCAGAAATGAATGGCATCGTTTCTGTGTTGTTTTTAAGAAGCCTTTTCTTTTTGGAAGGGATGATGGGATACTTTCACAAGACTCAAATTTCAGGGTTCCCCCAAGTATGCGTATGTAAATACACAGATTAACATGAAACATATAACATCGACATTGTCAAAGTTTGAAATATACTGCTACGGAGAAATTAAGAGACCATTCCAAATGAAAACCTCTGGAGTGACATAACACAACAAAGACTGACAGAATAAATATTGTTAGTAGTTCACATAATGAAACAAAAATGATTATTTTACCTAAACAAAATTATTTTGAAATGGTCTCTTTTGAAATAGCTTTGAATATCTGTAATCAAAGACGAGTCTATTAAAAGTCAGTTTCATTCCTCTATTAATTACATAGACAAATATAATGTTTATAAATCTGAAGTCAATATAAAGCAGTTATTTCATTCAACACCTTAATATACATTATACAAAGAAAGTTACTTTTTTGAATGTAATATTAAAAGAACTCAAAGTTAATAATATCTTCCTGTTTTGTTTAACTGTATTTTTCATTGTCTATCCAAATATTGGTTTTATTCATAGAACACAAATTGGTTTTATGCAAATAGTTCATAAACACCCACAACATTTGTATGCTAAATTTAAGTTCCAATATACACTCAAACGGGTATGGTATGAATACCGAGATCAAGCTCCCACAGCACAGACATGGATACATGCCCTGTACAAACCGCATGTCACATACTTTGAGGAAATTGCGTTACTGATGGTTAAGGTGAGCTTGAGCGACTGGTACAGAGTGCAGCTAATTATATGATGGGATAAAAAGACCATAATTCACAGGTCTGTACGCTTTGAGCAGATCTCCTTCTGGGTCACGAGGGGCCTGGAAAGTAATGTAATGTCACAACAAACTCACTCAGTGGCTTTTGTCGGCACCTGAACTTCTTTTTAAAACACATTTCTCACTGCACATACAGTTATTCATCTCTCTGTATTCACATGTACAACTTAAATCTACTATTGTATGGATTTAGTAAGTCAGGGCACATGGGTTTCAATATATGGTTGGGTACAATTAAGACAAACCCAACCGTTGAGTTTCAATTAATCAAAGTTGTACAGATGAGAATATTTTCTACGTGTGCACATTTTGATCAGTCCAGACTTGCGGTCATAGCATACGAATTGCATTTACAGGTACACCCGCCAATAGGTATAACAGGATCAGAGGTTGCGCTAGACGTTTTTATGACGGACAGGCTGGTAAAAACCCATCATAATTACCCATTTCTATTCACGATTGTGTTCAGGGCAGGGGTAGTAGCCTACAATCACGCTCTAATGAAGGGAAATGACAAAGGGTACAGGGAGGTACAAATTGCCCTCATTGTAATACGTAAAGGAAGGACGGCCTTCAGATTTTTCCATCACTGGTAAAAGAAATCAGTCGATGACGATGGAAAACGGCCTCTGTTTATAAATCGTTCTTCTTCTGTGGCCCATATTTGGAGTTTCTGTGCGAGAGCACCCTCCGGCTTTCAGATGTGGCGGCATTTAACCATAATTCACTGAAAACCGGGCATAAGAATTGCACAATATATCTTCCCATCCCTACCAACAAAGAATGAAAAACATTGCCAAAATCAACAAATCTGTAATTTGTCCAGCATTACTAACAAAAAGCACATTCGCCCATGCATGCCGCTCCTCCATCGAGGATATTACGTACTACGTCGTTTTGCTCTCTCATTACAGCGTTTTCATTTATTCCAAGAGAAGATATGTCTGTTGAACACTTTGTTTAATGGTGCTGGTGCTGAGGGAAACCAAAGCAGAAGCAATTAGTTTCTCTTCTCCTGCCAATCAAGAAGAACCCAGGAGAGCGAGCGCGTCTAACACGCATCTAATGCGCATCGCTCACACCCGCATTCATGAGCTCTCCCCCTAATTAAAAAACTGATGAGTGATTCTGGAACGGCAGAGCGGGAACACAGCGAGAAGAGGGATTTCAGATGCTTGGAGAATTATATCAGAAAGCATCAGGTATTAAAGCATATGCTTATAAAGAACACAGGATTTAAAGAGGAATTTCACCCGCACAAGCTTAATATGCATGCGTCAAATTGATGTTGGGGTGAACTTCACCTTTAAGTGATCGGCCACTGGAACAAATGTGTGAAGTAAAGACACGAGGCTTCAGGATCGATAAGTTTTAGATTAAGAACATGAACTGATACGTTCAGCTTTCCACAAAAAAGCAATATTGCGTTAGTCGCCTTCAGGGATTTGTTATGCTGTAGTGAGCGTCACTTTTTTACAATATAAAATTTACAAACATAAAATTGATTTTTATTTCTTTATTAATACACGTTCCATGATTCATCAGCGTATTTTATTTAAAGAAAACTATTGTAATCTTTAACGAAAAGCTACTAAACTGTTCCTCCTCTGAAATGATGTTCCTCTTTGGATGAAAACCAGGCAGATAAAACCATGTCCATCAGTAGCCAGAAGGCATTATGTTATAAAGCTTTTCTTAACCCTTGAATGGTTTTCATGTTTATGTTACTCAGCCAGTGTTCTGAGGTCTAGTGGGCCCACAAAATGATTAGTTTTTAAAACAATACACCCATAAATATGTCTATAAAAGTACTTTGCTAATTACAAGCAACATAGACAGTGTATAGAGTATGGTTTGTTTTTGTCATTCACCCCTATCTAAAAATAGCAATAAAGATAATGATATGGATACAAAACAAGTTTATCATGAAGTAATATAAATATCTCTGGTTGAAATTTTGTTTCTTTAAAACATTGTAAACAGGTCCCACAGACCTGAATACCAAGCAAGGGTCAAATCTTTGCATAAGCTAACCAGAAAATTATATTATTATTAGTTAATGATACATTTCTGTTAATTGAAATGACAAACTTATTTCAGTTTATTACTAAAGCAACATTTCTTAATTTTGTTTATTTTTAAACCAACACTTTAAGTTAAGGCACTGGAAATAAATCAAAAACTAGAAGTAAATCACACATAAAACGCAATATTTAGGGAAATAATAATATTGACAATAAATAATAAAATGAATATAATATACATACAATGAAAAATATTAACATCAACAAAATTAATAATAATAATAAAATTACATAAAATAGTCTAAAAAACTCATTAAAAGGACTACAATTAAACTACAAACTAAAAATAATTATATTTTATAAAATGATGTCACATATGTTACGGTAGTAGATGATAATCAGAAGAATTTCTAGTACAGACATTCAACACAATGACAATACAAATATAATAAGATTTACAAGATAAAGGATTCTGAAATAAAAGACTATTGTACAGAAAATGGGAGATAATAACATATAAGAAAAATTGTAGAAGGGAGTATATAGAAGAATATATCATTTTAGCATCGATCATTTCCACCGGATACAACAACCTGAATTTACACAAAAATGACTTTGAGGTTTCATTGCCTCCATCAATGGCCAGAAGTGAAAACGAATGATGTACAGCCATGTGGATATGTGACGGTGGGTGAGAGGTGTTGGGAACAGCGGTAACAGAGATGAATATGAAGTGAGGGGGCTCCGCTGTGAAGGAGGGCTGATAATACAGAAGGTGATGTAGAGATATCAGTGGGAAAGTCTCAGCAGACAATGTAGCGAGGTCACACTCTTAGCCGGCCAAACTGAATCCTCATCCAAACACAAAAAGATAACGTCGCCTCGCCAACGGGGTTGACAGCAACCTCTTTTCAACCCACGTCAGACAAGCTGGATTTTCAACAACCCACCGATGTGAAACAGCAACAACAGAATGCTTAATAAACATCATAATGATTCAGCATCATCAGTAATCACAATAAGACAAAAAACATCCACTCCCTGAAATGAAACTGGCTTTTGACTCATTTTGCATCTTAATTTCGACCTGTTAGACTTGACACAGATACAATGGAAACCCATCTGGCCATGAAATTAATAACACGCTTTCCAATATGAAGTATGTTTGCTTCAGTTGTTTCTCTATGCGATGGAAGCCAGATACGTGAAATGGAGTTAAATCAGTTGAAATTAGTGTTTCACTTCTTTACATGTGACTGAATGGAAAAGTTTTTATCACATACATTCACAAAAAATCATTCTTAGCAAACAGCTGCTTTTAGCCGATTTGTGTTCACGGCCAAATATGAGCGCAGATACAGTAAGGAGAGGGAGCGCGGAGGAAAAGCAAACAGGTAATTAAGTTACGTGCCCGCCAGCTGTTAACTTCGGAGAACTGCGGCTAATGTTGTCATTACATATTTTGTGATAATGCCATTAAGACAGAAATGAGATGTGCGACAGACATTCGCCCGGCCCAAAGGTGACCCGTATTTACTCTCGGTATCGATTGCACGGCAAATTGTTGCATCCAAATCAAATATCCTACCGAGATGAAAACATTACAACATTGTTCGAAGCTAATGGCCTATGGATTATTCACACGACAAGAAAATGCAAACAGGAAACATGATGTGTACAGCTGTTTGTGAGCACTACGGAGGGAGCGTCTCAGCGTGCGGCTACATTCTTTGCTTGTGAGGAAGGATGCCCTTTAAACCCTTGAAATATTGACGTAATTGTAAGAACCAGATGTAGTTTTGTTAGCTGCTATCCTACGCTGTTATATTGCATTATATTATATACAGTGAGCCTGTAGCTACAGCACTTCAGCATGGAGCTGGTGATATCAAGGTTACAGGTTTGATTCTCAGGGACCGAGATTCTCATAGAACGCCCCGGCTAAAACTAGTGACGTTAGTGATTCCATAGTGTAAACCCTCGCTTCCAAATCAAAATGTTTAATTTGAAATCGTTTATAGATCCCTCCATGGCATATTTAAGTCCCACTTGAATTCTCCTCAGTGACAGAGGGTGTCCAAAATGTACCATATACAACTTCGGACAAGGTTTTCACACAGACAGCTGCCATTGAAAGA
Source organism: Barbatula barbatula (assembly GCF_947034865.1). Classification (NCBI taxonomy): domain Eukaryota; kingdom Metazoa; phylum Chordata; class Actinopteri; order Cypriniformes; family Nemacheilidae; genus Barbatula; species Barbatula barbatula. The sequence continues at coordinate 555,073 of NC_136771.1, read as the reverse complement.
CATCAGGAGCTCTGTTCACTTGTCCGAGTAAATAAGGGGGGGCGGGGCTTACCGATAGGTCAAATGCAATTTAGAGTACTATGTAACTTTTAGTCTCTCCGTGAACATGATCATACTAGAGCATCAGATTCTGAGTATTCACTCTCATCTCCTTTCGGTGCCGTCCCCTGGCATTGATTGTGCGGGTTAATTGAATAGCGAGTGCCCCCTGTTGTGCCCCACATCTGCTCTGTTTGTGGCGTTGACTTTGGCACGCACGCATCTCTTCCCATCAGAGAAAAGTGGAAACCAACACTGGTGTCTGAAAAGAAGCTGTTTTATTCAGATGTGAAAGTGAAGCAGGCCTTCTGGTGTGGGACAAAATGCTCGGTTCAGAATTGAACAAATATTTCCAGCCATTGTAAACCCTTCGTTCATGAGACACAAAACTATTTCTTATCATAGACATAAAAACAGGTTAGAAAAATACACAAATTACAGTAAACACCCTAGTTCAAGACCTTTAGAAAGGGTGTGTCTATTTAAAAATAAAACCTTTCCTAAACCCACACGGCAAACAACTAAATGTTTTCTCTCTACTGGAAAAGAAGATACATGCACAGTCGCAGTAGGTGGACGGTCATTCAAATAACGTTAGCTCAGTCTCTTTATGTTTTTGTCTGAAATATCTCGTATAAATCTAAAACGTAGTTTTCTTATTGTCAGTGCATTGTGGCATTTCATTTAAGAGCCCTGTCAAATGAAAACGTTACCTTACATACAAAACAATAAAATCAGCATTATAATGTCCTTGGGAAGGGGAAGGTCTGTGGAGGCTTTGCCTCAAATTTTCCATTCAATTTATTCCATACAGACTATGTTACTGGTCATTAAACATCAAGAGGTTTGGACTTAAATATCTCAATATTAAACTTTGTCCCGTAAAGTGAAGTCAATGGGTTCAAATATTTGGTTATCACATTCTATTCAAAATATCTCCTATTGTGTTCTGCAGAAGAAAGAAAGTCTGGTTTGGAATGACATGAGGGTGAGTACAGTAAATGAAGACGGAATTGGGTGATCTGTCCCTTTAAATCATGGGTCTCAAACTCAGTTCCTGGAGGGCCACAGCTCTGCACAGTTTAGCTCCAACCCTAATCAAACACACCTGATTCAGCTAATCAACATCTTCAGGATTACAAGAAACTTCCAAGCAGGTGTGGTTTAGAGCTGGTTGGAGCTAAACTGTGCAGAGCTGTGGCCCTCCAGGAACTGAGTTTGAGACCCATGCTTTAAATGATAGTGTCTATTGAACATCTAGTCTTCAAAACTGTTGTAATTTACACTCATTTCATTTACCGAGCTTGTATTAAAGAGCAGAAAATCACTTTTCAGTCTTAACTACATTTACCTTGATGTTTCTGGCAGACACATAGTCCAAAGCGACCCAGAGCATCCAAGCTATACACTTTTTATAAGTACGATCATTTCCTGTGAGCCCATGACCTTGGCATCGTGCTGTACCTACTGAGCTGCAAGACTTCTTAATTCAAAGGTCAAAAGTGATCTTCATGAATGTCAGAAAGCAGCAGTTTCACTGTTCGTCTACAGGCTCAACATTTCATTGGCTTAACTGGCCGTGTTTCGCTATTTTCTGCTTCTTTGCTTTCTAGAATAACAATCTTATTCCGATGGAATCAATAATTTCACTAATCTGGGAGTCTGTCGGGTGAGCTGTAGTTTGCAAGACATGCTAAATTAACCTAGGTTCCTATTAACTGAGAGAACTGTGTAGAAGTGATGGTGGTATTTAAAGGCAACGCTGAATGACGTTAGAGTGTATTTTGCATTAAAATGCACATATTTAATATATTTTTAAATATAGATAGATACCAAATGATTTTACCTCTACAATCTACATGTATTTTACACAATTACACTCTCATTTATTTGTTTTACCTCTGACAAACAATTTAAGGAGTCACATCTGAGACTAGTGGATACTTAAACAAAACACAACCGAGAACTCCATTAAATCTCCTGAGCGACGAAACATCAACATCTAAACAGTACCATTCTTCTCTGGGCTTTTAAAAATGAGTGTAAAAAGCGTTTTGGACCTGGAAAATGTACTAACAACAACGCACTATAGACCTGTCAATACTAAACAAAGAAGTGTGGAAAAAGCTTTTACATCTGATGAAAAAATGGCGTTATTACTGTCGTTTGCTCCCTCCCTGCTGTTCTCCTATTGTCTCTCATTACCTCGTATTGCCATCCATTCCACAGTTCCCTTGATGAAACTCTTCTTCAAAAAGAAAAATCAATGCTGTCGAAGAGACGTCTGGATTTACACATGACTAAAGTCTATTATGTCAGAGTAGACAATAAAAGTATTTCACATGTGCTTACTTACTACAGACCTGGAGGTTGAGGATGAGTGCTGTGCCATAACAGATTGCTGGTGGGCTGATCGTTTTGTGTTTTATGTGCATGCAGTGATTTGTAGGATATTTCTTACATTAGAAATGTATTATTTACTCATCCTCATGTCATGTCAAAGCTGTTTGAATTTCTCTCTTCTTCAGAACGCTAAAGAAGATATTTTGAAGACATGAGACATTTCTTGAAATATATTTTGTATTCCACCGAGGAAAAAGTCACATACAGGTTAATAACCAAATGAGCGGATATAAACGATGACAGTTTTTAGGTGAACTCTGTATGTATACGTGCACTGTAAAAATATTCTGTAGAAATTACAGTACTACTGGCAGCTGTTTGCCAGTAATTTACCGTAGATTTACTGCACATTTATGTAATTTACTTTGTTCAAAGATACATTATTATTAAACATTTTCCTTACAGAAAAAACTATAAATCACAGCCGTTTGCAAAGCATTGTGGGAACCAAAATTTGAAAACAAAACAGAAAAAGATTTATGTGGATTTGTGTTGTTGTTATTTTATCATTTTTTACTGTAAATATAAAGTCTTGTTAATGTTCAATGTTCATTTATCTTTGAACAAACCGTTGCCAATAAATTAAATAAATATAAATCTACAGTAAGTTACTGGTGACTAGCTGCATGACTACAGCAAAAACATTTACAGCAGCGTGGAGAACTTTTTTCAATTCTTTATATTTGAATTGATTAGGACTGTCCTCGTTCTGTTAAGCGTACAGGATGTAAACTTCTGACCCCAGCTACACACACACACACACACACACACGTTAAACCACAATAGCATGTCATTATAGACCAACATTTCTCTGAGCACATATCTAAAAACTTTCCCCCTGAGGTGTCTGACAGGAGAAGGGAGTGACTGGATTTCATGCGGTGATAATAACACAATCTAATGCTATCGTGAGCGCTTTACCCGAGCCGCTGACAGCAAGCCGTGATTCTGGAGACTGATATGAATGAATGTAGCTGGTGGCGAGAAGAGCGGAGCTGGATTCTGAGGGCGAATTCATGAGCGCTGCATCCATCGGCCCCTGGAGGAACATGAGCGAGTCATTTCTTCACAGCAACACATCTGTCTCACATCTACTGGATTGTTGTTGGGCCTGAAATGAGTAAATAACAAGACGAGTTGTAAAAAGGCCATGTTTGGCTTTATCGCTTGTTTTTAACAGTAGGAGCTGTGACCCCTGGCTAGCGAACATTTTTCTGCCCAAAATAAGAAATCATGTATGTATGATTTCTTATAGAAATCATAATTTATAAAAAACAAATGGTAACTTTAGTCGTCAGAGATAAAACCCAAGAAATCTCACGAACATCTGTGCGTTTGAAAACAGATGACCCAACGCCATCTGCATAAAACTACAATAAAAGAAAAACATCCACTGAAAATGAAGCACAGGGACCCTGTAATATGAAAGATCACATTTGCTCTGTTCTGTGTTACATCAGTATGTTCTGTAGTATTTTAAGATTACTCTGAGAGTAAAAAAATCCATCCAACTGGACACTTCCATAAAAAGATGGTGATGCAACTCAACCGTAATGTCTCACATTTGTTTTGCTCCTGATCTAGATATCTTCAGAAAACATCGAGCTGTTTCATCTTTCAGCATGATTTTTTTTACACTGCGGAAGATTCATTAAACTGTTGCAATACTCCTGCATTACATGCGTCTTACATGTGAATTTCGTTTAGAAAAAAGGCTGTAAATGTTTTCCATTGAAGAATACAGTATAACAGCAATCATTTATCAAAATGATTTCTGTATAAAACCATAGTTAACAATGTGAACTGTGCATTCTTATGAATGTGATTTAAATCATTTTGTTTCTGCAGCTCAAAGAGTAAAGCACGCTGCTCGCACACGCCAACTTCATGAGTGAACAAACACACACATTTGGAGCACAAATGCACTGAAAGACATTTACAACAAAGGATCTAATGCATGAAAGTCATTAATAGCAAAACACAATTTCATCTCCCTGAATGTTGACCGTGGAAACATTAAATTTTCCTATATTTTATATTGTTATTAAACATTTGACTTGTTCTTACATGAAGCATATTTCACCAGTGGTCAGACTTGTCTTCTTTTTATCCTAGTGGTTGCTTAGCAACCTGTTGGATCTGTTTCAAAAGCCACAAATGGTGAGGGTCGTGTGTGTGTGTGTGTGTGTGTGTGTGTGTGTGTGTGTGTATGGTCTTGGTTTTTATATGTTAGTGGGGACCTAAACCTGAACAGCTCAGAACAGGGTCCTGTAGTTTTGACACATTTACTGAAAGCGTATGGTACATTGACATCTAGCAGTTGAGTTTGGTGTTGCATTCAAAATATTAGAGAGACAAGTTTAGCCAAGAAAACCTTCTTCTCTGTTTCTTTTATTGTTATCAGAAATAAGGATCCATTGTTTGTGAGCGTGTACCGGAAGTTCAGGGGTCACAAAAGTGTGCAGTAACGTTTGTTTATGTAATCCTGTATTTAATACACTTAAATCTATAATGTAGTAATATAAGGTTAATTAGTATTATAGAGTTACTAGAATTGATTGAGTAATAATAGCTCAGAAAATACAGCTAACAGAATAAAAGAGAAGTTATCTATTTTTGCAAATAAACTCTTCAATTGAACACTTGATGTGTACAATACAACTACCGTGAATTGTTACCATGATTGTTAGTTTTACTGCAGTTTACTATAGTAAAAGTGCACTACAGTATTTTTCCTGTGGTTTTTAGAGTCTACATTGCCTGAATCATTTGTGTAATCTACAGTAAGTCTCATCACCCGACTGATCCCGTGTTGAAGCCTAACAACACATTCTATTGTTCACAAGCAATGTGAATTTTCACAAAGCATATATCATTATAAAGGTTGAAGGGTTTAGCGCTGATATCCAAGCACTGTTATATAAACAATTGCTCTAGCGACAGAAATACTATAATAAGAAGAGAAAATCACAATGCGATTGAGCTCCAGTCATTTTTCTTCACCTCAAGATTTCCTAAGTCTTCATGCGGGAACAGAAATAGTCACTCAATGTTTACTCTATGGAAGTCAAAGCAGGGATGATTTCTATTTTGCCTGACAGCCAAGTGCAGTTTATACACTCAAGAGTTTCAAAACACTAAACCTTCAATCAAGACTTTGTATTCATGTTCAGTATAGCCAGAACCTGTCGACTTAACACCGGCCTGCCAACTTTTAAAATGACAGTGAGTGCATTAGAAAGCATATGAATCCTTGAGGTACACATACTGGTGAAAATAATCTCAACAAAACACAGACGACACTTCAGGAGATTGAACGCCGCCACTTTAAATTAAGATATAAATAACCTAATTCATAGGAAATATCCACCTCGCACAATAGTTCCCATACTTGGATGCTGTTCCTAAAAATGCCACAGTCCAGACGACCATTTAGAGTCTCGGTAAAACCAACCAATCCCCAACTAAACAAAGCGTAATTGATGACTCGTGTTTGATGTATTCTCGCATGCTGCTGGGCGATCTCTCTAATAACTTCAAGGGCCTTTGATGTCCAATGCTTCATTTATGAATAATTCTGGTCAACAGCGCATCCTCCCACATGAGAGGAGCAGTGATGTATGCCTGACTCCTGACAGGCCGGGTAATTACCTTTGTCTTCCATTGTCCAGGACGGCTGCTGTCATTCGTCTCCATTACGGCCGGGATGTTGCTATGGTCCCCCTCTTTGTTTAACAAATGAAAAGCTTTTCCACCTGAGTGTGCAACGGAGCCGTACAGATGCCTCAAACCGACAGAGAGACGATGGAGATGAAATGAAGTTCAGAAAATACATGGTAATGACACGATAACTTTCTTTTATGTCATGACGCATTTCCTGTTGAAACAGGAAGCTGGAGTGGGACGCAAGACTTGGGCCTTTTAATGTAAAAGTTATTGGCTATTTCATTTAGTCATAGATATGGACTGCGACTAGCTATTCACTATTAGGAGGAGGGGCAAATAGACGACTACAAACAATTTGTATTAAAATATGAAATATGCTGCAAGTTTGAACTAAAGATGATGGACTGTTTGTGCCTATTTAAATAATAACACTATTCATTTAGGTTCAGATCATGCAGATACAGCGCTGCCCAAAGGTCTAGTGTCCTATCAAACTTGAAAAAAGAGAGGAAAACAGACGTTATGATGAACGACGATGTAAAAACACATATTTAGGCTTAAATATTTATTTAGGTTACTAATACAATCTGACACTGCATTTACATGCACAAAATAAACCGATATCGCCGTGCCAAAAATCTGATTATAAAAGAAACCTGTTTAACATGCATAACCGGTTATTGGCAGTGACATCACCATCCTTAGTCGTCTAGTAATTAAAAACGAAGCTGGAAATGGGTCGGAAGCTGAGTTTGTGTATCCCTTCTCATGTCAACAGTTACTGCATAAATATGCAACAGTAGTTTTACATTAATAAACCGGTAAAGGTGTTTACGTGCAACGCGAATTCAAAGTCATGGGAAAAAACGACCTCCGCCGAGTGAGTTTTGCTAACGGCGTTCATGACTGTTCCCTGATAAAAGAAACCAGTTTAACGCGTTTACATGACCTTCCTTGTTATCAGCTCATTAAGCATAACCGGATTAAGACTGTGCTTGTAAACACACTCAATGGCTGTAGTAACGCCAGTAAACCAAAATGTCAGATTTGATTGTTTCTATTGTTAGCGCACAAGATTCATGCTGTCGTTACAAGGCACACAATGTCAAATACTCAAAATGATCTTTCTGATCACAATGTTATGCTGCTGGTAATAAGACATATAATGACACGAGACACCAGTGGATTACATTCATTATGGCAATGCCAGCAGTTAATATGAAACAATACTGTATGTACATGACAGCAGGTCAAAGTACATAAACGAAAGCAAATGTATTACAGCTGTATACATCTCTCACGTAAGTGTACTTTATGCATTATATAATACATATAAATAATGCTAACACTTTATAATAAGCTTCAATGATTTATTAAAATTACTTTCAGTTTCACATGTGTGAATGAAGAATCAATGTTTCTACAGTTGTTAATTTGAATCATTTTAATATCATTAGTCATATCTGTTAATATCAGCATATATGCATAATGTTGGTATTTACGTTAACGAAGATTAAACGCTGTTAAAATACACTTCTCATTGTCAGTCCATGTTAGCTAATGCATTCACTAATGTACTTCATGTGTAAGCAGCACACAATGAATGGGTTTGATTTCCACGGAACACACAACATGATTAAATGTATACTTTGACTGAAGTGGTTTGCATAAATGTAATGATAATGAATGAAGCCTTATTATTATAAAGTTTTAAATCACCTCAGTATTACAATTTGTGATATGAAATATTTTTATGAAATGCTTGAAGAAAACATTTTCTCTGTTCTGGTTGGATTTAACACAATTATGCAAATGTAAAACGATGTTTTTGCCGTAATATTTTACAGTAGCAACTGCTTACGTTTTTCACAGCACCCATCTTCTGATCTTTACTCAACAGAGAGACACAAAACCCACCATAAAACCCCCTCGCATGATACCTAACATTTAAACAAACTTTTGACATTTCATATTACAGCTTTTAGCGTGTCACAAAGACACAACCACCCACCCGGCAGCCAGATGTGGAGGTATTTTTACACTTGCAGTGGATGCGGGAGAGATCAGTGTGGTAGAGGAGAGGGGGTGGTACTCGGCCACATCATGTGTTGCATAGCAACAGGCGGCGCATTGTGACAATTATGATTCATAATGTTGGTGTGTGTTTTTTCTGTCTTCTCCCTGGCAGCGGCACATCCAAATCCTCCCAGAAATCAAGCAAACAATGTTAATTAGTAGATTAAAGAGGTACAGCAAGCAATGGCTGATGCTTCACACGCACACAGAACTCAAGACATGCATTCATGACAATGAAAACGGCTGTCACCTGAGGACGTGTTTGACATTCACCACTTTAAATGAAAGTTTTATGGATTGGAAAACAAAATGTTATTATTTATATAATCAATATGCGTCTATGAAACATTAATGAAAGTTATACAGGACAACAGAAAAAAGTGCAATATATACGAATGTCGTATGGGTTTTGATGATTGCGCGGTCCTTTCATTTGGGTCAAAATTGAAAGATCTTTACCTTAATGTTATGTGACTTTCTTCCTTCTGCAGGGCACAAAAGAAGATATTTTAAAGAACGTTGATAACCGAACAACGCTGGCCCCATTGACATTTCTCAAAATATCTTCTTTTGTTTCACATTCACCAACAAATCCTACAAGAGCGTCTCCTTAACGTCTAAAACTATTCCCATCACATCTCTGACTGACCCAACTTCATTAAAAGCCGACTCCAGTCTGTCAAAGGCTGTTCAATAAATGGACATGGAGGGATTTTACTGTACCTCCCAGCCAACTTTTCTCTGGCCAGAATTATAAAGAGTTTGAAATGTAGTTCAGTGCTTCTTATTCATCTAAACTTGCTAATGATTGTAATGAGTAGGAGAATGACGTGTCCGATATTGAGCTAGACAAAAAGTTGGTTTACCATATTTCAATAAAAATATTGAAATATGGCCCAGATTGATTAAATGAGAAACCAGAATAAATGTCTGTGTACTGTGCATGTTAATTGACTACTTTAGAAACAAATACATACATGCATATATTTTAGAAAAAAAACCTTTATACATAATTTCAAATATTGGTACTTCTAAAATACTTCTAAATATACAGTATATATATATAATATATATATATATATATATATATATATATATATATATACAAAATTAAAATGCAGTTTAATTCCCATAAAGTCACATTGAAACAGTGGCCAAATTTACCAAAAGGCTGAAAAATCACAGTAACAAAGACAGCCGACCTTGAGTAAACACATTCTCAATGACCATTAATAATAATGATGCGGCCCAGAGGTTTCATTCCTTGGCGAATAACCAAGAAGGTTGTAGGTTCAAATCCCACGAGGTGAAATTCATGAGCAAATCACCTTTGTGACCTTGAGCAAAGCACTTAACATGAAATTACTCCCGGGGTTTTGTCCCTCGAACACATGAATTGTAAAATGCTTCTATTCCAAAACTACAGACCGTTACATAAGCAGACGCGACCGCTCGGCACGCCTCCGTTCCTAAAAACAAAAGAGGTTTCTGTTTAGCTCCGGCTTTCTTGGGGTACGTGTGGGAAAACTGAGATGAAAGAAAAATGACAGTCCACCTGAAAGTTATTTTCATTAAATCACCCACGGGGGAGGGCAAAATGGGCAAGTAATGACAGGGACATTACATTTCATCTCAATCAGAACATGTGAACAGCCTGTAGAAATGAACGAGCGATGCTTCATAACAACACTGTTAGCCAGGAAACCCAGCAGCCGCATCCGGACGGATGGAGAAGAGACAGAACTCTTTGAAGTAATCTAAAATCACAGGAAGGAAGAAGAAACCTATAAATATACGTTACCCTATCAACCCCATTCCGGTCTGCCGGTGACACCTTAAAATGTCAATGCAGATCCAAAAGGTTTGGAAATGAAACAAAGGGAGGGAGTATAGAGGGAGATTTGACCCTAGCGTGTGTGTGTTTTGTTAAGAGTAAAGGTAAGCGCTATGTGAGTGCCCGGGGGTCTGATGCTAGACACTGATGAAGGGTCTGATGTAGAAGGGCAGTAATCACATCCCTGGTGTGTGTGTGTAGAGGAGCTGGTGGATTTATGCCCTCTGAGTGGTGGACAGGGTGAGGTACATATGGTGGGGTGTGGAATCAAGCATCACGCCAACATCCTCCCATAAGGCCTTCCAAAGGTCATCCAGTAGTCAATGCAAACACACAATAATATGATGATTACATAAACGTAAATACAAACAAAATAGTAGTCAATGCCCACAATTTAATACAAAGCACTACACAGAATCAACAAAATAAGAAATGTAGCCGGTGACAAAGTTAAGAGAGTTACGTTTTTCTGAATTTACTTTGTATATGTATGTGTTTAGAAACAACAATCGTTTTACTAACAATACTACTAACAATATTTGTACCAAATCTTAAAGAAAAACCGGAGAAACGTGTGAAAATAACAGAAAACATGCTGTGCATTATTTCAGAGCTTAAATACTGTAAAGAAAACAAGTTCAGATGCACTTTTAAGCAAAACAACAGACATATGTCTACATGTTTTTAGGAAAAGTTAATAAATGATTTTTATGTGATAATCTTGCTTTTTACCTCAGTTTCAGACTGGAATGACCACAGTACATCTGATTAGATGACATTTAAGAATGGTTTCTTCATTTTTCCTTGGTTGGAAATTGAAATAACAGATTAACAAATTAATTGATAGTTTTAAATAGAGCTGACAACATCAACTTTCTAAATGATCAATAATAGCACACTGAATAGTAGGGATGCTCCGATCTGGAATTTTGCAGCCGATACTCAGTACCGATTTCTTGTCATCGTGATCGGCAGATACCAATTCAAGCTGTATATAACTGATATGTTGCCTTTTGTAATCTTTTATAGAATTGGGTTATATTTTACAGTAATTTTCTAATATATGTTAATGTAATGTTAATGAGATCGGCCAAGTTAGTGAGTACCGATCGATAAAATGTGTTCTGCGGCCGATTGATCGGAGCATCCCTACTGAAAAGGTGTCATAAAACACTAAGAGTAGTTTTAAAATACCTTTTTAAAAGCACAAGAAAAAAAGGTAAAAACTATAGACTGTATATGTTGTTTCAGGTCATAGTCAGTAGCATTAAACAGATGTAAAAAATAATAAATTATAGTAAGTTAAACGCCTTTGTCTGAGGCTTACATACATCGCCGTTCACTCCCCGAATCACAAGCTTTTGCTGTCAGCTATATGTAGGCCGGGCATCGGAAAAAGATTTCTTTAAAAGAGGATCAAACTTTGACTGAATTCAGCTCTGAAAGAAAGTTTCATCATAAAACAACAACTTAATAATAAATAAATCACCTGAAATCCAGCGATGTCAGTCTACTGCATGTGCTGAACACGGTCACACATGTTAGGCCTTGTTTAAATATGCAACCTGAAGCAACGAGCAATAAAAACTGTAATGTTTGCCTTATTGATCACACAAGATTCATGCTAAGAGATCGATGAAGAGATCTCAAGTCATTCTTGCATGGCAGCGCATCTGAATATTTATTGTAACGTAACTACCGAGGGGTTGAACATTCGTGTCCTTGATTGGAAAACCGTCAGTCAAAAGAAAGAGCCCTCACCGAATCTCGATACACGGCACTTCCACTTAACGATATAAATATCAAGCAGAAAAAAATGACTTGACACTTATTAGGATCGATTTCGTCTAGGCGCTCTGAATTAATTTGAAAAAGTTGTGCAGCGTGTCGACAGGATTTTTTCCCAAAGGACATTGAGTGGGAAAGTAGATGCAGGTGGGCACATCCTAATGTCTTCTCATGTTTTTCATTTATACTCCCTGTGACGCACACGATCTTAATCTTCCTCCACTATTCTTCCTGCGTTCAGGCCGAGGTTCGCTGTCAGCTAGTAAAGTGCTGCAGAGACATGGAGTAGATTTATTTACCCTTGCTAATAAGTACCATTGACAAAAGTGTTGATCAGGGGTACTTTGGGTCCGCACAGCCTTTATAAGACACTCGCGAGAGGCACGTTATTGACAGAGATCTTCCCTCCAGGCTGCCTTCTGTCTGGAGAGGAAAATCTCATAATTCATCAGACGCCGATGTTATGTCATGCATCTAAATGACCTATTTTCCCAGACAAAAGTACAAGCGGTCAGTGCAAAAACAAGGATGTCTACAGATTATTGATTAGTTTGACGGGTTACAAACGACCATAAAGATGGATGCTTGTTGCAGGCAAGGAGAGTAAATAATTCATATAGAGAAATTAAACAAAGATTTCAGATCATTTCCTATTAAATGAACTATATGTGACCCTGGTATTGAGATCTATATATCATCTGAAAGCTGAATAAATAAGCTTTCTATTGAGGCATGGTTTGTTTGGACAATATTTGGTAGAGATACAACTATTTAGTACTGAGGTGCAAAGAAAAACTAAATATTAAGAAAGAGAACTTTGAAGTCGTCCATCAGAGGCTCTGTAGCAGACCGTTGCTAAGAGGAAACAGGTTTGTTTTAACTCTTTCTATTGGCTAATGGCTGTAATGTCGTTGTGCAGACTAGATGAACCTGAAAGCAGAAATTCTAAGCTTTACATAAGCCAGCTTTTCATTATAGATTTTCACGATATTCTCTAAATGTTGATTTAAAAACTATTGCGGTATGACTTGCATTTTCATTAAACAATGTTTTGCAATTAAAGTGTATTTAGTTTCTTCTCGCGATAAATCATTCTGGCTGTACGGCTTCATTGTACGTTTAACTTGTAAATATGACAAAAAGGGTTTCCATTGCACTTATTGCCTGAAAAACCAGAATAATGGATTTTATCCATAAACGAAAAATGGAAATCATTTTGAGCCGTACAGTGATTTGTTGCCTTTTGCCAGAAATAATCCTCTCCTACTTAAGACTGCTTTTGTGCTCCAGGGTCACATATTTGAACACTTAAAAGATCCATGTGAGCTTGTTTACAGAACAAATATTTAAGCTCTGTTGTCAGCGGATGAAAATGGTCTTAAACAAACAATGATATTGGGATGCAGACCAATATTGACAACACGTATGACAGCGGTCCACTTGTGTAAACAGCGCTCGGGTAAGTTTACATCTTAAAATGTCGAGGGAACCAGAGTGTTGCATCAATAATTTTTCTGGCAGCAATATATCACCGATTCTACTCGTGTCAATAACACACGACACAAAACATGCTCTTTCATTTCCATAATATCTGCAGCCTCCCTTCACATGTGGTCAACATCCACTTTTCAAATTAGCTTCTGATATCAAATGTGACAAAATCGTTTTAAGTGAGAAACGGGAGATAGCTGCTCGCTAAATGTAAACGTAACTTTTGTAATCCGGAGGTTCGGCCGCAGCTCGTGGAAGTTGAGCTTGATCTTTCCATCCATCATCATCATTACTGCCGCTCTCCGTTAAAAATATGTCCATTATTTTTCAGCAGTTCTGAATGTCTGATAGCACGTTGCCATGGATACTGCAGTTGTCACAAGAGATAACTGGCATGAGCGAGACTCATTAGCGGCCAAGTCGGTTTAATTACACACTCAGAAAAAAGAGATTAAACGTGGAGAGAGTGAGACGTTTATATGTAAGGAAATAGTACACATTTGTGATAGAAAATGAAACAGGACAGGAACAGAATCCCGTAAAAACTTCCCGTATGTTGTTTGTGCCAAGGTAAGAATCAACATTAATTATGCTCATTAGGATTGCAAATTACAGTAAACAAACCCTTGACCCCAGGTATAAAACGTCATCCCACATCGTGTGCATTACAGACATGATTTATTCTTTAAATGTGTGGCCTGTCGAGGAAGGGTGTTTTTCTAAGCGTTCAGAGAAATGGATTTTGTCCGACAGGGAATAAAACAAGAGCAAAATTCTTACTGACTTGCATTGAATGATGGACCTGAGCCATTTTAGTGCATCTAAGAGACTCAATGCCGGACCACTGAGCAACCGTCAAACACAACAGCAACGGCATGGATTCCTGAGAAAAAGAGTTTTCAGTTTAAAGGTGCACTCAGTAAGATTATATTGAATCCACAATAATAAATAATAAAATACAACAAAATGCAGAACTGCTATTATTATGAATGGGGGAGAAATGCAACGCTCAACTCAATTCCTAATTATTTCATTTGTTGGCAAATTTGTACAATCTGCTTTTGTGTTAGTAATGTTTATGTTTAGGGGTGAGGATTTTTGCAGGATTCGCATACGTACGATATTTGTTCAGATTGCTTGTTTCGTCTCAACATATAGTACTTGTGTATTTATATCCTTCAGCATTGGCTGAAAAATTCTAATAAACAATGCTTACAGCGTCATTATTAGTGATAGCTATTGTTTTTGAGAAATCAACATGGCGGCGCTTACAAATAATGAAAACGATTTTCGATCTTTATTTGAGTGGACATCGCTTTAATAATATTCTTAAATGTGTTGTTCAGTTCTTTGTGTACAACTTTTTAATTAGAATCTAATTACGAAGTGCAACCTTAAATAACCAGCTATAATAAAGTCTATATATAGTTTCTATCAACAGCTTAGAAAAATATGAAAAGATTTGTGTAAAAGAGCTTGAGAGAACGAGAAAAAGAGAGATGGAGGGTGAGTGTATATATGATCATAACCAAGATGTTTGTCTCCTAATTGCAAATTGCTATTGTTCCAATGAGATTGTCGACTCCTAAGGTGAATTGTATTAGCGAGCGCTACGTGGACAATCACAAATAAATGAAAATAGGAAACGGGGGGAGGCAATAATCATTGCTGAAGTTTCCCTCGAGCAGACACAAATAACACTGTCAATTTTATCCGTCACAGGGGACGAATCATAAGACGCGAGAAAATCATCAATGTCCATCCCAGGATGCACAATATCTCTTCCCAGCGGTACTTATTTCTGAATAAAAAAAGAGATAGAAAAGGATTATATTCATGAAATCTATGAGGTTAGATGCCAAGAAAAACTTTAATTAATTTTTCGAACAGCAGTTCCTCTATTCCGGGAGTATCTACTGTATGCACAAAGTATATGAAGTGTTTGGAAAGAACATTGAAATGATTCAATGAAAACCTTGAAGAGACGCTGCATATTTAAATATCTGCTTTCCTTGACATTGGTTTAAAGACCTTGTCAAAGTAACTCAGCGGGTTACGTAACCCTTCCTCACACTACAGTGCATGCATCACGCAGTATGCGATTTAAAACCACTTCCAGTGACTCTACCGGCAACCGCAAACAGCACCAGGCCAATCTTTCTTCAAAGTACGAATCATTTGAAGCCCGTCCCTGAGTAAACTCTTGCTGGGCAGAAGTTGCTTCTTAAAATAATTAGCCAAGAAGGCAAAGCATCTCTTGACAGGATACCGCAGGATGTCTTGCCGAGGTCTGTTTGTTCTTGCTGCGCCTCTGGTATATTTGTGCAGAGTGAGGAGAAAGTGACATACGCAAGCGCCTCTTGACCTCTCGCTGTTTCTCCTCATTGGGACTAAAGCCCATTACTCCGCTCCTTTACCGGCACCTCGAGATGTTTGGGAGCTATTAGACTAAACAATGTGCTCGGTGTGGGTAACTCACTGTCTAATTTAGCAGCGGGTTTCTGTTGTACAAAAGCCCAGTCAGCACAACATTGCTAAAGCGTGAAAACACAGCTGCCATGCTTTTAGTTTTCTAAGAAAATGCATAAAAATACAATTAAATATAAAAAAATCCAAACAAATGACTCATGGTTTTATATATTATATAACAGTACCTTTTCTTACATTAGTTGTGGCCTGGTGGTTAGAGTGTTGGACATCTCAGTGCCAGCAGGTCATGACTGAAGTGCCCTTGAGCAAGACACCTTACCCCTGATTGCTCTGCAGTAATGTGCCACTGTAAAAAACTACTTGTAAGTCGCTTTGGATAAAAGTGTCTGCCAAATGAATAAATGTTATTTGATTCAACATCAGAACATGTCAACTTTCATGCTAGATTGAGACCTTAACATAAAAAAGTTGAACGTTTAGGCTACAATAGCTTTTTTCCCGAAGCTGCAACTCAAGTGGCATTTAAGTATATTTACACAGAATGTTTA
Organism: Barbatula barbatula; assembly: GCF_947034865.1. Classification (NCBI taxonomy): domain Eukaryota; kingdom Metazoa; phylum Chordata; class Actinopteri; order Cypriniformes; family Nemacheilidae; genus Barbatula; species Barbatula barbatula. The sequence goes on along the minus strand of NC_136771.1, from coordinate 538,798 downwards.
ATGCAGTTCTGAGGTGGCCTGAATGCATTTACCCTGCAATTTCAATCGCATGAATAACAACTCTGCTATTAGCAAAAGTCTGCGTATAAAATAAAAACTCACTAGAAATCACAATAATATGAAAATGCCAGCTGACTTACATTAATCAGCCAGCCTATGAATATTGTTTTGAAAACAGTCAACGGCAGTAATAAAACTCAATGCACATCAGTTTAGCCCTGTTAGATGACAACGCATCACCAATGTGGCCACACGCTGTCTCTACAGTTATCAACATACATCTCACCTGACAGGTAGTGCTCTCTAATTAGATAAATGCATGAGAACTATAGACATGGAAGGTACACATGTCACGCTAATACACATGTACAAAGCTTGTTGTAAAGGTGCACTGAATCTGTCGCAATCACACGCTATGTCCATTTAACTCCTGCGCTCTGATTCATTCTCTCTGCTTCTGAGTGCATTTTCCTCTTGTAGTATGAACTTAATGCACACAAAAAACAGGGTGAGATGGAGATACGGCAATTTAGTCCAATCTGTGGAATGATTTGTAGCCATCTCTAGGTAAAAGTCCACATTTTGAGCTCATTTTGGGATTGATCTTCTTGAATGCGAAACGAATTAAGATTACGAATGGCAGCTGCGAACAAATCTGTTTGAAGCTAAAGCGCAAACCTGCTCTGATGTACCATTAGACACCAGTGAGCGTGGACACTGTCCTCATGTTAACAATTAGCCTTTGATGTTACAATAGATGATAATTGATCTCGGGAGACACCGAACAAAAAACGAAGGGCCCTATTAGAACGATCCAAGCGCATGGCGCAGAGCGCATGTGGGTGTTTCCGAATTCACTTTTGCTAGTTTAAGGACGGGAAAAACTGTCAGCGCGCCAGATGCATGGTCTAAAGGGGTGGTCCCTCTTCTATTAATGAATCATAGGTGTGTTTTGGGCAAAATATGCAGTAAACCAATCAGAGTCTCATCTCCCATTCCCTTTAAGAGCCAGTTGCGCTCTTGCCATGACGGATTCACTATTTACACAGCGGAATTTGCAAGAGCAAAGACTGGACACCGTCTACAGGACAAGCCGGATTTTTTATCTTTATGTACACAATAAATAAACTTTTACGTTGTAGTCCATTTATTTTTAATATTATTTATTTGACATTTGGTATGTGTGCTGGTACACGTCATTTTGTGAGAAATAAGCAGAATGTATGAGCGTTGTGCACCCGCCTAAAGCCGCATTTTACTAACACGCTCTTTACATATTGTCATTGTTTACGTGTTGTGCCAATGACTTTAGATCAGGTTTGGGTTTGTGTATGGCGCAGTCTATTTCAGGTGCCTCAAAATAGTAACACGCCATCAATGCGCCTGAACACACCTCGTTTTCAGACCAGCACATCCATTGGCACATAAATATAAGCCAATATATTAAAATACTAATATTTCAAAGTATATCATTGATGAATAAAAATTCATGATACACACATATTTGACTGTGTAGTGAACTCTGTGCAGTTGTCCAGACAGATCTGTAGAAGTACCTTCATATTTGAGGTAAATTAAAAGCATTAGACTATTATTACAGCTGGTCTGACTTTTCATTATGTTTCAGTAAATTATTTAAACTTTATTAACTGTACTGTGACATTAGACGTCTGAATTATATATAATTGGCATGATGGATTGTTGGGCTCGACATTGCGAGCATTTTAATCGCATATGCTCCCTAAAGTGAACCTGTTTGAGTGCCCATTTTGTTGTGCCGTGACCTGTTTTCATTACTGTACAGAACACACAATAGTATTAGCACCTATTGTACTATTGCTCTTTGTATGACATATCGCTTATTGCTCCCCGAACTTTTTTTTTAAGTCACTTTGGATAAAAGCGTCTGCTAAATGACTAATCTGTCTCTCACTTATATGCAATGTTAGCATAAAACATGGTGCGTTTATGTAGTTTTATCTGTTTCTCTGGAGGCTATGAGGGTTCAGTCAGTGGAGGAAGGAGGATTGACAGTGTGGTATGATCGCCACCTCCGCTAACACGAGCACTATGCAAAATCATATAGAGAAAACCACCACAGCTCTTTACTTAAAACTACTACTGTTAAGTTTACAAATTTTTGTGCAATTACTGCCTGTCATTTTGAGTTTGTGACAAGTATTAACATATTGTTTATTACTGCATAAAATAATTCATTAAAATAGAAGTTTAATTTGTTTCATAAAGTACAAGTAGATTTTTACATGTTTTACATTTTGCGTTGTAAGGTGAATAAATGACATTTAACCCCTATTCATTTCATCATTGAGGATTTCTTGAAAAAGTCAGCCACCCAGTGTCATGTCTCGTCTCATGGGATAAGTGTCTCGTCACCCCCCTAAGAAGTTCTTTAAAAGGTTATTCTTAAATCATTTGAAAATGCAGTCAAAACATTGTGTATGACAAACTATTTTTTATAAGGGATGTAATGTCACATGTGAAAAGATTGTATGATTTATTAAAAAAATATACAGTATATACATTTAAAAAGCTGTGTTTCAATGAAAGCATGTCGTTTTAAGACTTTTTTATCTGCACAAAAGTACAAAACCCTCAGCAAGCCTAAACTGAAAATATTTCAAAGATGGTCTTGTATGCTTTGATAAAAGTAATGACATCTAACCTTTCGGACAAAGTAGTTCACATGGTCAATGTCACAAAACATTTGCTCATATTTGGTAAATGACCTAGAATTATTGCAGAAGCTTAAAAATGGTGTCCTTATTTTACATCAGTGAGTTTCCAATTAAAAAAAATCCTACAACTTTTGTCCAGATAGAAATGCAATCGGGTCAAGGATGAAAAAGGGTGAAGACATAAAAACAATAAGTGTTATACTGCTTGAAGTTTTTGTAGTTAAAAAATGAACGTTTTCTGTTTAATTTAACAGCATTAATTGCATTGTTTTTGTATAAATGGCATTATACAGATAATGTTATAATGTATAGGCGTCCGAACTTCCAGATGTGTGATTTTCTGTATAAAAATAACTCACGAAATGATGTTCTGAATGAAGCAGTCGCTCTGCATTTATTACAAGCGTGAGCGTGACGTAGAGAGCGTAGAAAGGAACCTGTTGGCCGGTTCCAACCCATCATGAATTAAAATCAATTGAATTTATGTCATTTACGTGGGAGATCCTAGCAAGGTAAAATAATAAGGAAAACCATATTTATACGGAAAAATATTTGTGTAATTTACAAAGCGATTTTACTTGTTTTAGTTTTATCCTACGTAAGGCACAAATCTCACTCTGCTAAGGTTCACCCTAAAAAAACCTGCTGTTCTGAATCCAAGTTCCTGTTATCTTCAGGAGACACTATTGTATTGAAAGTTTCTGGGGTCGGCTGGCAAGGTGCTCAAATAGAATTTGACGCCTTTAGATTAAGGCCTATTGCAGCCTATAGTATTGCATCAGGTTTTGACTTTAAAGATATTGTGTTTGACCACACTCAAGGACCAATGACATTCGGGTCGGTTCCTCATATATAGGATCAAGAAAACTTTCAGTTTCATCATGATATCTGTAACTTTACAGCAATCCTGTCCACGGTTCAATATCAGCAAAGAGCTGTTAATCAAACAAATTTACCTGTCGTGATTTGTGTCTTACGAATTACAGCGCATGATTACATTTTTCTATTTTGGGTGAATTCTTCCCTCAAATTTACAACATCCAGGTCCCCAAAAACAAACTTAAAAAACCTTGCCAATGTACGCCGTATCACCTGTTGACTCAACAGCAACGTTTTCCGCTGCTCTGTGCCAGTGACCTCAATTATTGATGTTGCTTGTTGATCAGAAGAACCTGTCCTACTTGAGGAAATTACACCATGAATCTGCGTACTTCACTGAATCAGTTTACTCATGGTTGAACTTTTTCTTCCGAGGCAAATTATTTCCAATTCCTCACCCTCCATCGTTTACTACCAAAATGACATTCAGGCCTACAGAAAACCCTGCTGCACATATGAGCGTCAAAATAACATTTTCAAATTAGTTTCATGTGAGAAGCTCTTGATGGTAGCCAGATACTGTTGGTCAGATGGCATAGTAGGGGAAAATAACCATTTATTCATCCAGAGCCGCCTGGATTTAAAGATCAGCTTCGTCCCTTAGCATGGAAGATCAGGTCGGATTTTATAATGAGCTAATTAAAGGCAGAGACCTGGCCTGGCCCTGTGCTCCCATATTAGTGTTTGAGAGAGATGAGGAGTGTGGATGGAGTCATGGGGCGAGATGATATGGTTACTGTGTGAAGAGGCTACACTTGAAAAACCTTTGAACCACCAGGTGTGGAAAGAAACATACAAAGAAACTCAAATCGCTTAAGAGCAGACTGCCAAGACGTGACCACCAATAGGCACTGAACTCCACAAAGGACATCCATGCTATCACTACCATGTTACTACAACACGAAATGCAAACACAATCTCAAAGTTGTAACTGTTTGACAAGGTTGCTTACTTGTAAAATCTTTGATTAGATTATAGTATAATATAAAGCTATACTACACAATTCAAGAAAGCCCAAGCATTCAACAGAAGATACAACAATAATACATTATGTAACATTTCAAAACTATCTTACAGGAGTTTGTATCTGTTTTACCAGGTGACTAATTGTACCTATTAGTACTATTTACTTTCATGCCAATTTCCCACCTCATCAAATAGTTAAGAATTCCCAAGAGATCAGGTAGGGCAGTTTACATAAAACACTCATTTAAATAGAAGATACATAAATGCTGTAGTGCCCATGACCAACAGGGTTCCTGCTAATATTAATATAACGTAAGCAGCGGCTATTTGCATTAAATATTAAATAGCGGCAGATGCTATTTACACTAAGTTTAAATAGTATTAAGTTCTGTTTACACTAAATTAAATAGCAGTATTTCTTAGTGATATGCTATTTAAACTAACTAGAACTATCTGTAGGGCCTATTTTCATTGGATTAAGTAAAAATGCTTTGTATCTCATGCTGACAATAGGGACCAATTCTCACTTTTTACTAACTATGACTTTTGCCACAATAAACCCCCAGGTATTGCTTATAATGTAGTTTTTAGGTTTAGGTATTGGAAAGGATTAGGGGATGTAGAATAAGGCAATAAGACAATAGTAAATGGTGAATTTGTGTAGCTTAATATAAAGTGTAACGAACGCTTTTTACTTATAAATAGTGGCAGATAACCTTACTGTTTGCACCTCAGTATTGTTGTGCATTAAACGTTGTGCAGTAATAACAGAAAGTAAATCGTTATATTTATAAAAAGTATGAAAATGATGGCAACTTATTGAGATATTAAAGTCCTGTACCTAAAGTTTATGGATAATGAATTTAAATGAAAACGAGGTTTTCAGCCCGGTCTCCCGTGCCACGTTATACAGACTTTACACTTTATGTCATGATTCTGCTCATCATGTCAGGTATTTCTTGATCTTGGGGCAGAATCAGGCAGGATTCCTTGTTTTGTGTGGGAAGAGGCATTTTGGCCCAATCGGCCTTCCACATGCTCTCCCCGGTCTCATCTTTGTTTCCGCCCTTTTGTCCCGTCGACACTTTACGCCACTCGCTGTTCGAAATGGCGTCGTTCTTACACTTTCTCTACTCTAATCATCATCCCAGTGACATTTGGTTAAGTGGGGTTAGGGGAGTGGCTACAATTTTCTATAATTCAAACGAATTAGCCACCTCGTAAAAATGTTACAAATTCCCATGAGATCAGATTCACGTAAAAGAAAAATAGAAGATGCATACAGTACAAACCTCTGGGCATGCTTTACCCGTTTGCATCACCACAATTTCAGGGCAATTCGTAACTATTTTACAAGCTGACTAATTCGTATAGATTTGTACATTCTAATGCTGACAAGTCAGTCTGATCTGCATTCATTCTATTGACATTTTGTTTAGGGTTTTTTTGTACAAATCAGACACCCCGTAAAAGAATTACAAATTCCAGTGAGATCAGGCTGAAAAGGACGTAACAGCACACAGAAAGGGGCTAACACATTATTTCCGCACTACAGAAAGCCTTCTAAAAGAAAATCCATTTGTTGAAGGGTAGTTTTCTCATAATCTCGTTTTTTACCACCCAGTGGTTCGCTAAGAAGCTATCCCTTTCAAACTAAGCTGACACCTGCTTCCTAGCATGACGCCACTCGTGTATCTGAGGATTCTGTCATCTTTCAAGAGAAAAAATACCGCCTTTTCTGTGGCACATTCTTTATTCTCGACCCTTCCGAGCGTTCCTGTGTTCAAGACACTTGTTGTAAAGCAAGTCAGTACCACACGCTGCTATAAAAGACCCCGAGGGTTGATTACGCAAGCCCCTCTCCATTTAAAAGAGATTCATGCAAGATGATACATTGTTTCCCTCAAGGCGCAACAACTACGAGCCGGTTATTTTTAAGCACCACGGAATGTGTGTGTTTGCGTATGTGTGTAACCATCACTCTTGTTCAAAGACCCCGATCGGGAGAAGAAAACAGAATCTCGATGCTGACAGCGATGGCTGCAGAGTTCTAAAAGCGATTAGCATTGCTAATGAGGACATAACCCAGACCGCGTATCTGTGCACATTAGACCCTCCCTCCTGGCGGCTATGGACGAAAAAAAGAGCTGGTTGAAAAACGAAACGGTTATTTTCCCCTACTATACCATTTGACCAACAGTATCTGGCTACCATCAAGAGTTTCTGACATGAAACTAATTTGAAAATGTTATTTTGACGCTCATATGTGCAGCAGGGTTTTCTGCAGGCCTGAATGTCATTTTGGTAGTGAACGATGGAGGGTGAGGAATTGGAAATAATTTGCCTCGGAGGAAAAAGTTCAACCATGAGTAAACTGATTCAGTGAAGTACGCAGATTCATGGTGTAATTTCCTCAAGTAGGACAGGTTCTTCTGATCAACAAGCAATATCAGCCTGATTTGACTCTACAGTCCATGTCTGATGGTTAGAGGGGGACATTGTGATATAAGATAAATGTGTGAATTATTGCTTAATAAGTCATTTACAAATGCATTATAAAGCAGTTATAACTGCATGAATAAAAGGGGGATTCAAACGAAATACCTGCCAAATAGTGACCAGGTGTCAGAAAAACAACATTACACCCCACAGTGTCCAGTCTGACAGACTATAACATCAAGATAATAATGAATCTGCTTTCGAGTAAAAAATGATTAATAAATACATTTATTAAGCATTTATAACATGTCATGAAAACACGGGGCTTTGTTTGGATTTCTTTGCAAAAGTCATGCACTATACTATAATATCTTAGTGTAACATAGAGTAAAAACACTGGCATTTCTCTTTTATCAGACATTGACAAAAGAGAGCGCTGTTAATAACAGAATCTTTTTAGGTTTTGCAGAATTAATTTTGATTCCGTCTGCGTCACATGATGAATGTTTCTAATGGACGTACTGTGCGCTGTTTGTCAAATAAACCAGAAGAAAAAGAGGAAAAGCATGACATGTTCACATTCACCTTCCCTTTCAACATTTCAACAAAACCATGGCATGCTTTGTGAGACCTGACCACAGCCGTATGTCAGGAAGTATCTTTGATTCCATAAAGATTTCACGATCCCGTAAACGTCAAGGGCTGTTTGGTTTGACTGCTGTATAAACACAGCACGTTTCAAGAAGTCATATTCAACGTTTTAGCTTCTGCCGAGAACTTTCAAATCTGATTCATAAAACCCAGAAGTTCAGCCGTACAACCACGAAGCAAATTATGTGATTGAAATATTCATAACCTTGGTTCCCTACAATCTAGACTAGCGGGGTGTAACGCTAAATAATTCAGTGGAAAAGGTTAGGATCATGTGCGGTTTCACCCATATCCTCTTGACAATGAAATGTTGATGCTTCCGTCAGCCAGCTGATGTCCCCTTCACTCTCTCAGTGTCATTTTATAGGCACCATTGAATCTATTATGCTGGGCAATCATGGGGAATTGGTTATGGAGCCCTCCAGAATGATTGACCTTATTATTGATATTTTCATTTCAGTTTGGCCTGGTCGTATGAAATGTTTCTGACCGGCATTTGTGCCAAGATAAATAATATATTACGCATTCTCTGCGTCGTGTATATTGGTGATTTTGTAACGGCATGGTGGAATGGAAATTATAACATTAACTCTGATATGTGAGCGGTAGTCGCACAGCAAGACTTTTGAATAGAAGGATACTTCCTCAAAGCTTCTCTGTATTAAACATGGATGTGAGATATGAGCTCCAGCCTGTGGGATGGTTATATATAATTTATTCTAATAGAGATATGAATTTAGTTTTGAATTTGTATATGTGGTCCTTTTATTTTTGGTAACCAAAGGTCAAAGTAAATTTTTGCATTTTCTAACTTAAAATACACTTCTTAATTGTTAACATAATTCATGAGAGTAAAAATGAATACAAATGAACATTAGATTTGGTGTCCCCCTCCTAACTTAAGCTGGCATGTATTCGAACACATGATTCAAAAATGTTCTAAAAAGTATTGTGTAAGTTATTCTGATATGTTGTAAAAGAAAGTTGTAACAATTTTGCTCATATGATTAAAGTAACAGTTTAAATGAAAAAACAAGAATCGATTCTTGTTTTTTCATTTAGAATTTTGGCTAACTCCACCTGTCCTAAATGTTTTTGGATGTGCACATTTTCTGAAGTTGTATAATAATAATAATATTTTAATGATGTTATTTGGAAAAATATGCCAGTTCTCCTTTGTCTGTCTTTGTAATGTCTCCTCTTTTTTAAAGCTTCAGACATACAGTTCAAACACATCTTTTGATTTTGAAATAATAGGTTTATGAGAATATATATATATATGTACATACACACACATTACAAACATTGTCTTACCAGACACATTCACAAGAACAAGATTAAGCATGATGCAGAATCTCAAGTCTTTGTTTTGACATTCTTTTATATCTAGAAGCTTCTCTTGTTAGTTTCAAATGTAAATTATATTTATTTATAATCCCAGGATGGCTGAACAACACTGTACTTTATACATAATTGCAATTTTCTACTCGTCTCATTCATACAGCTCATATGGGAGAACTGGGAAAGAGATGGAAACTCTTAGTGCCCCGCAGATACTGCAGAGACTTATAGTCGCATAAACCAAAATAATCTGAACCGTCAGTTTGACTCGAGAGAAAACCAGAAAAAAAACCTTTCTGTACCTTGTCTACAAACACACCTTTGAAATGTCTTTTTATTTCTTAGCTCTTGGAGTCGGCACAGGTTAAAGCCGGGCACTAAACTACAAAAGATGGCTATCTTCACCTTGAATAATGAAGTTCCTACAGTACGGCTGGCTGGTAGATAACCCAAAAAACAGAAGGAACCTAAAATAAATGGCACCATCGGAAAGGAAAGGCAGGCAGGGTGTGTACAAATGATGTGCTAGATTAAAAAAGGGTTGGAAGGGCAAAACATAGAAAGGGAGGCCTGTGTAGGAGTTGAAGACAAAGATATGATCAGAGTGTTCCCTCAGACCATTAGGTAGAAGGAAAGGCCTACTGCAAATCACTTAGCAGAAAACCTCTCTCATCTGCTTTTATCTCCAATGCCTTCCGTTTCCCATTGTGTGATGGATGCAGCGAGACACCTCATTAATTCTACCTGAAAACTCCGTCTTTGAGGAAGCACAGCATAAATATAGAACGTGGAAATGCGAGGGGGAAGATTCGGGCACGTCCGTGTACACCTGCTCCAACTTTTCAAAGCTAGAATATAAAAAATGAATAAATAAATAGAAGAGATTGCATCATTAAACCATCAAGAATGCAGTGAGGATATTTCTGTGTGTATATGTTTGTATATCAACATTAAAGCAGGTTTATGTTGCATGCCTTTCTGTTTGAGGAAGCACATCACTTGACATATATTCTCACGATAAAGGCAAAGACAGCCCCTCATCTCTTCTTACAACTTACGGCCATCTTACCATTTACATCATCAGCAAAGCAAGTCATTTGACTTAGAAATCCACTGACGTTTAAATAAACTATGTTATTATGGTTTATTACATGGACCTGCAGAACGCATCTGAACAAGGGGGGGGGCTAATTTCAAGTCACGCGGGGGGGTGGGGGGGTGGGGGCGCATATGCATTGAAACAGACAATATTACTGATATATTAAATAACGTTGCGGAGCACTTTATTTTATTCCGAGCTATTTATAGCTCGTCGGAGTCCGTGATGGAGATGGACGCTCCGGGACTGTTGTTGAGGCCACAGTGGAAGCTGGAGTAGTTTGCTCATTTTGTTTTGCCAGTTTATTTGTAAAAATCTGATATTGACTTCTGTCTCTTCATTGTCGCAGCCTGTTAATGCTGCCAGCGGTTAAACAGGTGCCCGCCGTTGTGGTGACTAGTATTGTTTGGCTCTTAAAAACACAGATACAACTTAGGCTTTTATTCATATAAGGTAGTTTGTCAGAGTACAAAAGTTTCCTGGGCCGTGGCCCTCCCCCCGCCCAACCCAGTTCTGCGGTCTATTACATTATTCTCTTCCACACCATCTCAACAATGTGACAACACATGCACTGAAATAGTTACGCTTCATGTGAGACCTTGAGCCAGGATTAGCTGTTTTACACTTGTTAACAGCACTGGAGAATGAGAAGCACGTTTGGTAACTACACTTATACAAATGCATTCAAGACTAGACTAGACTAGAACAAGGCAATATAGCAAAATGAGCGAGCATAGGACAGCAGACACAAGGGCATTATATGTGAGACTAACAAAGGATAATTAACAAGGCAGGTATGGGGAATGAAACACCAAAGGGGCAGGGCCAAAGACGACAGCGGAAAGAAAACACATTATGAAATGACCGACAATACTGTATTTCTCTCCACACAAAACATGTGGTACTGTCATGATCTAGACTAGAAAGACCTGGCAAGATGTGGCAAAACCATGACAAAATTCTCGGGGTGAAGTATCCCTCTAAAGCTGACTAAAGCAAAGGAACAGAATAAAGTTGTAAATCTAAACAGCACACAACCCTGTGTCCAGCAAAACCAATTATTTAGTGGAATAACAGTGGGACCCCAGAAGCACACTTTAACTTAACAGGGTTTATTCTTTCTAGTTAAACTTCAGTTTACACAGCAGTGTACAGAATCTGACATTAAAGGTGAACGATGGCATTTCAGTATGGCGAAACGAAATGGCAAAATAATGGCCGCTGTTGAACAGGTTTCACAAACCGTTCATCTGTCTGCCATTGCTTGGACAAAAAAGTTGTCCTGACTGAAACTCTTGGCAGTCGATGTTGCCAAACTTGGCTGCTTTAACAAAACGGAATGGATTGAATGGTTCAATTTAACATTTAAAATGCGAAACTGCAGCGTCATCTGCTGTTTGAGATGAGTTTATCTGTTAGCAAATGTAAAGCTCATACTGTTTTGTAAACAAAGTCAACAAAGCTTTGCCAAAAATTCATAGTCAGATTGTTACAGCGACCAATCAATGATGCTATTATACCATGTAGTTGTTTTCATATATAACAATCATTGATTTATAGCGGCTTTAGTCAGCATTGTTTAGCCGCCTTGTTTACTCTTCCTGTTATAAAGTCAAATGTAAACAGGGTAATATTTCCAATGTCACCACTTATGTTTTCACAGTTAGGAAAGAACATTCATCTACAAATGTAGCTGTAGAAATGTTGAGGTGTTGTTATAGATTATAGCTCAGAAGTAGAAACTAATACCGCCACATGCAGCAATAATGGGAATAAAACACCACTGATTTGTGACATAGATTGCTTATAGCAATGAACCAGTAAAAAGGTTTAGGGGTAATTCAAAAGATAACATTAACCATGTTTAATAGTAGGACTTCAGAGACCAACTGGGTAGAAATTGTCATTATTTTCCTGGCAAAACACTTGGCCTAAACTTGGTTTTCTTTACTTTGTGAGTCTGATGCAGCATCTGGAGCCGCAGGGTTAACTTTAATAGGGTGGACTTATATGACAAAATTAGGGATGGGTTTCTGAAAGCCTCATGTGCAGCGTTTCTCAAACCTGTCCTGAAGGCCTTCATGGGATATTTTGATGTTTTCCAAATAAAACACACCTGGTTTGAACTCATGACCTGAAATGAGTTTGACAGATAAGGAAGACTTCAAAAACATGGCCTCCAGGACAGGTTTGGGCCTCCGTGAGTTTGAGATTTGAATTTCAACCTAACTTTTGACCTGAATGACATACAAACAAAATAAGTATTACAATATTGGTAATGACAAAAAATAATCTACTATTTAACATTAAATGGATGATAGCTTAGCAGTGAAATAATTTTTTTTTCCTTAGCTCAAGAACAGATCACGCCAAATCCAACAGATTCCAGAAGCATTCATGACTTACTGTATTTAGTCAAACCGTAAAACCAAGTTCCTTCAATTCTCCTCTTGAAAACCATGCATCTCATTGTGACTCTTGTTGTTCGATTGACCATTCACATAATATGTCTTTGCTAGTCAGTTTTTTCACTCTGAATCTGACACATTTCACCACAAAAACCGGTTAAACCCAGCGGCCGCCATCCTCCTCCACACAGTATCCATGATTTATGAATGTCTTGAGGGCAAAGAGACTCGACAGGGATGTCTATTCTCAAGCTCCTGGACTATGGACCTGCACAGAACACACACAAAGTATGAAAGTTTGTCTGTGGTCACCTTTCGGCCTGAGAAACTTCAGAATGTGTTGAGTACATGACGCATGATGGTTTCATGTTTCCTATCTACATACTGTCTGGATCAAATAAGAACCTGATTTCTGTACAACTCTGGCTGACTTTCTGTTCCCTGGGTTAAAAAATGTGTTAATAGTTATAATAAATAGTTTATTGTTAGTCAGAGGCAATGGCTATTAAAGTACGATTAATTTTCATACATTTCACAAGTAGCCTGCATGACTTCCAATACATTCAATGTCTCTGGAATCGAACCCCTTACCTTGCTAACACAATGCACTGCTAATTGAGATATACGAATAGTTCGTAATGTTGTTAGTAAGATTTGTTTTGTAAAAACAAGCACATCTATTGCCGATGCCAATTCGGAAGATGGAATTCATATAATGACTATTAATAATGAACATCAAACTGGTGATGTTTCTTAACATATACAGAGAACAAATTCCTTACATTTCCCCGTCCTCTTTAGATTGACAGGATATATCGACCCTGATCTCCGGCTGTTTTTAAACTATTGGCTGATAGCCGAAAGTTTCTTTTATCGGACGGAATATAACACCTGATTATACAATGTTGCTGAGTTCAAATGAGCTTTGTCATAGTCTTGATTGAACTGCTCTGATACGAAGCGCTTTTGTTATATAATGTCCAGCAATTTGCAAAATCAGAATAACATTTACATTTTAGCAATTCCATTAGTGCTCCAGCTATTGACCTTTTCCAAAAGTCATTAATCAACCCAAAAGTCTTTTGTTGTTGACAAAGTGAATAATTTCATTTTTTGATGAGGAACATGCCACTGGCGCCTCCGACAGACACGTCTCATTAGCTGGCATATCTGCTTGAGTTTCACCTATTCCTCGGCCAAATCATGCAAACGTCTTAGGCTTTCTCTATTATTACCCAATTTTTTGTTAAAGACTTCCCAATAAAGGTGTCTTATCCATAAATCATGCGTCAAGCTTTTCACTAAGTAAACTCTTTGGGGCAATCATAGCAACTCCACAAAAGCCAATACACCTCTAGCTTGACTGTAATTCATCTCCGGAGGGCTTTGCTCCGCCGCCCATGATTCAAAACGTTCAGATATCTCACCTGCAGATTCAAGAGAAACACATCAGCTCTTTAGTCATCATCTCTGTTATGATGTCTGCTTTGGCAGGAAGAGGGAGAAATTGAGAGAGATTTTAAAGAGCGTTTTAAAACAATGAATTTTTCATTTCGCTCGTATTTGTTTCCTACATTCGAATGGGCCTGCAGCTCCATCAGACGATAGACAGATGAATGACTGTAATGACGCTGAAAACAAATACAGTGCCGTGAATTACTGCATGAAAAGTGAGTTTAGTTTACGCCACCTGCCGAGTGTCAAATTAACTAAATCAAGATATAATTCAGAAACACAAGGCTCACTTGTACAAGAAAAACAAATGTATATTCCCGTTATAGCAAAAGATGTTTTGTGGATTTAATACAATGGCTGTACATTATGACTCACTTCAACATTTCATTAAGCTTTCAGAAGCATCGCTATTCCTAACCCTAACATGATAAGATCCATTTAGATATAGAATAAAACCAAGGCACACCAAAGGATATTTTATGGCAGATAATTTTTGTTTTCAAGCAAACTGGCCGTTTCCAATACAGAGTTCTGAATTTTTTTCCTTTAAGCAACTAACAAGAAAGAAATTTGAGTTTACATAAACAACATGTTTAAGTGGTATTTCAGAGGCCAAACTGGCATTGGCTATTGAAAAAAGTTACCATCTGAAATTGAAGGCAGTATCTGCACAATACAAACATACATGCTACAGATATTTGGCATCAGCATTTAGCTTTTGTTTTTAAACTGGGTTGAAACTACATAAAACTGGCCTTAAATGAATACATCAACTGTATCCATGTGAAATTAAAGGAAAAACTGCATAGTTAAACAACTCAATCAACACAATATCAACAACACGAACAAAGACGTTTACTTATCAGCACTTTTTATTTCATTCACTTTCACTGGTAAGGCCCTTTTTTTCTATAAACCACATTTAAAATCAAAGTGTATAGATCAATTATTCCAAAATGTTAAATCAAATAAAGTTTAGTGCAACAAAACAACGATGATACAGCAGGCGCTTTTTAAATCAAAGTAAGTTAAAAGGCTATAGTTTTAGTGTAAAATAAAAACAATCATCCTTTACAGAAATGACGTGTATTTCTGGCTTTTCAGAAGTGAATGCATGTTCTTCTTTACAAAAAGAAGCATTTCACAAACTTTAACAAATGTTCGCTGTCCACGCCTGAATCACTTCAGAAGTGTCTTCCAATATTTAATCTTGCATCGCCAACAATGCGCTTTCTCTGCGTGGTATTCTTTCTGCTGGCGCCTCTGTGCGCTCTTCATTCCATTCAGCATATCTTGTCTCTTCGATCCATCCCGTTTCCATTTTAATCACATTTTGAATACTTGGTCTTTGAATGTGCTGGTGAAATATCAATCCTTGAACCTTTTTATAAAAAAAAACTGATAACATTCTATTATTATCTAGAGAGCTTAGAAATGTAAATGTATGATGTTGTGGTCATTACCTTGGATGGAGGATCGTAGCCAGACAATACAAGGGCTCCAGTTCAATATCGCCGAATCTTTTCTCAACAGCTTCCAAAAGAGTGGATTTGAAGGTATTCAAAGTGCATGCTGTTCCTCCATGAGACTCAACAGCATATACCATGTGCTGTTCCGTCGAGTTGGAATGTCTTGTTGTAGTCTTTTCTTCGGCTGGCCAGGCTGTGCCTACACACTGTGAAGTCGGGAGTATGCGAGCGGCGAATGTTTGAAGTGGCCAACACATTTTTTACAGTCGCTATAATGTCAGTTACACTGCGCTGTGACAGCAAACCCTCATTCACAAGTTCGCCTATGCAGATATTAATAACGGTGGCAGGAGTGGCAAAGGTATGCTTGTTATGGGTGCTGTCCGGGGAGCTGGCCCTGAGCTCACCGGTTCCTATTAATCCAGGAGCAGTCTCCCCCTGTCAAGGTGAGTGAGTGGCCCGAACTGGCCCGAACCCTGAGCGCACTCCCCCGGTGTCCTGAGAGAGGAGCCGGGGTGGTGGAGGATGCAGGTAAGACGGCTGCCTTATTTATTGGATAGCTCGCTTGAGATGATAGGGGAGAAGCCGTGATTGCTGATGCGAATCAGCAGGGCTTGATTATATGCTCCGGCTCCTCCTGAACTTGAAACATCATTTAACGGCTGGCTGTAGAGTGTGGGCCAATTATCATCCCGCATTGCTTTAGATATATTTGCGGCATTATCACGTACAACTACGTGCACTTTGCTTTGGAAATGTTCCAAGTTTTATGCATTTCATCAAAAGCCATGGCAAGTGCAGATGCTGTATGTGTCCCAGAGAATTCTACTGCATGTAAGAGAACTTTATGCTGTTGGAAATCAGTCTGCTGGGCAATGGATCCATGTGCTCCATTAAACTGAGGAAACCTTGGTCTTCTACAACTGGTGGTATGTTCCTGCCATCCGTCCAACACAGAGCCCCTCAGGTCTAGTTATTAACCTTATTAATATACCAAAATATTGTGTAGAAATCTTACAGTTTCCTTTTGTTTTGATTCATGTTTCATTAACGCGTGTGCAAAGAGAAGGCAAACGCTGTGAGCGGAAACTATTGGTTTCAGCCGCCACAGAAGATGAAGGTAATTAATTCAGTATTAGACTCCAGTCAGGCATGCGTTGCGTTTCAAGCTTACCTCTCTGCTCAATTTCATTCCCATTATTTTTAGCGCAATGTGCGTGCTAAACCACCAGAGAGCTGTTCCTCACCCACCCACAGCTAAATGTGTGCCAGAACAACTCTCTTCATGAGGGTTAACGTTTGCTGATTTTCAAGAAGAGACAGCAATCTCTTTCGGACCCTCGAACTTGCGTTTCATTGTTGTTTTCCCATGTTGCCCATTGATTCAACTGAACAAGTCGTTTGATTGCTTCACATTACTAGACAGACTTTTCCCAATTTGTTTATAATCATTTATGCCTCAATGTTTCCGCTTCAAAGTTATTAGAAGGAAAGACCCCGTAAAACATTTTGATGATTATTGTTCCTGCCAACACAATCTCAAGGCAACTACTTTATGATGTGGCTAACTATATGAATTTGTACAATCTTATTTGTATGTTTTAGTACAGTCTGCTTTCGTTTCAGTACAGTTATGGATTCCATTAAGATCAGGCTGTTTTCTGCAATATCCAATTGAAATAGAAAGTTGTTGTCAACCATATCATCTTTTTGTTTTATAACTAACAGACATTAGTTTATGTGACAGCTATGCACTGTCATTTATTATTTGCTATAGCTGCCTAGTTGCAAGTCATATGGGGGATATTCTACTTCCCAAAAGCATTTCTTTTACATTTGGATGAAAACTAAGTTAACATAGTACTCTTCACTTCAGATGAGTCATCAATATTTTTGGCGTATTTCCCCAAAGAGAAAGCCAGTAAATTGTAAGTACTGTTTGTCTGCTTAGTCGGCCAAGCTTAGTCATTTTTCAAGAGTACAACTACAGCAGATTTGGAGTGAAATCAACAAGTTATTTTAATTTCACAGTTTTCAAGACCAAGACATGCAAAGATTACACATAACATACTTTAATCGCAAATTAAAATCACCACAATAAAGGAAGTCATTCTTAGTTAGCTTGCAATGCACGACTGTAAAAAAGAAACTTTCTTCAAAACATACCTTTGGCCTTGAGTTAGTACAGCAGAATAAAGGTTGGAAGCTCTCTCTGTAGATTGAATCCGTGTCTGTGGTTTCCAGTGAAATGATCTCACTGTCCCAGATGGCACTGCCACGGACTAGCCAGGGTTATCACCGAGAGTCTCTGTCTTACAATTATCTTTGTTCTTGTTTTCTAGGGAGCATGTAGCTATTGTTTTACCTCTTGTGTTTTCTGTTTCTATCTCTCGTTTCCCATGATTCATTTTGCCTGCATATTCCGCCTATTATTGTCAATCCTTTCGTCCCCAGCGATCTTCCTCCTTTATCACTTCAAACAAATTAATTTAGAATCATATGGGCCATTGTCCGTTCTCTTTGTAAATGGACCTTGAATATGAGCCTGTTTGCATATTGCTGACCAGCGAAAACCATGGTAATTAAAACTTGGTTCCGTTTTACTGAGAGAAGGTAATGTTTGTGTCATTAGTCAGAATAGTAAAATTTCTTAATGCGTCTATACATATACATATACATATACATATACATATTCATATTCATATTCATATTCATCAACAGTTGGTTTGTTTGGATTTCAGCCATAACTAACTAACACAATAAAAACTGAATAACATAATAAAATGAAGTTAATTATCTCATTTTGAAAACAAACGATTCATATACAGTACATATACATACATGCAGTAAATAGAGTACATATAAACATCAGGGCTCTAGATGGCAAACAAATGTTTGCATTTTGCAACTATATGGCAATATAATTGCGTGTTATAAATCTTTTGTGCAGAAATCTTACATTGCCCAAGTGCCACGTCATTCCATTTTGTCTCCCCTCCTTCAGCCATTGGCTTATGTATTAGTGACCCCGCCCCACAAAGACATAATATGCGCAGATCTAGAGCTGTGGTTAGAGACGTATTTAATGCTATTGATGAATGAGAGGAAGTTCCGACATTGTGGAGATAAAATAAATATGTTTTGCCTACAGAACACAAGAATTTCCCCAGCTAAGGTATTGTAAGGGGCGTGAAGCTAATGCAGAGAACTATTTTAAAAGCGAGCCCAAAGAGTCAGACACAAACTACTAAGTCAAACTTAGCACGAGCACCGGTACATAAACACATTATCTATTATTATGCACGTACCCACTGATTGCCAACAAAACAAAGACATATGACTTAGTTTCACTAACAGCGTGCAGTTCATGTCCGACATCTAACAGCACTGGGACCGTTCCATATATCAGTTTCAAACCATCTCCAAATCCAGCGTTATATCCACCGTTTATATAACATAACGACAATTTCCAACACAAGTTGGAGTGCTGGGGGAGTGTATCAAGAACAAAAATACTATATCATGCGTCAAACCCGTTTTTTAACAAGTTGACCATGTTAAGCATGAGAAGACAGTAAAGCAGTTACCCCATCTTTAAGATAAAGCAGCATATGATCATTTAGTTGTTAAAGATGTGCTTTAAATTCTCTTTGTTTTGAAAGACAATTTATGTACAAGCAATAAAATAATAATTAAATCATATACAAATATTTGTTTGAATTTGCATTTGTTTTATTAATGTATCGAACATGTTTGGATGTAGTTGTAATGTTCTTTTTCTTGCCTCACCCCAGGACGCTGGGGCTACCAAATAAAGGGCTGGTGCAACCAACTGTATAACTTGTGTATATACTGTATATAGACACTTTAATACTCCTTTTGTAAAGTAATTACATAAGCTCAGTTAATTTTACTCGATCACATTTCACGAAAAAGTTTTCTAGTGCCAAAAAGATTATGAAAGAGCAAAGGTCAATGGAAAGTGCATAAGTGACAAACTGTATATATTAAAACTCACAGGTCTATAACACAATATGACATTGTCACATTTCCAAAACAATCACATACTGCTTCAAGTCGAGGTGATCAAACTGCTTGTGTTTTTATTGCATAACGCAAGTTCAAAATCTCTAGAGACAAATCCACCGTTCTAGTTGACAGAAGTTATATTGATCTATTATAGCTATAATAATGAGTTGCCGAACACAAGTACAGAAATCTAGCTGGAAATATAAAAAAATGCATTTAACATACTGACATTTTATAGTGTATATGTGTTCTGCGGAGAAAATAGACTTATACAGGTTTAACATGACATGAGGGTGAATAAATAATAGAATAAATTTACACATATAAGAAAATCTACTTTACAACACAATATATAATATAATGAAAGAGTAAATCATAAATTATATTAAATTAAGTATACAAATTAAATTATTAATTTAACTTATGACACAATTGTACAATTCCAATTGTGTATTTTAACTATTTGCATAAATGAATCACAAGGTATTATCACGTCAAGGTTTTTTTCTTTGTGTGGATATAACTCGTTGCTCTGGTACTGTATATGTTACATCAGGTTTTAATGTAACCGAGAGTGCCAAAAGGGAAATAACATGTTCCTTTCGTAATTAGAGTGGCGTTTCTCTGCTAAAGTCTCCAATGACCTTATCGTTTGATTTAGTCGCCTGTAATATCTGCCCATCGGCAAACCCAGCGTCCCGGCATTATGAATATCTTTTGTGAGGCTCTTTATTACTCGCTAATGGTGGATTTATTTCTCGAACTCTCTGAGATGAGCAATTCCCGACGTAGTTATGAGAAATACGATAGTCATGCCCGGCCATTCTTATGCAAAATTAGCATATAATATGCTCGCATATATGTCAACAGATCAGACACCAGCAATAACGTGTGACTCTCACTGTGTCAAAGGGGTAAATATCGGCCTTTTAACAGGACAGTTTGTCAAATTATGCAGGATAGTGATGTGTATATTTTGACATTATAGAGTCGTAAGTATCGCACAGGGCGAGGAAGGTCAAAGGGGTCAGCCATGAAAAAGGGAAAACACATTGGACTGATTATGGGAAGGTCCAGCTGCCACTGAGACACCCGAACACTAATGAACTATTACAACGTTCAGACAGAAAAAGCTGTTAATCGCAACCATGTTCATCTACGAGCTGATGTTCTCTCAATGGACATACTTATGATGGATTATTTGCATATAAAATTCTCTGTAATAAAGCTAAAATGATTTTGAAAAAATTTAAGGGAAGCCAGCTTCCAGCCAAATATGAATCAGAGCTGAAGCCAACAATATTTCCACATATTCACCCGATGATTTGATGCATTGCATAATTGCTGCTATATACAAGATTTCTATTATTTAAAAAATAATTATTTATGGTACGCTGGTTAAACGTTTTCACCTACGTTTTGTATTGTATATATAATATTTACATATATGGACTATTGCAATTTGAGCTTTCGAAAACATACAACTATTTCAAAAGGTGCTCGCAGTGCACGCATTTACATGTAACGTTATTAATGTGCAGATTGTAATATGATATTTAGTTTTTTGTACGTCAGTTTTACAAAATAAGTTAAAGCATCACAGAAGTAAACATTCTGGAAAGGATAAACTGCTTTGTGTTAGTGTCTATGCTTGTTAGCTAGCTGTCTAAATAAAGTGAGATTGCCGCAGTTGCAAGGACAAGTATAGTCCCAGTTAGTTTAAGGCGAAGTGATACAAGCAGTCAGTGAAGCGGTTCAACAGTCACTTCACGTGGTGATCCAGGTGGAACATCGCACGTCTCAGTCTCAACCGACTGTGCTTACGTGTATACTCGCCAAGACGGGCATTATAAAGTGTGTGTCTGAATATTTATGCGTAATAAAATAACTCAATCTGACATTTGTTGCAAGCAGTTTGAGTGGCGGCTGTGTCCCCTCGCGCGTGTATTGCCCGAGTAAACTGACAAAAGATCGTCTGTTGAGAGCACGCGAGTACTTGATGCTTTAAAGTGGTTTGTATTTGTGAATTGGCATATTAAAATAATGTGCAAATGCCTATTCCGTCGACTGATACTTGCACACGGAAGCAGCTCGAGCGAGGAAATGCTTTCAGTGTCTTCAGCCTCCCGCGTTGATTGGCCGGACTCGTTACTTTCAGCAAATCATATGGCATTGCTCTAGGCCAGAGAGCGGCGTGTTACAACAGAGGAGGCTGCATTGGAGCACATTTCACAAATAAATAGATTTTAAGATAATCATAAAAATGCTTAATATCGACATATACCGATAATCGGTCGACCCCTAGTCAAAACAGAGAAGGTCTCTTTTGTGGATCTAATATGCTCGCATTCAGTTGCATGGTACACTGGTAGCAATTTTTAAAGCTACGCTGCTCTTGCCAGACTCACAGATATTGGGTTAAATTTAGGTTGCAATGGAAACCCTCTGCACCCATGCATTCCCACGATAATTCATCCCGTCAGGACACAATGGCAGGTCAAACAAGGATAAACCCCCAGAATGTTTGACATGCACGTCCGTCCATTTTATCTTCATCTTTTTCCACAAAGTCTTCGCCGTATGTCCCGAGGCTCCAGGACTTTGACAGAAAGGATCTGTCGAGCATGTCTGCAATAATTAGTGCTGACTCCTTCAGAAAAGATGGGCCAAGTCTCTCATGTGTAAACGTCTGAGTAGATACGGACCACCATCTGAAGATGCAGACACTGGGTTGACCTTGCGTATGGGATTTGTCATGGAACGTTGCACGACGGTTTGTCAAATCGTTACATGGCAAAACAGCAAAGTGTGCACATTGTCATTCCTCTTTGTTTTTGATGTCTCACAGGGATATATTTAATGATATTTGAGGTTGACTGCACTAGTTTACTATTTAAGATAGTCAGAACTATTTTAATTGTTCATTTCACAAAGTTCTGCCTTGCGCCAAAATGATTTTTGAGCGACCTATACAATAAATAAAGTGTTTTTGCTTCGAATGAGTCACATATGGCATGAAGTATTGCTGAACGTCAGAACGATGTCAGTGTAGAATATGACATTTGAATATCATTTCTCAAGTATTGATCTACCCCTGATTTTTTATAATGAACACATGATGGTATAGAACCCTCAACTTCAGCTGTCTCGGTGATCTGACTTACATTTCTTCGGGAAGACAAGGGCATCTTGAGTCATTATGTAATGAGCGTCAGATCAGGCCATCGTATGTAGAGGCCAGATGGAAATTTTTTGTGACATATCATGCTGACTCAAACATTAGGGAATGAGGATTTTTGCCTGAGGAAAAAATTTGACCCAAGTGTAAGAACAAAGGTATACAGAGGAATGTGTGTTGTTTGCATTCATCACAAACTTGCATTTACCAGAATTATGTTGCACTTATGTTTAGGTGTATCTGCTGCTTTACCTGACGTAGGTAATTCCTTAAATACATCAGGTTGCAAAACAATTTCATGTATGTGCATGTAAATAAGCTACACTATAATGCAATATATCCCTGCGAATTCCCCCTAAAAATAATTTATTAGGACACATTGCCTTTCCTCGTTCTTTTCAAAGGCAATTTTTATGCACTGCCTTTAAAGGACCTGCTTAAAGATAATTGCTCAGTTATGCTTGTTAGAGGTTGGATCTCATATCACCTGATTCGTTTTTATCCTTGAAGTCCCTGCTTAAAAATCCAGGTCACATCGTTTGGACTTTAACGACTTAAAGGTCCGAGTCTTTCATCTGTAAAATCAGATCTTGAGCATGTCTCTGAAGAAATGTGTCGCTGTTCCACAAGTCTATGTGGACAAATTGAACCAGGCCGCCATGCTTAGTGTGCACTTTACTGCAATTACCTCACACGGATGTGTGCTGTGAATACTGACAGTGCTAATGGACCATTGGGTTCCATCCGGGAAAAAAATGTCTGGATGACAAAACCAAAAATATGGGAGGACTTTTATTTTGAAATCAAAACAAACACAACAAGGGCTTGAGAGCGGCCCTGTGTCTCTAACAGCTCCATTGTTCAGTAGCCAGGGCACTGATCAGGTAGTCAGCCAATTTAAGGGCTGTCTCGTTAACTTTAATAATTGACCAAAATATAAAAAGATAAAGCCAGAGAGATGTCGGTTTTACCAGCTGTGAAGAATCACAAAGCGCTTCAGCAGTCACGTCCCAGAAAAATAAGTGAACGGCATCAAAATAAGAAGAGCATCAGGGTCCTTACCAGTGCCTGGACCCGTGTCCACCATATACTGATTCACCACCTCAGGAGCAAGGGAGCTGATCGAGACTCAGGGCAAGATTAGGCATTACAGCATGATTTTATTTGAAGCTATGACAGCAACATTCTTAACCGTGAATAACTAAATCTGCCAACATGAGGTTTTTAGTATGATTGCAAAGTGATGCTAAATCAGTCATCCAAACACTAAAGAAAATCAAACAGCTGTCGGATAATCTTCAGTTCAGATGACATAATGTTGTGTGAGTGGTGTTTCTTTATTTCTACAAAAGAAACATATTTAACTGCATTACTGAAGGCCATACCGTTACATGCTTTTCGTGACACAGAAACTTGCTTCTGCTTTCAAACTGAAGGTTGCTAATTGAATTCTATGATTGAGATATGTACAATATTTCCTTACATGCACATTATCTCTTCATTTAAAGGTTGCGTCCTCCAAAGAGAGAAAAACTGAGTGGATGCTCGGCCATTGCGGGTCAGCCTGTGACCGATTCTCCCAAGCATGATTTATGGGCGATAAGGATAAAAACATAAGGGCGATGAATTCTACAATGAATCGCATCAATACCCAAAGCTTATTAGAGGTGTAGCAGCAAGCGGCAAGGTTGCTAATTTTAGCAGAGATGAAATGGGTATAACCTTTTCAGTTTGATGTTCTGCATGTCTGGGAATTGGCATTGTGATATAGTGTTTTGCCGTTCTTTCTTCTCTTTTCCATTATGAATGGTGTGCAGGTGTGGATGTCAGCTGCGTGTGTTATACTTTTTTGTGGCAGAAATGATTGACAGGTTGCATTAATGATGTGATCACTGGAAAGGTTGTTGGTTCGAGTCCTATAAGGTGTGATCGCTTTAGTGAGATTGGACTCTGTTATACAGTAAGTGTTTTGTAAGATGCTTTAAATCCAATCAGTCCCCACAGGATTTTGTGGAGATATTTTGCGATTTCTGCGGCCAAAATAAATTTTGCTAAAAAAACGGCAGGGTTTTTTTTACCAAAAAAGTTAAAAGTACTAGCCTTCTTGAATTGGCAAATAGAGTTCTTCTTTAAAACTACCACCTGTGAAAACATTATTTATGCATTTCCTATGATTTAAAGGCATGCAGCTAATTCATACCGAAAGTCTGAAACCTTGGCCGCTTTAAGTTTAAAAAATGAAAATGTCTCTGCGATAACGTTAATGAGTTTAGGCCGTTTTGTTCAGTGACATTAAAATAAACATGACAGCTTTCTTCATAGATCAGATGGTTTATGTTATTTCCAGGTGTGTGGTTTAAGAACGTGATACACCCATCGATGAGTCTGACTTTATTCAAAGCCACTCGACTGCAACCTATGACCAAAAAAAGCGTAACAGCTAATGCTAAGGCCTTCAGCGGAACGAAGGAAAGGAGACTAGATGCTACTTTTTAAAATAGATTGTATTGTAAGTGTTACAGACCCTTCTATAGTATCTCTGCTTGACGGAATGCACAATTTGATGACGTCACATGGAGCGTCTTCGGCCAAATTATGCAGATAATCTGAGACAATCTCTTAATCTTGTGGAGCGTGTTCGATACTGCGTTAAATGCGGGGACTGATTTCAATGGATGTTTGACCCAAGGATATTTTTATAGCCATATAAACATTCACTGGACTGATGTCTGTGACGCGTCTGGCTGTTTTTCAGCATTTTGTGGTGTAAATATGGTTTGGTGAAGTGTGTTGCCTATAGTAGCAGGTGGGCTCCACTGATGTAGCTCAGAAACAAAGGTGGCGGGCCAGTCGAAGCTTGAAAATTGCTTTGATGCCAGAAAAAAGATCTGTTATGACATTCAAGATTGCTGAAGGTCAGTGGGCTTCATTAAATACTGCATGTGTGAACCCCAGACAGGGCTTTGTGATTAATGACCAACTTGAGTATTTATTTAGTTTTTCTTATCTATACAAAAATATTGATTTGAGATTAAATGATATGTGTTATTTGATTATGAGAAAGCATCTTGTGCTGGTTAGGTGGCCTGATATCTATCCCTCAATCCAGCTTGATCTCACTGGCGTTTGTAACTATTGTACAAGGTGGAATTTTTACACATTTAGATAAGATAAAGAAATCTCACCCCATACCTAAAAGTGTCATATGAGATTGTACGAAATGACACAATTTGTAATATTGCTGTGAGATAAAAAAATCTGTTTGTGTTAGGCACAATCGACCAGAATCAGAGATGTCTAATTAAAAAATGTCTGAATTCGCCCACAATGTATTTCAGAATTTTCTAAATGATTAAAATACTTGATAATATTACAAGCAAGCAAGCAAGCGTATTCATTTTGTAAAGTGTCAGACTTCAGACGGTGACCACAATTCGCATGTCCGTGAGATTTATATTTTTTACCCAAACCTCGATTTACTGCAGCGTTCGGAAATGATCAAAGGAAAATGCCCCCGAATGAACTCACACAGTAGACATTCGTGAAGAAAAAACCTTGTGAGGTTTATGGCGGATAAATGAATGTGAACTTTTGTAAGTCATGTTTTCTATCAGTGTTTTCGTCAATAAGAATCACTTTTATTCAGAATTAACCTTTAAGCCACATAATCAAATGCCTGGTCTGAAATGCTGTGTTCTTCTTTTCTGAACCCAGAGGCAAGGTCCACGGTTATTCCAGGTGAAATCAAGTATCATTCAAATGAGTGGAGTAGAAGAGTCCGATGCAGTCTTCACACCCTTGAAGCCCAGTGTGATCTGAACCTGAATGACCCTGTGCAGACACCTCACTGTGGAAATATTATCCCTGTGAAATCAGAGTCACAGGCTTTCATATGGACAGTTAGATGTGATTAAACCTGTTGGGCTGTGAACATACACAGACACGCAAAGAGCATGTTGCTCATGTATTGTCATGCGTTTGTAACCCCTCAGAGGACGATACTGTGATGGCATACAAATACATTTGATTTGATACCTGTTCGCTCGCACATACACGCATCAGTATTTGAGCAAAATGCACATTGTTACTCCGTAACATCAAGTGTTTCATTTAGATTTCATATTTGTTGAGCTATTAGGACATTTTGATTCAGCCAAAGGTTGCAAACAACTTCAATTCATCTCATCTGATTTGTATTTTTGATTTGGTCTATAAAAATGTACAGTATATCATCTAAATCATGAGCAATGTCACCCTGAAAGCAACAAAGTTTTAATCAACTTGCAATTACATTGCGAGCGTTTGATTTGTTGTTTGATTCAGATTTGCGCTCAGACAGTATGCTGATTTTCGTGTTTATTCAAGTCCAGGCCTTCATCATAAGAAACAATGTTATTTTAATTTGATTATAATTTCATCATAATTTCAATCAGTTTTATTATTTCTGTTATGCAGTACTTCGCTTTTAAAGTTACTTTTTAGAATGAACACGCTTGTGTTTAATTTTGGTTTTTAAGACCTTCAGACCTAAAAAACACTTTAAAAACAACTTGTTAATTGACAGAATGGCAAGACAATTAACAAGAGGCCGACAGAATTACCTCTTTAAAATCACAACAATTATATGAATCAGTTAAGGAATGATTTAAGCAGATACACTTCAGCCCATCAGTCTGAAATCCCATTAGTGGTAATTGAGTCTTGCGTATTTGTAGAATGTAAATCACAAATCCACCGTCACTTTCTAAGGTTAAAGAACACCAAATGGATGTGTTGATACTGGTCAAGCTGATATTGTCCATTTTCTGCAGAATCTCATGGGAGAAGTTAAATGTCACAAAATGTCAGCATTGGACCAAACCACAAGAAAGACAAATATTACCTTATTTATAATGCCTAGTCCTTCCTAACTGGTTTAGTAAAACCTATCACCATTTACTCCATTTTGTCAGCTTTAGGAGATGCAGTTTTTAGACACAAATCAGATATTTCATTATTAGCTTTTTTCGGTATGTCAGGTAATTTCCCTAATCTTCGGTTTGCCCTTTACGAAACGTTCTTATCAATGGTTAGTTTGTTAAAGTGTTAAAGGATGTTAGGTTGTAGTCTCGTAACTTTGAATGGTCCAATCAATTCTCATTCGATCAAATTACGTTTCGTTTTTTTTATTAATATTCAATTGAAAAACATCAGATCACAGTCAAATGGGTTGTGAATACAGCTTAATTTTAAAATGGAAACACAAAACCTTATTCAGGTCGACAAACCAACAGTTGAAATGTGGTCCCATCAAACTGACATTTCCTAATATTGAGAGATCTGATAAATCTCTGAAACAAGTGCACCCATGAAAAACACATGAACACCTCCTTTTAATCGATCATCTTTAGTCTTCTGTCATCATTATAAGAAATGCAGCTTTATTTCTTGTGTCCTCTTTTAGGATCAGCGTTTCCTTGTTGTTTGCACCCTTAGAAACTACATGCAACGTCAGCTATTTGGTACAGATGTGATGATGTAAGGCCAACTTGTTTAGCACTACCCTTTCATGTACAGCAGCCTCAATCAGCAGTGTTGAAAGCACTGGCAGTCGCTCTATCGGCACCTTATCTGATGCATCTTAAGCACAAATCTCATGCGAGAGGGACAGGACTGTGTTGTTGTCACAAAATGCAATATCACCGTCGTCCTATCATGCGTTCAGCATCACATAAGCTTGAAATGGAAAGGCGTTCCATACTGTACCTCAAGCCCCGACACATGAAGCGGAGCGGAAAACAGTTTCAAACGTGGATGCAAATATAAATCCAAACGCTTAAGCACATTCGCTGTTTTCAGAAACCTGTTGGGTTTGTATGATTCTACCGTCAGTTTGATAGGTTGACTTTAACACTTTCCTTCTGTACATATTGGTTGTAATGATACATTTCTCTTAGGGATATTGCTCAAGACAACAGTTTATATTAGTCTGTTTTCAGTTGACTCAAAACATTTTCTTCTTACGTCATTGGCAAATGTGACCCTGGTCCACAAAAGCCAACAAAAGATTGTATGGGTACAAATTAAGGTTTTTCTTTTATGCCAAAAATCATGAATTAAAGATAATGTTCTATGAAGATAAATATATCAAAACTTTATTTTTGGGCGCGGATGCGGCAACAATAATGCACAGAAACACACCTACAAACATCATTCGCTGCTGCCCGCTCTTTGGGAATCACCCACAGAAGTTTGGTATCTATGTAAAGCTGTCATTACAGCGATGAGCCAATAAAGAGCTTTAAAACAAACCTGTTTCTTCTTAGCAACGGTCTGCTTCACCGCCCCTGATGGACAACTTTAAAGGCCATTTTCTCAATATTTAGATTTTTCCAGAGTTTTAAAGTGAAATAAAAAAATTACAATTCCTATATTTTCCTACAGTGTTTATTATAAATAGTTTATCAATGTGGGTCATTCTCTTTTTAAAATTTGTGTGGCCTCATAATCTTTAGTTAAAATCTAAAATTGTACTTCCTTCCTGTAAAGACTATCCGTCTTAAGAGACGTATGTAAGACGGCTTGGGCGGGGCATCCGTTGACTCCTCCCCTCAGTCTGCTTCCAGTTCCATTTAAACATGCAACAGCTGTTTTTATACATTCAATCAAATCGCAGAGAAAGATGAAAGCCACGCCCACGTTTTTTTCTCATTAGAAATAAAATTTCATATGGAAATGTGTAAAAAAAAGCTTTTCTGTAGCTCAGTGGTAAGAGCATGTGTTAACAATGCCAAGGTCGTCGGTTGGATCCCAGGTGATTCACATACTTATAGAAACAAATGTATAGGATAATACTATGTAAGTCGCTTTGGATAAAAGCATCCGCCAAATGCATTATTGTAAAATACGGAAGTAAAAACGATCGCAATTTCCTGTTCACAGGGACTTTAAATAGTTGAATCTTGACCAAGCATTGTCCAATCAAACGGTACATCAATGGAAAACTTCAGATGATGTATTAATATCAAATTTGACCCATAAAAGGTTTTGTTGTCCCGAGTCACAAATAGTTTCTTTCTTGTTTTAAGATCTGCCCTCTTGTTACACAGTTGTTTTTTCCCGTATGTAAATGTCCAGTGTTAAAAGGCCTCAGAAAGGTTCTGTGTGTAGACAGACAGACTCTTGTTCATTTGTTTGGAGTATTAATACATTTGGGATGTGTGTACACTTCTTGATTCCCTTTGAACTTACTGAGAAAATCGATTTGCTAAATCTGTATTTAACTCTTGTTATTTGGATGTTTGCATATTTTTCTGGAGAAAAAGAACATATTTACTCAAAGAGCAAAATTGCATAAGATATTCAAACTTATTTTATATGTATTATCCCATTGGCATTTTTTTTTAAACACACACTTGCTTACTAAAAATTATTCATTCATATTGATTAATTCTTGAGAAATGTTCTCCTTACCCCATTGGCAAATTGTATTTGTTTTAAGATCTATTCTCTTGTTATACAGTTGTTGTTTTTACTCATGTAAATGGATTTTGTCTTAAGGGTGTTTGGATACTTCTACTGCAAATTAAGACAATATACAGATGAAGAAAATCTTTCTTTCTTTAAATTTACAGCAGTGTCTCTAAATGGTCTTTATTTCGGATGGTGTAGCAACATTTGGTCAATTTGATAGCACACATTTAAGTGCATACGTTTGCATTCAAACCTTTGTCTATGTAGTTGTAAATCTATTATGTTTGATATAAGTCTCTAAACCCCTTGCGGAATTAATACAATTTAGAGACCGCCATCTGCAAATGGCTGTACACATGCGATAGTAATTTCTTTCATTATCATATTGTCTCAATCATAATTGGGATTAACAAGTTCTCGGTGAGTTTCTTTTAAAGGTCTCTCTGTATCATTCACACAGACGTCCTGCTTCTTTATTTCTCACTAATAACTTCACTGAAGCTGCACACTGCACATTTAAAATAAGTGACGGTTTGGAATTAGTAGGTTTGTTTAACTGTTATGCTGGGCAAGAATTTGTGGCGAAAGAAAGTATTCTTAAGAGCACTACACTCCTACTCGAGTGATATTGCATTAATATCTTTATTTAGCAGCAAACCCTTTCTGCTCCACGAGCGCAGCTTCACCCGCCAAAGACGTGTCACATATAAAAAAACCTGCAGACACCAACAGCAGGTAGATAAATGGACACTTTTACTTTAACGAAATGCAGCAGTAGCCAAATAAAGTATGTTTAGCTGTCAGTCAGTTTACTGTTTGATATACTGTAGGTTTGTGACAGATTATGAACCATAACGTGTTGTATTTACATTTTGCATTAATTGATATTAACAATACTAATAACATTAATAATCAGCATGTTAAGAGTATTTCAAAATGAACCATGTTTTCATCGGAAAGAATATTTAGAATCAGTTCTATGAATGGTATGGAAAGGCTACTTGTTAGTAACTTTGTGAGTACTTCTGCTCATGATAAATTCATTTCAGATTTTACATTTACATTTAGTCATTTAGCAGATGCTTTTATCCAAAGCGACCTACATATGAGGTAAACAATAGAAGCAATCGGAATGACATGAGGACAACAAAAAGCATAAGTGCAAAAAGACAGGTCTCATATAGCCTATCACAGTATACAGAGCTAAGAGCTAGACATTTTGTTGTCAGTAGTTTTTAAATATTCAAATAGGCAACTAGGACTGCGCTTTACTGTGGGTCTCAGAATATAAAACAAATGGCCTGATAAAACATTAGATGTTGACTTTTTATATACATATTCAACTGGGCTCAATTGATTAAAGTTAGTATTGTCTGGACCTCCGCCGCAAAAAGAAAATATAGAGACCCCCCAAAGCCGTAAACCTAGGGGATACACTGTACACCATTGCACCAGCATAGAAACTTCCAGTGAAATGAGCAAAAAAAGCTAACGGACACGTCAGCTCCCACCAGGCATTATAAACAACCTTGGCTGTGAATCCCTCGCAAACAACACAAGCAGCGGTATGCTATTCTTTCTTATAACCTCACCGACTTTTACTGGCAATATTACTGTCAAATCAATTCTTTTTCTACTCTGTTGTTTTCTCTGCGATGCTAAGAGCAGCTCCTTCGAGGCTTTTTAAGAGTGTTATACCAAATGATTTCAAATGTACCAGAGAAAAGACTTGTGGTGGCATCCGGAGTTCCTCTTTGGAGATGTAAGAGTAGCTGATCCGTGATTAGATTAGAGGGGATAAGCGAACCTCTCGAATTTTAATAACAGACCCACTACATTTGCCAAAATGTAGACTATACAAAAGAGTGAATAGCAAGAAATACTATGTTCCACAATGCAATGCACTCAACTTGCTCCTTAATCCATTATTTGATATTCAAGAGTAAAGACATGTTTTTGTTAGCACCCGATTTTCTATCATATCACACTGTTCCTACAGAATGATTTCCCAGTCATATTTTTCTTTTGTCTTTAAACAGCCACTGCTAAATTCCAGGTTATGTGCTGTGTTGTGTTGAAGTCTAGTGAGGGAACAAACATAGTGGAAAAGTTTACAGTAGGCCTAATACTTTCTCAAACTCCCAACGCTCCCCGTGGAGCACAGCTGTATAATCGCATAGCACAATGGCTTGTAATTTGCAGAGAGCAAACTAGTAGTTATGAGTAGCTAGCTAGCGTCCGCCTCAGACAACACACCCACGGACCGCTCACGAAACATTTACCTGCTGGCTAATGGAAAGCGCTTTCTCGATCTGGCAAGCTTTAATCTGATTGGCTGGCTTTAGAAAATATAGGGAGTAAGGGCTGGAAGCAAAGTACTATATTAATAAAATTATGATACAGTAATTGCAGCTTTCACCAGAATATTTTTTCCATTTTGTTTGACACAAATAAATTACATAATGCAAGACAACTAGATATAAAACCACCATCTTTTTTGTTGGGTGTGACGAGACATGACACCCTGGGTTCACGAGAATGAGAAGAGACAAGATGTATAGACTTTTTTAAAGAAAGACTCAATGATGAAATATTTGGGAAATGTGTCTATTATTCACCTTAAAAACACAAAATGCAAAAATGTGGGCATTAATGAATTATTTTATGCAGTAATAAACAATAGCCTCCAAAGAAACAGTTAAAACTGCATAAGCGCATCATGTTTTATGCTAACATTGCACATATACTGTATGTAAGAGAAAAGATGATCCGTTTGACATTGAGTATATTTAAAATAACGTAATGTGAACTTGCAATTGCTTTACTGTACTTGTGGTACAGTCATAACCCCAGGCATTTAACACAAGCATCTGGCAAGTAAATTGTGACTTATAAAAAACTTTTTACTGCAATGCATAAAAAAAACCTATTGAATTTTATCACTCTTTAAACTTCACAATGATGTTTAATATAATTGCATAATCCTCCGCCTTGGGCAGGATAGGTGTTTTATTCCATCTCACAAACACAGTTAAGAAATTAGGCTCTGATAAAATACAGCTGTCGCTATTGTAACATGATGGTTGCTGATGTTAAACTACAATCATACAATTTGTTTCATTTAAAAAAAAAATAACATTGAACAAAACTTGTTAACACTAGACTAGACCCTCGTCGATTAATGTGATTAATTACAGCATTTACAGAGACAAATATAACATCAAACCCACAGAGCGAGTGTGTCTCACGAAAACCTTTTCTTACCATCACATGTAAACATTTCTTTTTTTGCCTTTAGTTTCAGTCTTATGGAATTATATATTCATATTTAGAAACTTAATATTTAGATACTGTATATCGGCCAATATATCGATTATTGGCTTCAGATGTTAAAGAAGCATTGGTTATCGTTATCATATCGGTGCATCCCTAATCCTAACACTTTCTTAACAGAAAAATATTTCTTATGGCCTCAGTTCAGAAAGCTGAAAACATTTTTTGATTTTTTGTGATCCTCAGTTGGTCTCAGTTCTGCCAGATTTTTGCTCTGTGTTTAAACTTCTATATTTTCCCAGCAGCCCATGCAGCATCTGATAATTGCTTTGTGAAAACATTTGTGAATCCATCATGATGCAAGGTCAACCACGTCACTTACGATTAACTCGTTGAGATGAGATCAGTGGTTTCAGTGCTTTGACAGATGAACTCAGCACATTTGTCTACAAGAGACAAGATAGTAAAACAACCCCACATTCACACTCTTATAGAGGGAATTGCTTTTACATGTTGAATGTGATATTTAAAGTGATAGTTCACTCAAACAAATGAAGATTCTGTCATCACGTACTCATCCTCTTGTCATTTCAAATTGACTGCAAATACAGGGAATAAATGATGACAGAATTGAGATTTTTGGGTGAACTTTCACTTTAAAGCTGCAATCCATCACTTTTAGTAGGGTTTGAAATAAACAAAACAACTGAGCAAAACAAATGTGTCTGTGATTAAAACTCTCCCATTAAAACAAAAATAAACAAATACATACATATATGAGCCCATTTGCATAGAAATATGTTATGACTTGCAGCATCATTTTTTATTTCTTTATTTATATTTAAACATATGCGTTTGTTTCCATTCCATTTAAAGAATTTCCAGACGTCCTTACTTATCAGCCCATAGCAGTCCACATGCTGAGCTCTGCCAAGCCTCACGCCACCACACTCCTAACAATATTATTTGACTGTACATTTCGTTGCACTGTACTTGTATGTGTGTAATGACAATAAATTGAATCCAATTTGACTGACGTTTTTGTCAGAAGCTATCATTTTTCCATGACTCATAAAAACACCTGTTACCACTTCAATGCCAAATTGATTCCACTTCTTGCTTTGATTGTAAATGAATGCATCTATACAAAAAGACGACTGTTCTCTGAATTTGTTTTGAGACGTCACTGCATGCAAACCTGCCATCAATTCCCACCAGAAGGGGCATGGGTCTGGCATACAGAAGCTGGAAAGCACTATTCAAAGAGCACTTGCTTTAAGATACTCGGAGAGGACTTGCTGCGTAGGCCACATAAATCTACCATTGGCATCCACAGGGAAAGTCATTACTCAACACTGTCACTACACAGGGTCTGCACCAGTCACACACAAGCCCTGCACCACGGTGGATATGAACCCTCGCCTGTCGCTCTGTTGTGCTTTATGTGGCCTGCTTAAGTCGTTGAGCCTCATTCGTCTAATGGAGGCAATGAAAATTGTTGGGGGAGGAAATTGATGTGGTCCATTTAAGACCTCGATTCAAGCCAGCGGCGTTGCTTTTAATAAATAGAGGAGTATTGATACAGTATATTTCTGTCTCCCCGTACCAGACGGTGGCAACGATTCCGGTTATTGGTTTGTTTTTCCCCTGCTCTGACGCATGTTGGGGTGTTAACTTAATATCTATAACTGTGTACTGTAGATATTGAATTAGGAATCATTTGAATAATTGAGTTTGAAATGAATCAAAGTTTAAATTGAGAATTAATTGAAATACGTAACGTTTGTTCACATTTGGACATGAATGTTGTTACTTTAAAGTCATGCCACACATATACACACAGAAACATTCAAAGCTCAGATAGAAAATAGTGTGACTGGAACTTTTTGGAGTTTGACTGATCATGGAGAGTTTGTAAATAATTATTGAACTGTCTACACCATATAGGGCACGACACAACAAAATAACTCATTAGTCTTTTATGGTCGCCAGTGGTGATCTCAACAACAATATCACTCGAGAATTTATATTTTTAGTCGCAAATGCAACCTTCTTAGTCACAGTCTGGAGCCCTGTGAGGGATAACATAAGCTAGACATTATCGTTAACATCGCTGTCAATATGGATATATATTGTCTTAAACAAAAAGCATGGATTCCCTTCAGAAGACCTTTGTTAAGAACCTGGAGCCGTGTCCAGCAGTTCTTTGATCGATTTTGGAGCTTCAACAAATTGCCCCCCATTCACTCCCACTCTACCGCTTGGAAGAAAAAGGATAATACTTGTGAGTGTGTAAAATATAGGGACATTTTGGTTCTTGACTGAAATATCTCTTTAACCCTGGAGCTCATGTTAGATGTGTCTTGGAGTTTTTTTACATTATTGTTCAAATTAAATGACTCTAGAGAGAAATTATATTGATATTTAACTTTACTTCAAAAACTCTATTATTGCCTTCTGTGTGGATATGCATTATCGTTAACAGCGCTGTCAATATGGATATATATATATATATATATATATATATATATATATATAGTATTAAAACAAAAAGCATGGATTCCCTTCAGAAGACCTTTGTTAAGAACCCGGAGCCGTGTCGAGCAGTTATTTGATCGATTTTGGAGCTATGAATATGAATATCACAAATTTAACTATAAAAGTAATATAAATACACTTTGATTAAACGCTACACTGTCTTTTGCAGTGTTGAATTGGCCTGTACAAAAAAAAAGATTTGATTGGCTTATGCACCAGTCAATCTAAAATTACTTTTCTTTAATTTGTTACGTAGAAGATAAAAAGGCGGGGCACGTTTTGCTTGTAAACGCGAAACAATCGATCATGATTGGATGAACTTCTTTGTACACTAATGAAGACACACGTGCTCGCAATAACAAAGAATTAAAAGATGAAAAGAGGAGAATGAGCATTTATTTGTTTATTTACTGTATTCAGGCAGGTATGGTTTTGTTGCTCATGAGAGTGTGATGCTGTTTTTTTTTGCAAAAGTGCACGTGCTCCATTGTTGCTTCTCTATGGTACGCGTCATGTTTATTGACATACAGCGTTAAGAAAATATGTTTATCTGAATCGATGAATGTATGTCTTACATTTTAATTGGCTCTCTTCCTTCAGAAAGCAATACCCTGCTTGTGGCTCATATCAGTGCAGTGGTGATAGACAGGCCCTTGTTCCATGAGCAGCAAAGTGTGAAAGAAAAGCAGACGCTACACTGTATCAAAAAGCAGACAAAAAATCTGGATGCTGCATTCAAAATATCAGAATCCTGAAGAAATGCATTGACATTCACAAGAGGGATCATAACAAAAGTTATAGAGCTGACATCTGGATCCATAAAATATGGCTTTTGAAAACTGAACTGTTAAGTGACAGACTGTATTATTTTTGTATTTTTCTCGTCTGGTCAATGCACTGCTGACATAGTGTTTTGCCTGAATCCCTATTTACACTATACAGTCTACTAGTAGTACTATTGACGGATGTTCCATCAAACCCTCATCGTCAGTAAAGAATCTTGGCTTATTATTCGATGTTTCGCTGTCATTTGAGAACCAAGTCGCCAACACTTGTAAAATTGCGTTTTTCCTTATATATCTTAAACATATATCTAAACTACGTCATATGCTGTCACCATCAGATTCATGCCTTTATGACATCAAGACTAGATTACTGTAATGCACTATTAATTGGTTGCTCTGCAGGCCTATTACAAAAACTCTTAACTGGTCCAAAATGCGGCAGCTCGAGTTCTTACGCGTACAAAAAAGTATGAGCATATTAGCCCGGTTCTGTCAACCTTGCACTGGTTACCTATAAAGCATCGCATTAACGTTAAAATCTTGCTTATTGCCTATAAAGCCCTGCATGGTTTAGCTCTTTACTACTTCAGTGAACTTCTCACGTATTACCGTAACTCACTTGCACTACGCTCTCAGGCGTCCGGTCAGTTGGTAATACCTAGAAGTGCAGGTGGCAGATCCTTTTCCTATCTAGCTCCTAAACTTCCCTGCACTGGCTGGGAGGCAGTCACACTCTGTCACTTTAAATCTAGACTAAAGACTCATCTTTTTAATCTTGCATACACTACAATATAATACTATATATATTCCGCAGGCTTAGATCAACCTGAACCAGGAACACTTCCAATAACGACTGATGCATTTGTTGCTTCAAAGAGTGCAGAACAGTACTCTACTCTCAGCCAGTCTTGACTCATTGCTGGACAAAGACGGATGCAGCTAAAGTTTCAGCTGCTATTAGATATTATTATTGTGCAGAGGCTGCAGTATTTGCCAGAAGGGAACTGGAATCCCCTGGTTAGGCCTGGTTTCCCTCTGAGGTTTTTTTTCTTCCTCTAATGGACTTTTGGGTTCCTCGCCACCGTTTCCATACTGTTTTACACTGTTTGCCTGGC
The DNA here is from genome assembly GCF_947034865.1 of Barbatula barbatula. Classification (NCBI taxonomy): domain Eukaryota; kingdom Metazoa; phylum Chordata; class Actinopteri; order Cypriniformes; family Nemacheilidae; genus Barbatula; species Barbatula barbatula. The sequence continues at coordinate 501,025 of NC_136771.1, read as the reverse complement.
CGGGGGACTACAAGTAATTTAAGTGTTATTTAATTAACACTGCATTTAGTAATTTAGTCTGTAACTTGTGTTTCTCTCTCCTTATATTGGGTGTGTGGTTCTAGGTACGGGCCCCTGTGCGTGTGTCTGCGTGTCTGTCTGTGTGCGCGTTTGTATGTGTGTATGTGTGTGTCGGTGGGTGTGTCTGAATCTATGTAAATTCCAGGTCCTCTGAAGCCATACAGTAACTTTGTGTAAAGGTTTGTTTTTTAACCATTTTTACTCATTTCACAGTATATAAATGAATCTTGCTTATCACCACCACAGGCTTTGACTTTATGCTACTACATTCCACTGTCTAACCCATATGAAAAATGTACATAATTATTTTTGCAAGTTCATATTCTCTGTTGATAATAAAGTCTTACATGAAGTATAATCACCGAATGAGAAAGAGAGGCACTCTGGAATCCTTGACCTTAGTTTTAGGACTCTCTTTACAAAAAGGATAATTGGAAAATGTAATTTCCATTTTATTCTTCCTTCTTGGTTCTACACAGCCAGCGTGTTTCATAGCTCAATTTCTTAATTGAAGTAAATGAATAGAAAGTCAAGTTCAAATTTGGCTTTCATTTTGTCTGACTCGAGTTGTCATGGCAACCCTTCAAATGATTTAAGCACTTGGGTTTCTTTAACCATTAAGACATGTTGTTTGTTCTGTTCAGCGTGTTTTTACATGGAGTGGCAGGATGTCAGTTTTGGGATCAAGGCCAGCTTCAATGGTTCGAACATGAAAATATTGCATGCAGTTTACTTTTTCAACATTGTTTTTAAATGCTATCTTTAAGTTCTTGGGGGTAAAAAAAACTAAACAAAAAATTGGTTAGTGAGCAAGTAAATAAAGTCTCCTTACTTTACCCTGATTTAAAGTCATAAGCTAATAATTATTATTATTTATAAGTGGGTTGGATTTGGTCAGCCCACATGACTAACATTGACCTGCAATTTTATGTTTCAACAGAGATGAAGATTAAAAAGGCAACCGTTTCAGATTGCAGCTTTAAATATTCCAATACACTAGAGCAGCAGGAGGCCAGCGATTGTGTGGCATCTTAGGAAATTTAGACTATTGAACATAAATCGTATCCAATCAAACATAACAAATAAGCCCACCAACCAAAATAATTGATGTTCCAGCATTGTATGACTGGTGTGTAATGTTTTTGGTTTAAATAAAATTATATTTTATTTGGGGGCACAAAGCGATGCACCCTACACAAAGGCAGCCTTACAACGAGAACGTTTGAAAAGCACTGCACTAGAAGATAAATATTCGTTTCTGTGATAGACAAAGCAGTGAAACATCGATTATCCTTTGTAAACACATTTGATGTCCGGCATTCGCTGTTCAACTTTATTAATAATAAACCAGCAACACCCCCAATGGGAAACATTCTCAACAGGAAAAATGTCTTTGTGCCGCCCTACAAGCCATTGTTATGGTCTGTATTCACTTCTCTTCACAAGGTTGAGCCTCCAATCATTTAGTTGTTTTATTTTTGTAATCTCTCACTTTTTATCATCCTGACTGAGATTTTTTGTGTGCTCTCCATTTAATTGCATCAATTTCTAGGAGAAACTGTTCTGTGTGCTTTTGAGAATCCACCAGTGTCATTGTATTACTGAGATTATCACCATATGTTTTACATAACCATGAGCAGAAATTGATTGACAGCAGCCCTTCAGCTGTTGTTTGGTAATGTTGGAGCATCGGTTTCATCTCTGCCTTACAGGGAAGTCATCTTGGCCTTGTTTCCGGTTATTCGTTTATCAGCTGTTGAAAATCATGATCATCACTCTTGTGTGATGGACCGCCAGATAAAGGTACTTTTGTTGAATGGCGCAGTGTTGCATATATCTGTAGCCTTGTTATGTCCAACAAAGATTATGTGTCCGCTAAAAACGTTATTGCTTCAGTGTTTGACAACACGACCACCGGGAAATCTTTTATTTCACACATTCTACGTGCCAGCATAAGAGTCCATTTTGGATAAGTTCCTTACACATGTTGTCTGGGGTCAGTAATACGCACTTGAGTTTAACAATGCTTCATCCGGTCGTCCCCACGTCTGAAGGATGCCTCTCCTGAGATCAGACCTCCTTTATGATGGAAATCGCATGCATTACACAAATGGCTTAACTAAACTCGACAGTTTCTTGAAGCTTAGCCAATCATGTTTAAGGAGGAAGTGGACAGAGAAATGAATAGAATGAGAAATGATGAGTTCATATTGAGATCTTTACTAATATTAACTTTTGATTGCAGACGAGACGTTGAGAACGTTTTGACCGTTTGCTCTTAAATCTTTTTATTCAATTCAATTTAATTTAAATGTTTTTAATCGAATTGGTGTCACTTTCCCATTTTTCTCTTTCTAAATCATATCTCAAAATTATCTGTGGTTCAATGCACAAAGATGGCCGATTTTACAGTGCACAACTCATGTTCTTTCCAGTGAAGCCAGATAAACCATTTGCCTTCGTTTCTGTGCGTTTTGGTGTTGTGTTTGGGCACCGAGTACAGTGGCGAAACAGGACATTAAAATGAAGTTTTATTTTTTTTAACAACAACATAACTCCCATATTGATTTATAAAAAGTATTATATTATTTCAATTTGGATGTTTATAGAAAGAATACGGCATGCAGCTGCTTCACAGAAAGCTTTAAAACATTTCAATGCTTCAATATAAAATATTAATTGAAAATAATAATCACTATAACAATGTGGAGGTGAATAATTGACAAGTTATGAATTTTGTAATTGTGCAGCCCTACCATTCAGCCAAAAACGTCTCTTCTATGGCATTGTGAATCACATTTTTAAAGAGCAACAAGGCAAAAAAACAAAGGCTCTGTTGTATATATCCAAAGGGAGGAAAGGTAATATGCTGTCTCTATAGTCTGACCTATGATATTGACTACATAAATGTTGATGCTTACAAGAAAATGGAAAAATAAAAATCATGGCAGATATGGTATTTAAATCATCTTGGAATAACAGACATTGAAGCATACGCATTATCTCTAATGCAACAGAAGATCCCAGAAGCCCAGTTTCAGTGTGGAGAAGAGTGTGCCGTTTCACATTTTCATGGGAAGGATGACAGGCGGATGATGCATGGTTAATGCTTTTCCTTCCAAAGCATTACTTGCTTCTGGACCCCCGGAACGAAGCGGGAACATTAGCAGATGTATTGGGTCTTGTTTTAAAGGTATCGGGCCAAAACCTACAAACTAACATCTGCTGTCCTATTAGGAACTGTGCGAAGGAAGTCGAGACGTGAAGAAACAAGCATTATGACAGAAGAGATGTATCAAGGGAAGTATGCCTTTCAGTCATAAGAGTAAGAGATAGAAAAAAAGTCAAATTTACGGAAAGCCAAAATAAAACCATTTATTTTTGTTGTTTTATTTTTGTGTCTCTATCCACACACATTATTATTCCATTGCAACACCACAAAATGTATACCGCAATTTTTTTATGAAATAACTCAATATAATGCTAATGTTAATACTCTGTTTGGTGTGTGTTTGTGTATGTGTATTTTTTTACTTAAATAAATTACAATTGTAAATTCTGCCAAAAAGGGAATATTCATTCTCAATGACACGAAGCCCTGACATCTGTAGGAAAACAGAGATGAGATGTCATTGGATTTTTCTCCAAGTGGCCTCCACTCTTCTAGAAAAGAGAATTTGCCTTTGAAACAGACAGGAACTGCCGTTTCATTTTGGTAATGACAGAATCTCATCAAATCGTGAGGTCGGCAATTTAGCTTTGTTTTGTAAAATATTGCTCTTTCTTACCATCTTATATGTCAATACATGATCAATCGTTTCTTTTTTCCCACGTTTCTTATTCCAGACTTGAAGTATCTCGTGATGTTTGGTGAACTCTCTTCCGTGGCAGAGAGGGAACAGCAGCTGAGATGGTTGAAGGTGGGCTGAATGCGAGGGCTAATTTAATGACTAGCATGCTTAGCAGGAATGCGACGCGGGCACTTCATTAGCTGGGCAGAAACTGATTATGTACCCCTCCGATTCATTACATCCCACTCGGATCGCCTCGGTCTGCGCACGGGGGCTCAGAAGTGAATTCTGAGCAAGGAACTTGACACCTAAGGGAGTCTGAAGTGGCAAAAAAGACTCGATTTGGAAAGCTTTGTGGGGGAGATCCAGGCAAGATCAAAGAGCCGGAGATCCCTGGAGTTCTTCATCGGAAAGCTTCTCATACCACAGACAGACAGATACATAGATAGACAGACAGCTCTATACAATATAGGAATATACAGATAGAGAGAGCGAGAGAGAGAGATGTTTAGATTTAATGTTTCTGTGCTTTGGCGATGTAAAAAGTACTTTATCATGGCAATAAATCTTTTTTTAAATCTTGATGGAGAGAGAGACATATACAATAGAAAAGATATATAGACAGACAGACAGATAGACAGAAAGATGTTCAATAGACAGATGGATGGATGAATCGTTCCTGCAGTAGTTTTCATAAGTGCTGGAGGGTGAGTGAAGGAGACGACTGTGAATCGTGTGACGGCAGCAGACTGCAGGATTCTAGTGGAAAGGATTTGGTAAATTGTTCATAATGGACTTCAATTTCCAAGCACACTCTCTACCAGCAGCAGCAGTAAGTAGAGGATAGAAGAAGAGATCTCAGATTGTACAGGTGAATAAGAAAAACAATCTGGCAAGAACTTACAGTGAGAGAGCGGCTGGCTGGCCTCCAGAGGAGTAACAGGTTTATATGATTGAGTGCTTTACATGTGCGGCCGTAAACTCTTCATGCTTTATAACTCAAACACGTGTAAGGTCATGTGTAGCTCTTCATGAGGACGTATAAACAATGAAGGGTCAGGAACGGGTTAAACTTAAATCGATTGGCACAAACTCAATGTTGTTCCTTAAGTTTACTAGTGTCACTAAACACCAGCATGAAAACACAAATTCACTCACATTTGAGTAGTGATTGCGTCTGAAATCGCCTACGTGCATGCTATACAGTAGGCGAAAAATGAGTATGTGTCACGAATGGTATGTCCGAAACCCTCAGTATGCAAAAAACAGTAGGCGAGAAATACCCGGATGGTCGACTACTTCCATAGATATTCGTGAGTGTGGATCGGATGGACACTTATGTATCCCATGATGCCACGGGAGCTGAGCAACAGTCAAATTTCAAAAGTAAATCAAATAAATAAAGCGGAAAACTTTAAGGTGGACGTCTGTTTTTAATGTAATTGGCAATAAATGAATTTCTCGTGACTAAATTATCAACGCTCACATGTAGGTTGTTCTTAATACTTCATTGGTCAAAGAGCATACAGGTCATATGACCACAAATCATGTTTTTTAGAAATTAGTATTTTGAAATGTATTAATTTCATGAATTTGAACTAAAATGTCTTTTAACATGCTCTCTGTATTTCTAAAAATGTATTTAGTTACAATCAGTAGGATTGAACCCATTGTATATCTTGACCCTGTGTTTATTTACAGATGAATAATTCTGGAATGAACTATATGTGGAGATTGTATAGTTGGCTTCATTGTCTTCGGCGTGTCACACGGTCTCCATGCAAATAATCCATATGAAATATTTTCTTTCTTCCATGAGTTTCAGGTCTTGACCTTCATAAGAAGCAGATCTAAAGCGTTCACGCTCGATAAGTGATTTGATTCACCGTTTCTCCTGAACTCTCAAAAATTCTGACATCTTGTTTGTTGCACTCTGGCGACTTCATTTCGGCAAATTTCGAATGATTGGGGCATGAAATGAGATTAGCGCCATGACTACCATGCTAATGTACGACTCACTGGAGACGTGCCAATAACTTTGTTAGCCGCTAAATTGCTCCAATATATCATTGTGCTTTATAACTGATGCAAATTGGGGAATCCTATGGACTGTAACTTTAAAAGCTGTGGACATGCATTGGGTATGCAGCTTATTTTTTAACACTAAATGAGGTTCAAGAGTCCCGCAGTGGAAATGTGCAAATGTGAATGTGTGGAGCGGGTCAGGACGGCAGTGTTTCATCATATAAAGTAATATATTCATTCAGCACAATAAAACAATACACCACTGTACACGGCAGCTGTTCAGTCAGCAATAAAAGATGTTATGAACTGTTTCGAAACCAAGTGAGGGCCCTACCTTGACAGCATCGCAAGGCATGGCACGCCTAGGTTACAATGTAGTGAGCAAGAAAGTTAAGATAAACATGGTATTTCGTACTGATTTGTATGGAGATCCAGCTTTTCGCCATTTTTGTAAATGTAATTATTTTAATGCTAATAGTTGCTTGGCAACAGCTGATGCTTTATACATTGAATTTAGCGATGATGTCATCACCTAAGCAATCTCCAATTTAGCGATGATGTCATCACCTAAGCAATCTCCTACGGCACTTCATTACAGTACTTCAAAACCAAGAATTCACTTAATCACCAGTGTTTCCTTTATACAAAGAAATAATCACAATTAACAAGAACTCTTTTTTTAATTTACTGAGATGTGTATTTAAAGAAAGATATCTTGAATTCTGGCATTAAAACCTCGTTATTATTTTCATAAAGATTTGAACCTGTGAACCGTGTGAAAATGTTTCAAGGTGGATGGGTAACAAATCACCAAAATGTGTAACAGACACAAAACTTGTAATGTTCACTATGCGTAATGTTGAAATAAATGATATTGTTCAGTGTTAACATATGTAGTTTGCTAATGTAAGTTAATTCAGAGCCCAACATTTTCCATTGACTGGGATTTTAAATGTTTCAATAATTTTATAATTTGAGGTTTCATAATTGGAGAGAATTGAAAAGTCTTTCCTGAAGTTCAGTGGTAAGAGCAAACGTTAACAACGCCAAGGTCATGGGTTTGAACCCAGGGGATTGCACTTACAAATGTATAGGATAAAGCAATGTAAGTCGCTTTGGATAAAAGCAAATACGTCATATTTTCCTCTCATATCACAAAACACACAATCTGCACTGCTACCCCTTTTTGTATTAGGAAAAGCACGCATCGGTTCTCAATCCTGTTAAGTTTCATGGCTGGAAGATTCCTGCTCTTAGTTTTTGACTAATTAACATTAGTTAAATGAGCACCTCTAGATTTTTTGATGGGTAATTATGGCATTTTATGAACCAATGGCCATATGTCAGCGCGGCGTATAAATCAGCCGGCGTCTCTTTAATTGTGTCTGGGAACAATGAATAAAGTGAGCAGGAGTTTAAGAGTAATTGGCCAGAAACTCCATCTGATGCTGCGATGAAACTTTTAAACATGTAATTAATGAAATGTATGACTTGATGAAATACAAACTTTTTTGATGACAAAGAGAAGAGGGGAGGAAGAAACTGGAAAGTTATGCAATTTGTGAAGATGATGCGATATTCAAGGCTCAACATGTATGAATGTGTTTTGACCTTTTGGCTATGGCTTTGACTTAACAAAGTCTGACTTTAAATAAAATAAAATGACCAAGTAAATGTTTTTAAATAAAATTAAAGAATGAATATTTAATCAAGGCTGCAATGCACATTGTGAAAAGCGCTATACAAATACAATTGAACTGAATTGAATTTTAAAAATGTAAGTCATGTTTTAAAGGATCAGGGCTGGGTTTCCCGAAACCTTCTAAAAGCTAAGTAATCCCCTAAGAGTGGTAGAAGGACATAGTGATACGAAGGTTTGGGGAAACCCAGCTCAGGTTGTGATTGTCAGATGAGATAAACATTAGCGGAGGGAATTCCTCTCGTTTCTCCGGGAAAAACATTCTCACCCTCAACCACACCAGCAGATGTGTCTAATAGTCCAAGTGTCCAACATTATGAGAACTGTGGTCCCCAAACACCCATTCAAGACGTCTTACAGCAATCTGTCAATTCACTTCTAACTGAATGAACTCAGATTTCATAACAGATGGCTCGGAGCTGATTATTCCTCCTCACTTATAAACCCAAACATTCAACTCTGTGAGAAATTCATTGATTGTACGACTCTGTGTGATGTTATGCAAAAACCAATCTGCATATATACGTTTATTTATTTCTTTTTTCCCCCACATATAGCATTTCCCCTAGTACACCTACAGCACACCTGGTCTTTATCTTCATTCCCTAGTCACTGCAAGCCAATGTAGTTGAAGATTGATTTTTTTCTAAAGTACTTGCCGAGTGAATTCGTGTCTTTATCGCTCACAGAGTAATGGTGTTTTAAAACATGGCTGGGAGATAATGTTACACCTGTGTGACATCTCTGTCCAGATACCTGCGGAAAAAATTCCGTCGGCTGCTGTGAACGGATCTCCTGACAATGCCAGAGCCAAAGATCAGATACAGTAGGCTTTGTCCAGGACTGAAGACATCTCGCAAGGTTTCAGGTGGGATTTAAAAGTACCGTAACATCATATCTACAATTGCAAATGTTTAATACAGCACGTATTCATTTGTAGAACTGGAAAAACATAAACAACATACTTTTTTTTCATTGCAAACACCAGATGCTATTTTAGACAGCATTGTTACACAAACATAGTATTCTGAACTGACATCCAAAAGAGTATTTGATCACTTTTCAAGAGTGTTTTGGCTTTCAAAGTGATGAACAAAACCTATGCGTATCAAACTTTCGTTGATCACAGATCTTCTTATTTATTGCTGTTTATTTACTTCATCAATCATTAATCATTTATTTTAACATTTCAGGTTGGTGTACAAAAATCACATCAATATTTCACTCTCTTAGTTAAATGAATGTTTATATTAGAATCAAATCTGCATTTATTTTGAAATTACATGTTGTTTTGTTGATTAAATCAAGATGATTTGAAGAGTTGTACGTTTGTCCATCGCTTAGAAAATCACATGTGAAATGAATGTAGAGATTAAATGACTTTAAACCATATTTACTTTCTTTTTAATGAACTCCATTTAATTCATTTAGCTATTTGCATTGCTTATTTACATTTAGGGAATATCAAATGTTCTTATAAAAACATGAACATGACTCAAGGTGAATATTCATACATTCAATTATAAATATGAAAGAATATATGTAGAAATAAAATAAATTCTATGACGTTTATTGACTTGATAAATGCCTCTGAGTGTCGATCGTGATATTTAAGACAAAAGCTTTTGTTTACCCGTGACCGCATACCTGCTGTAATTCACTCATTGCATTTGAATCCCTTATCCTCTGATAATGCATGTTTTTGTTCTGCTGGCTTTTGTGGTTGGCCTTTTTCAATTAAACCAGGTTAAATAAAGTTTCTTCACGTGTGTCTTCACCATCCACTTACTGATCCGCTTTAAGAGCTTAATGGTTCAGCTGTTGAATTTTGTCACGTCTTTCAAAAGGGGCTTTTATGTTTTCAAAGCAATTGGCGGTGTGTTACAGGTGAGCAGATATTTCTATTGTCTCCTGCAGTGTTTTGGAGGATGTGGACAGAGAGAACGTCACGATCGGCTCTTTGACCTTTATGGTCTGGATGATGAGAAGTTACCGCTGGTATGTGAAGGATCACCTGAGACTTAAAGCATGTGGAGATCTTAAGACATGGTAAAGGGCTCACATCATGGGGAATGTTGATCTTTTCATCTGTGAGAGTTTAAAAGCACCAGAACATAATGTACAGCACTGGCCCTCACAAATGAGACATTCAGAAAAATATCATGACAAACAGAGTTTAATATTTTGTGTTGCCTTGATATTGTTTCATCCACACAGGAGTTTTAAGGAAAAAGAATAAGAAGCTTCCTTATATTTTTTAAGTTAAATCTAATTGACATTATAGGTCAGTTGAATTTGAATGATGTTTACCGACTTGAAAGTTGAAATTGGTTAAATTAGATGTTTAAAGTTATACGAACTTGAAGTCAAGTCAGCTTTATTTCTATAGCGCTTTATACACTTTCCATTGTTACAAATCAGGTGTACAAGAACTTTAAGCAAAACATTGAAGGTTATATATATTAGTTTATACACAGGTCAAATATCAGACGGACTATAGATTCCAATAAGCAGTGAATATAATGAAATAAAACTATAAAATTATAAAATCTTGAAGAGTCTTGAAGACAGTTTAATATATAATTTAAATTCAATTGGTTTATGAAGACATAAGTAAGTACATTTGTATATTTTTGTTTAATTTGTATCAGTTTGGATATATGGTTTAATCATTTATTTATTTATTGTTTGTTTATTTTTTTTAATGGCTATTTTTTATTCCTGTTTTAGTTTAGCTTTTATTCATGTTTAGTTAATAATTGTAGTGCCTCCAATTTTCTATTTATATTTTGCTTACGTTTTTCAAATAATATTTATGATTATATGTTTTTTTATTTTACTTAAATTTCCAGAAAAGTTTTAATAGTTTTAGTCAATTGTGTGCAAGAAGTGTTTATTTCCCATGAAACTCGATTCAGTCATGGCTCTCCTGTGTGTTTATCCTCCATCTTCCTTAAAAATGAAATGTGAAAAACAGTTTTACATTTAGTCATTTAGCGGACGCTTTAATCCAAAGCGACTTACAAATGAGGTAAACAATAGAATCAAATGGTTTTACAGCAAATCTGAATGAATGAGCATGCGTTCAGCCGGCGGCTCCGAGCACAACCTTTCCCTGTGTCTGCACTAGCATTCATTTACCCTTAACAGTGACAGCGTGACTAAAAGTATTCATAACTGCTGCAATGTTGAATATCACATGCTCCCTGGGAAGCTACGGGGCTATATCACATCTAAAAGAGGAGGAATCTCCAGGAAACATCTCTCAGGGGTTCAAGCGTTCCTCACCAACATGATGTAAAGGTCCCTGTGCCGCTCCGCAACAAAAACACGGATTCAGCGGCGAGTATTTTGTCTTTCAGAGTTTATCTGTCACTTCTGGTGCCAAAGCTGGAGAGCTGGAACAAAACAAACCGACATTAACAAATCTCTGTTAAGGGTGCGACGGATATACGCAAATCTGTAAACAGCACTTATTTGAAGGACAAACATTAAAACTAAATGTGTGTCCTTTAACCTGATGCTGGCAAAAAAAAGCACAATACTGAAAAACACATGAAAAGGTTGAATAAAATGGATCTCGCGTTATCAAACAAGTCAAAATTTGCACTCAAACTCGTGTCTTCACAAATGTACCACATAAATGTGTATACTGTTCCAGGCCTTAATGGACTAGTTTTTGATGAACTTATGTATTTTGTTGCCTATGTTGTTATAATTGCTTCCAATGTTTCCTCATCTGTAAGTCGCTTTGGATAACAGCGTCTGCTAAATGACCAAATGTAAATGTAAAACAAGCATAGAACATGTATTTATATTTATGAACCTGCCTGACAACCATCTTTTTTTTCTTTTTTCTTTTTGCCTGAAAGAAAAAAACAATTCATTTATAGAGTGAAGAGTATACTATGAAGACTGTACTAGTATATTAAGTATTTTGTACAATAAAGTTTTAATATCCAAAGAAAGCTCTACAAATATTGGTATTATGATTTTCTATTTGTTTCATTTTATTTTCACATTTTAGTCAATTAAGTCAATCAGTTTCAAGCCATCTCCAAATCCAGCGCTTAATTCACCGTTTATATAACATGATCACTGAAATTCTGTGAACAAACAAACACACCTTAACTTCTCTCACTATCGCAAGAGTATCGAGCTGCAGGCCCTCAGCGCAGCCATTATTGATGGTCTGCGGGTCTTCCAATCGCACATGTGTTGACGCGTGCACAGGATATTTCTTTCGTCTTGCCATGGGGTTGCTTTCCCGGGGACTAAGAAAAGTTGTAACATAACGGTTTTTAGTGTTCACCACTGGCGGAGTGTATCGAAATACTACGTCATAAATACTACGTTATATGGCCGACTAGTTTTTTGACAAGTTGACTGTGTCACGCATGAGAAGACAACACGTTTAACACTGTAAAGAAGTCTGAATGCATGAAACACTGTTGCTCATCCCCTTTAACAATTACAGTCTCATTTGTCTCAGTAAGCAATTTTAGGGGAACATCTTTCATTTGCATATGATGTGAAGTCTCCAGTCTGATGTGACGGATAATTTAACGCTTAGGGATGTGACGACGACGGGGTCATGTGACCTGACCAGAGGTCTTATCATTACTGTAGCTTGAGGGATTTAGTTGTGTTTGCAGGACTATGATAAATGAGCACAGTGAGATTTACAGACCAAAGTGTGGATTAGAAGGTTGAAGCGGGTTAATGAATGTCTCGTTCAGTTATAAAGTGATTCTTTCGTATAGAGCGTGTGGGTAATGACAGCTACGTATTGATTAACATCAAATATAGTAGAGAACGATCCACCCTGAGTTTCATTACATCATATAATGACAGAGAAGCCGAGTTTAATCTGATTCTGTCGTGATTCATGACTCGTCCATGACCTGACTCACTGACTTATTCTTCATAATTGGATCATGTTTTTACTCAACATATCATTTATTTATGTTAGATATGTGATGCTTTTTCAGAGGAAAAACTGTGGATAACATTAATTGTTTGGAACTTCAAAACCATTTCAACTTTGCAGTTCTCAAGAATTGATGTGATGCAGGTGTTCTGGTGTGAATATTTTCCAGGCAGTATATATCAAGCTTTCTATTGAGCGGCATTAACAGATGACAGACATTTATTCAGGTTTCTAATTATTTGATGTTTTTTTCTTTATTATGTCAGCGCTCTGCCACGCAAGCCCACCGTCTTCTTTCTCTCAACACCTGCTTTGTTATGCCATCAAACCTTTTATGTGGCGTGCTTTACAGGCATCAATTCAGAGCGTTCACGCTAGGAGAAATAAAGCGACACATGAAAACACTCCTCGCTGTCGTCAATTAAACAAGAAAAGCAGAACTACAGCGTATTGACGTGCTGAGGCCGGAATCTCTGCTCCTGTCATTTTCAGGAGTAATACAAATGTAAAAATAACAGCTAACCTCTCTCTTTTGCATCACCTTAAGAACATTTATGAAAAACACATGGAGGGACGGATGTGTCTCTCATAGAGATATTGGATTTCTGATGGGTTAAAGTGACCTTTACAAGAGGTTGTTACCTCTGTGATCTCTGTGTGACCTGAAACAGTATGTTGATGAAATGTTAACAGAGAGCTATGCCGAATAGTTAAGATGCCTAAGGCTGAAATGCATCCTATAGTTGGAGGCAGAGAATAAACGTTTGCAGGGTTATGAAAGGAAGAAACATACAGCACACTGTATGGCAAGTGAATTTGAATAAAAAGGTCATTTCCATAAACTTGTATTGCCTTTCCCTTCACAACATAAAAAACCATCAAACCCATCTCTTCTGTGAATACTTGATGGACAAAACTAACCCTCTCTCTTTCTCTCAACAGGTATTTTGTGGAACATGTGTCTTATTATATTATTTCTTCAGTCGCTTTATTGCTCCCTGAAACTCTCTGTAAGTCACGCTGGATAAAAGCGTCTGCTAAATGAATAAATGTAAATGTATTGATTTTATTCTAATTTGTCATACACCCATTTAAACTAAGGTGATATCTAGGGACCATATGGACTCTTTTAACCCAGGACAATTAAGAATCACATAGCAACAGCATAGCAACACAACAACCACTCAGAACACCATGACAACCCTACAGCAGGAATTGGTAACCAGACACAACATCACGATGGTGGCTTTTACACAGAAAGAAAGACTGTTTACAGTATAATGTTTTTAAATAATGCAAAAATGTTATGTTGAAAGAATGATTTTATTCATATAGTACTTTTTACAATGATACATTGTTTTAAAGCAGCTTTATGTGAAAAAGAAAACAGAAAACTGGAAGATTATTTAATATATAGAATAAATATAGAACAGTCAAGTCAGGTCAGCTTTATTTCTATAGCGCTTTTTACTTTTTTCATTGTTACAAAGCAGCTGTACAAGAAAACATTGATTAACATAAGCTAAACATGAAAGGTTATGGAAGTCAAAACACAGATGAAATATCAGACACACTATATATTCCTATATGCAGTGTTCATGAAATAAAACTATCTAATTCTAGCAGCCCCCCGGCCAGACAAACAGTGCAAAACAGTCTGCAGACGGTGGCGAGGAACCCAAAACTCCATTGGAGGAGAAAAAACCCTCAGAGGGAGACCAGGACTAACCAGGGGATTGTTGCCAAAACATCAAATGATTCACATATAGTAGATTCCTCAGTTTAAACATATATATATATATATATATATATATATATTTTTTTGTTACTAATTACAATCAGACTGAAAAAGTAAGTTGATAGATGAAGTTGCATAAGGAAAAATTGTCAACAGCTGCTGTAATTGTCTTTGGGTAACAAATGACTGTAATGAGTCTCTTCATTCATTTAGCCCATACTTAAGAAGTCCTGATGAGATACATCTCTGTGAAGATTAATAATTCATATATATTAAATGTATTTTGCTGGTTTTATATTTGCTCATCATCATTAAACACAGCTAAAATGTTTCATGTTCCTTAAGAGAGTCAAATGGGGTCAAGTGAGATGCGAATGTAAAGACAACAGTAATTATGTCACTCCATCTTTTCAATATTAGCAGATCAATCAATTATAACACATAACATGCTGTTAATTCAAGCAGAACAAATACGCATCATTTTTAACAACGAACAAAGCTTGTTCTTCCTCGGAAAGGAAAGGCATTTAGGCTATAACTTTAAATTGTTTAACATCGACGAACACGAAAACTTACTTTAGTGATAAATTAACGATTTGCATATTTAAATGAGTGGCATGCTTGGTTAAGTTGGAAAATTGCTTTACAAACGCACACCTCTCGCGCTGATGTTGTCAAAGTACGGCCCCTAAATCCCCTATTATGTAGCTGCTTATGGGGAAATTGGTTTAGCTCTGTGGTAGCAAATGAGAGTTAACGTGTAATTAAAAGGTTTAAGTTTTATAAATAACAGTCGCGAGAGTCCTAGATGAGAGGGCGGGCGAGATAGAGAGAACACAGGAAGAGAGAGAGAGATTTGGGGGTTGAGATAGAAAAAGAGCCGCAGAAATGAAATGATGAGAGAGCAGATCGAGCATCGCTTCGCAAATAACATCGGCCTAATAATCCCTGTGTGAGATCATGAATTATTGTAGAGTTATGAAAATATCTTGATGTGGATAATGAATCCAGATAAAACAGGACGGAAAGAGAAACTGGTTTTGTTGTTTTGGAGACTCTGCGTTTCACTAAAGAGATTCAGAACATAAACCTTTTTGTTGTGATCGTTTGGCGAAACACATTTAATCTACAAAAGTCATATTGAAAATGCTACACGAATGAATCGTATCATTATAAGATCGAGGGTGATATCAGGCCGTCCGGCGTTTGCTGAGAGCATGTGCGAGAGGTCATAAGAACAGTTTGTCCCGTCGTACATTGGTGGACCAATCAGTCTGTCTGACCATCTGTAAGAAATGTTATGTTTCTGCTTATGAATGGCTGCCATGCAGGCGGTCCATCAGTAATCCTGTTTCTGTATCTTTAGACGGGCTTAACGTTTATAAAATCCCACTACAAATATATTTCTAACTTTGTTGGAAAACCCATCTGCAGCATGTTGACCTCTCTCGTCCTTGGCTGTAAATCTTAGCATCAGTTTATGTGTTAAAGTCCAATTCCGTTGTTGGCTGGTCAAAGGCAAAGCGTCTGGAATCCGTGTCTGGGGTCAAAGATTAACCTGCACTTCAGACAAAGCGTTTCGATAAAAGCTGAGATTTCTACAGGGGAACTCTGTTTATTTCACCCCCGAGCCATTCGAATCACTTTCTGTTTGGGCTTTATAACTCCATATTTAAGGAATATGTTCAGGTGAGAAGAGGCACGTTGGATATAACAAGTGTCTTTTGTTATTTCTTTTCAAATCTTTTGTTTTTCTTCATAAAATACAAAAATACAGCTAGCACAAAAGCACACAATAAAACATTTGAAAAAGAAACTCATATATTTGTATGAGAAGAATATACAGTACATATTAATGGATAAAAAAATAATCAAGATTGTATGTTTTTTCTTTAAACAAAGAAAGTATACGCCAACAGGTAAGGGAGAATATAGTTTTTCTCTCCAAAATCCCTTTACATTTTTCTTACCCCATTATTTTAAGCACAAACTAAATGTTACGCAATATTCAGAAAACACTATTGAGTTTGAATATTTGAAATGGAAAACAAGTATAAAATATATATATCTTTTTACTGTTTAAGAATGTAAACAGGCTTAAAGAGGCTTGCCCAACAGTATGAAACATATCAATCTTCTTATTCCTGACTTTCATTATAAGCAATAATAACTATTGGCGAACATACAGTATACAATAAAGAAAAAAACTACAATGAAAGAAACTAGAGGAAAGCTGTAAAAAGGTGAATGAAATCTGATTTATCTGTGATATAAAGTGACAGTAATAAGTAATCGCAGCGTGGCTGTGTGCACACAGTTTCCCTGGAGATGGCTCGTCTTTTTCTGTTGACAGATGTCACAGCCGTCGTCCTTGAAGTAACCCATCCCAGATACGTGCTATCTAATTCTTTTTGCCATTATATTTAAAAATGCATGCCCGCATGTCAAAGACATTACCATACATCATGTTAGCACAACAGAAAAATGAGCTAATCGTGCATTCATGTGACACCTCTGCTGACAAAACAGCCTGTGGTTTTTCAAAGCGTCTGCACATTCACCTCGCTGCTTTCTGCTGAGTGTTCCTGGAGTTATCCCCCAGTGTGCCTGATGAAAATGCCAGGCCTCTGCAAATTTCCCAAACGTGGGCACACCTTGTGACAAACCCAATGCTTCATGTAATGCATCAGACATACGGAGGCAAACACATCAACTTTTAATCTCTCCCTGCGTTTTGTTTTGGCCAAATTTAAGAGCGGCCTCTGTGAAATGCAGACGCAGCTGTGAGCGCTGTTGATGTTTTCTTTTTCATCAAATGTTTCTGACAAATCGGTGCTGATGGAAAAATGTATTTTTTTAATAAACCACACTATTTTGACATTATACACAGTTAAAATCCAATACATTGACACTGTTGTGTTCATCAAGAGCATCGTCATTCATATCTTGTTCATATTCTGTCATTTTAATCTGATAATAACAACTTTTGTCCCTCTAGTTCAAGTTTAGTATATTTATATAGAACATTTACAACAGCCACAATTTATTTCTTTACAATATAATAGAGCAGATCTGTCTTTTGTTAATAAATGTCTTGTTAACCCCTAACCCGCTGTCTGGGTCCTCTGTCCGTGTCTCACCGCAGTCACTGTTGTTAAATTGAAGCGCGACGTCAAAATGGAAGTTTTTATGAAGTTGAATGACGTCATTGTGAAAAGGGTCTATTTCTGAGGAGGCACGGTCTGGAGTGTGGAATTAAATGAAGGTTATGATCACAAGATCTTAGGCTTCTCGACTGATGTATGCATGAATGTAAATGGGTGCTTGATTGTGCAGGGATTTAAAAACAAAAAAAACAAATAAAAAAATGTATTCTGAATTGAACAGGAAGCCAATGAAGGGCCATCAAGAGTGGAGTGGCATGAACTCTGAGGCCTTCTCGGTTTGAAACATAAGAATGCACATGACCATATGTACTTTAAATTGGTTAAAAAAGAAGATATTTTGAAGAATGTTGAGAAGTAAACTAAACACTGAAACCCATTGACTTCCATTGTATGAACACAAAACCACTGAGACATTTCTCAAAATATCTTCTTTTGTGTTCCCCTGAAGAAAGACTCAAATGCAAGAATTTGGATTTTTATATGAACGATTCTAGTAAGGCCATTTTCCCCTTAGAGGTCTTTGTACTTATTGAGTTTTTAACAACAATTTCCCCCGTTTTTAAAACATGAGATTTTCGCTCCTTTGCCTTTAAGACACGTGTCACGTGTTAGCATGTCACGTTTACATCCTGGTGTTTTTGAGCACAAATATCCAGGAATTTCAAAACTGGCCTTTTTTTTGCAAGTGAGATTAAATAAACGCTTTTCTTTAGCTGAAAGCAAGTATTGACTTCTGAACGTTATGGTTCGCTTTTCCAGTACATCAAAGTCTTTTATTTCAGAAGATGAAGTAAGATGTGATATTCTCCCTTCAGGCAGTGGAGCGATGTCGTAAGCATCTTCTGAATGCCTCATGTGATTCACTGTTTCAGAGAGCTTCAAAACGCTTCGTTGTTCTTATATGTTGCATGAATCATTTCCACCTCACATGAAATCCAATCCAAGCAGTTTTAAACTGTCCATGCCGGCTGCTTTAATAACCTCACATCTGTTACGTAATGCCGTGATTCGTCTGAAGTGATTTTATTTGCTAAATCCTAACAAATTAAAAATGCAAAGACGGTGCTGTTAGCGTATGATGATGCGTGACGGTTTAATTGACACAACAGCGAGCGTGTCCCTCATTCCCGTTTCTCCTTCGCCTGCTACACAGACACATCTGTTTTAAATAGCATCATCGCTTCAGGCAGGTTACCACCGCAGTGATTTTGTCGGCCTTCATGCCAGAGAATGTGAATGAAATTGTGGATTTATTGGGTCTGTGGTGCGAGTTTCGACACCGGCGAACACAGTATTCCACTGCAGTCTGAGGATTAGAAGTGAAACTTCCTATGTGAAATGTTATATAATGTTCTTATCTAACCTTCTTACAGTTATATAACCTGACCGAGTTAACCTGACATTTTGAATTGTCCAACAAAGTCAAAGTCGTTTTAAAATTGGGGCAAAAGAAAATCCAAATTTTAGAGCAAAAGCATCACGATATAGGATGTCACACTTTGGAATGATATCAATCTATATACACTTTAGACTTCAATATATTTCACCAGTAGGTCATTTTGTGCGTGTCCCCATTTCCTTCAAAACTACAAAGTCATTTTAGTAACTTTCATACATTTGTTGGCCGCCAAGCGTGAAAAACATCCACACTGCTGGCAGACTTCCCACACAATTCTTCTGCACTCAAAATGCAAATCTCACATTCAGAGCGTGTTGAAGTCTTCGAGTTTTGGACCTCGTAAAGTGCTATTCCATTTTTGGCTGTGATCGCGGCCCGCCTTATACCCGAGTCATTATTTCAAGCTCATTTGCTCTCCTCACACTCCTTGTTAGCAAAACACTGGAAGTAACATTTGTCCTGGAATTCCTGCCAGTGTTTGTCAGACAAAAGCCAAAGGAATGGATTTAGAAGAACAAGTAAAGAGATCGCTGCGATTAAAACCAAGAACATTTGTTTTGCAGAAACTGGAGTCAGACGGAGACTGCTTCCAGCTAGAGTCATCTGAGTCTTAGTTATTTTAATTTAAGTGCAGAAATAGCACCAAACTGTAGAAAGTAGCAAGTAAAGGTTACTCAGTAATGAGTCTCATGTGAATTGGACAACATTTACCCAACGAAATACAAACAACCTTCCACCCTGGTAAACTTTAGTGAGTTTCACAGATATTAAGATGCTGACTGGGGTAATAAGGAATTGGGAAAATACCAGACCTCAGCATGAATGTTTCAATAAGCTTTGTGTGGAGCATATATTTACCTGAAAGCTTTTTCATTAAACAAATACAGTAGTCAAACAGCGCTGAATTTCTCACTGGGGCTGATGTTGGTTTTCATAAGACACTGAATTTATTTAACTCTTTATATGTGTACATTTGTATTGAAGATCAGATGATTAACCAACCACCCATTTAACCAGTCACTGGTTTGATGAAACAAGCAAGATCTTGTAGTTAAAAGAGAGGATTTGAGCAGCCATCTCTAATAATGAAAGATAAGAGTGATGGGTCTTTTTTTAAACAGACCTAAAGGTACATTTATATTTATGCATCTGGCAGATGCAAAGGCAACTTGCATTGCACCTGTCTACAGTACATGTCTTTTGTTCTTTGGGATCCAACCTCAACCTTTGTGTTGCTAGCGCAATGCTCTCGCTAGTGAGCTACAGGAAATAGGTACAGTGTATAGATGCTTCATTAGGTTTCCATGGGCAGTTTTGGAAAATATCCGCCATATTGGAACTGTCAGAGCGGGTCTGTGAACACTCAAGAACAAGTTGACTGTACATCTGGACTATACTCAAACACATGTATGCTTAACCAATACAATACAACAGAAGAACAGTTTTTACAACAAAGAGCTGAACAATGATGTGTTCTACTGTGATTGCCGGCGACCGGAAAGTTGACTGTTCCAAGATGGTGGATGTGTTGACGGGTATGCAGTGGTCGAATGTGGCATCTATGTGCAGAATACATATCTATGTCTGGAACCCCCTTTACAAACATCGTAACAACTAGAGCTGAGCAATATGGACAAAAAAACCTCTAGCAATATACATTATATCTTTGTATTTTTTTATGCTTTTCTGCATCCTACCCATTATTGTCCTACAAACAATGTTAATTTTGAAGCCTATAAAAACTAATACATATGCTATATAGGCTTAAATAAGTTAAAAAAGAAACAAATCTGAGCACCCAGTCTTAATCAAATTTATTTTTAATTTGCACCATGCGAAAAAGCCTTAATAAAGCCCTCCCTAAACCTAAGCAGATGTGAAATACTTATGAATTGTCGTGAGATTGTTTTGCATCATTTATTAAAATACACCGATACATCTTACAAATGTAATTTACCGTCCAGCCATATCAGAAGAAAAACTTGGGCAACCATTATAAAACATTACACTTAAGCGTTGACCTAGAAATGGACTATAATCTTAAATTCAGGTCAGAAGGCCCCATGAAAAAAAAAACATGCCATAGAGCATGAAATGTTTTTAGGTTGGTCTTGATCATGAAACCGGATCTCAGCTCTCAGAGACTTACAAATCAAAGTGGTCAAGTGAAACCTCTCGGTGCGGATGACTGATCCACATACACGTAGCACGCCTTCATTTCATCACAGAAAGCAGCAAGCTGTCCACTGTAGAGACTAATGCAGACGGTCATTAGGTTCAAGCACAGGACACGAGTGACCCCTCTGGTCCTCTGCTGCTGTCTGCATTTTCACCCGCAACAAGTTCAATGCCATTATGTCAGCGTGTGTCAACGGCGCTTAATCACCGTCTCTCAGGCATACATCAGTCTGTGTGTGTGTGTGTGTGTGTGTACGTGTGGGCAGAGAGAACCGTATGTCTCCACCCGCATGTAGAAACAAGCGTTTGCAGTCCTCTCTATGGGAGGTGAGTGTCGGCCCAGGGGATTGTGGGATTGACAGAGGAGAGGAGCAGGCAGCAATATCACATGGAAAATGTAAAACTCATGGTTTCTGATTCCAGATCAATGCTTGTGCTCCATCGGCTTTTTATTTTCCATGATATTATGAGTCTTTTCACCTTGTATGAGCGCTTCTGACGTTTCATAGATTATTGCCCTTTACACTCTTAAATTGGATTGTTGATCCTTCGTGAAACTCTTCAGATTTACTCAATTATAATATGGTTAATACGATGCGACACCGGAATGTGTCTGAAGTCAAATGCGCCATACTGCAGCAGAAAATAGAGTCAAGTTTTTAAAGGGAGATAAATGAACGTTGTTATATCTGACAATCAAGCCCTGGTCCCCCTGGTGCCGTGTCAACATTGATTTAATGCAAGACGAAACTTCCTGATTATGTAAAACCGATGTGAAAAGCAGGAGCTATTTATAAACTCGGTGCACATCATCGCACATCGTGGCAGGCAGAGACTAGACAGGGGAGAGGGTTGTGTCAAATAAGCCAGCGGGAGGAGGGACCGGCCAGGTCTGAACCCACAGCATCCATCGCCATGGCAATAAACATCACATTCCACACAAGCAAGGTGCCCAGCGCAGCTGCATATTTGCATAATCAAATGATATCCTGATGAGAGGAAATTGCAAGACAAACAGTAATATAATGGAGGATGGAGAAATAATCACCAGGCAGACGGGCTTGACCTTTGGCAAGGGTTTCTTTCGCTGGCGCAAAATGACAAGACTGAATACAATAAGTGTTAAAGGCAAGATTGTGTTATCATGTTTTGATAAATGTTTACTTTGGAAATGAGGAAATAATGATACGTCTGTGGAGGAGTGTAGTAAATTAGCTCCGTGAATTTTTAAGAAAATATATCCACGTCACATTAAACCCAACATCAATATAAACACATTACCACACTGTAGTCTTGACATTTTTATTTTTATTTTGTGTATTTTAATTTGAGTGATTTACTAGTGAGATTCCTTATTCTCTTTATAATAATGTAACAAATAAATTATATAAACATAAATAAATTCAATTTTCCACACCAGTGAATTACTATTGGTTGCATCATTTGTAATTGTTATGATATTCATGAAAGAGTGAAGAAAAATCATTGAAAGAATCACAAATAAAATCTCTTTAATATCACAATTATTTCTCTTTTTGCGTCTCAGATATTTCTCCTGAGAAAAAGAGAAATGTCTCAGAGTTTAAGAAGAGACGTCCACATTGTTTCAAACTGAGGTCATTTTCGTCTCGTCTGCAATCAAAAGTCAATATTATTGAAGATCTCAATATCAACCCAAACATTATGTATGGGGATGTACCAATATAAAAATCTCACTGTACGGTAATACCTCGGTATCAGGGGCGCAACTACTCAGTGTTAGGGGGGTATGCAGAAACTGTTTTGGCGCCCCCCCCAAATAAAAAAGTGTGCCGGACATCATCATGTATGGGCTTGAAATAATAAAGGTTTATTTTAAAAGTATATCAGACAGCTACTGTAAGCCTACCATAATTATATGGTATATGAACACAAATACATAAAAATGTATTCATGGAAATGTCTCTGCCATTTCTTTCTTTTTGCCGTATCTAAAACGTACCGATCCGTACCGAAACGTGACACAAGTGTATCGTATCGAACCGAAACCTGAATTTTGTGAACCATTACACCCCTACCTTTTCCATATTAATAATATTAAGAAATTAATCTGTTGGTATCAAGTATCAAGTTGGTATCAAGCTCCCTCTACACTTCCACCTAATGTTAGACCTACCTGTTGCTTTCCCCTGTCTTTCCTGATCCACCATCCTCACACCTTAATAAAATGAACTTTGCTGTTAAATATAGCAGCCTTAATTCAAATTTTCAAATCAGCCTAGGGATGGCATCAGATAAGACAACTATTATGCAGTAAGGTTGTGCTAATGTTGAAATTACATTAACATTTGGGATTTTAAAAAGTACAAATATGACACACACACATACATATAGAAAAGTCAATACAGGGTCACATCTCTCTCTGTTTAAAGGTCTGTGCTGATATATATACATACATACATACATACATACACATATAGCACAGATCTTTAAAGAAGGAGAGATGTGGCCCTAATAACAGGTTCCATGTCACCCAGCAGATGTAAAGCAGCCTGTATGTCTGACAGCACAGCTGAGCTAACATGAAGCTAATGGTAAATAAAATCCATGATAAACCAGCCTTATTGCATAAGGAATGTTTTCCAGCTTCTAGTCATTTATTGTGCATGCTACCTTATATTTACTGGTTCTTATTTTACTTTAATAAAATTGAGATATGTCATGCATGGCATTGGTACAATAGGGTTTAACCAAAATATAAATGTAGATATCAGCAGCAACATTATTTTGCATTAAGCTATAGCATACACTTGCCAGTCAATTTTTATATTTGCAAGCCTCCAACTTTGGTAGCAAATCTATTCAGGATTCCACGGTCGGGTGCTCAGCAAGCTCGCTAGCTAACGTTAGTCTGTTAACATGAATATTGTATTTGCAAGAATAGACGTCACATTCTAATTCTAACCTGTTACCTTTCACCATCCACGTATTTAGCTGCTGTCGCATCCCTTGACAGGCCATCTCCTTTTTCCATCTTTCTTTTTCTATTTTTAGCCCCCGAAGGCTTTTTTGGTTTATCCATCTTTTTCAAATTCAAATTTCAACGACAACTCACTGACATTACTCCGTACTTAACGTAACTCACGGCGCCCCGCCGACTCGCGATATTACCCTTCTATGTCTAAATAAATTATATGATGGAATCTTATGAGGGCACCGGTGCCGCCTAGCCTGTTAGTCCTCTTAAATGTATATAACTTTTTATATATACAATAACTTATATACATTTTATAAAAATGTATATAACTTATTATTTCACATTTTTTAAACCATCGCGTTGGCGCCCCCCATGGTGCTGCGCCCCTATGCGCCGCATATAGCGCATACCCACTTTTTGCGCCACTGCTCGGTATGAAGTCCACGGTGCGGTAGTTATTGAATTATTTTAATTGACGAATGATGACATGGAAGCTTGCCATAAGCATCCTGTTTTCTTTATCTTCTAATCATAACCATTGTTTTTAGAGGTGTGAGATATAGTATTAGATGGTCAAATGATCTAAAAATCCCTTTTATAACAGAAACTGATTGCACCAGATTATTTTACTAACATTCTCTATGTTAGGCCCGGAAGACCAATCGTTTCATACAGTCATGTGCCCACCACTATCCATAATATTGTTACATCCCTAATTATTTATCAAATTTACCAAATCCAGTTTATTAAAATCAACAACAGAATTCCTTATGATTCTATATATCAGTCCTCATTTGTGTTCTCTCATATTTACACATCTTTTATTCACACACAGGTCAAGATCAGACAGACTGATGATGTGAACATCTCCTGGACTTCTTTCTCCATTCAAATACATTTAAAAAGGTTAATGCGTAAAACCTACATCTGACAAAGACGTTACATTACGGCATGCTGGTTAAATGATCATTACCATAATAACCATTGATTTATTCATTATTCTGTCAGTTTAATAAAGTTCACTACAAACAGAGCAAAACTGAAGATGAACATGTATTTTTGCCCTCAATGTTATTGGTCCAAACCATGAAACAGGAATGTAACAAGATTCAATAGAAGGGAAGGAGGGAGACGGGAACCGGCGAACACAAACTAACTTTTAATTGATAAAATCAAATGTAAATAAACACACCACAACATAAAATCTAGGCCTGGTCCTCTCTTACTGACGGTCCGGTCGTCCTTCCTATTATATGCTCCACAATCTCCTCCGTGACCTCGCATCCCGCCTACCTCGCTACAAGGAACATTTTATTTTAACGCAAAAACATATTTCAATATATGTCTCCATTAACTTACATTGTCTGGAACTGATCGATCTGAAGGACCCCTGAGTCTATTTTTAACTATTTTGGGGTCCCCATCCCCTTTCAATTTGGGCACTGGAATTGGATTCATGTTATTGTTATATATAACTGAACTGGATTTTTGTTATAGATCATGGCAGATTTCTAAACTCCTTTTATTTAAAACAGATATGATAATATTATATCCATGTTTGAGACAAATTCAAAGAAAGAAGGACTATACTGACATCTGATATTATTGAAAGAATTTTCAGACAATTTCTACCAAGGATTTTGTATATTATATATGGGAAACTGCCAGAGATGTCAGTGTTCAACCTCTCTCATGTCTTTATATCCATTATGCGGTTTTATGAGGTCACTGAGAAATATCATTGATGAGGAAGAAAAAGAAAGACTGAGCTGTAAACTAGACTTTACGATTTTATCTGATGGTTTCAACTGTGTATATTCTAGATGATTTGGCCGCTGTGCCTCCTAAGAGGTTTTGAAGGTTAGCGGTGTTCTCAGATGGATTTGAAGCACTCATCATTTTTATTGACAGGTAAGAAATGACTTGGAAATGACTTGGTCTTCTCGATTGCCTCTCGAAACGCTTCTGCCCAATTTTCAGCACTTGAAAGTTCAGCCACTGGAGGCTACACACATGAAGTTGCAGTTTCACTTAACTTAATGGGCTTTTAAAACCGTCCTGATGGCTATGATCTAATAAACAACTTTAAAACCTTAATTACATTTCCTTTAAAACCCATTTACATTTCATTACCAAACCAGGCAATGATTTACAGGCGCAATTTTGAGGCAATATACGGGAAAATTTATATTCGCATGGGAGGCAAAAAGGCTGAGACCTGGAAATCTCACAGTCCACAGTGTTGGTGATGTCCACCGTGGTTAGAAAAATTACATTTGAAATGCAACAAGATGCAGCGTGGAGCCGCCCAATTCATACGTGCCGGTGCATAAATCCACAGTTTTAGCATTTTCTGTGCAGTTATTATTCTGAATCTAAAGAAAGAATCTAAAAAATAAGGTTGTGTTCAGAAACATTGTTAGGTCATTAACAAAGGTTACAGATCCAAAAGAATGTCAAATGAGCGACCTGTCGAGAGTGATGATCTAATGACTGACACAAGCAGGGCAGAAAGGAACTAAATTCATTCGTTCGACTGGTTCAACTCAGCCAAAACCGAAGAGAATGTTTGTTTGCGTTGCCAGAGAAGAGAAATCATCGCTTGCCAATTGGTTTATGGCAACGGCTGAAATTAACACTCACCCGGTGCCAAGTGCGAGTAAATAAAACATTTTTTTTAAAAGAAAACATCTTTATTTATTAGTTTCAGACAACTTCTTAAACAACAATTACTTTTAAAACAAGTGCTACTTAACAACTTTGACTCTTTTAAAATGAAACGTCCTAAGTTCTCATTTCTCACGCTGAGCCAACAGAAATAATGTACGAAACAACTTCATCTGTCATAAAAGAACCAATTTTGTCAGAATGGTTACGTAATGAGTCTTTAGGTTCTGTAGATTAAAAAAAGAACGAAATGGTTGCTATAGGAACCGTTCAGAGTAAAGGGTTCTTTGGGGAAATAAAAATGACGCTTCTATGTCATCAAAACCGTTTTTAATGCCTTGTGTGGATGTTTTTTTTTTGTGATGGGTTCAGCCAAATCAGTCAAATAGTTTGAATTAAATTAAATACAATTAAAATACATAAAATACATTTTTTAATTATATACACAGACAGGAACTGCTGAAGCAGTCTTTTTAGATTGAAATGGACTAGGCAAATTTTCATTCATAGTACTGAAATTCATTATTTTAAATTGCAAAACACATTTTTATCGACACTGTGTTTAATTATTATGCACAAAAAAATTACATTTTTGGCTCCTTAGTCGCTCGCATCAACTTCAAGACTCTGCTCTTGGCCTTCAAGACCCCACTGGTTCTGCACCCCCTTATCTTCACTCGCCAATACAGACTTATGTACCCGCCAGATCCCCGCGCTCTGAAGGAAAACAACGACGTCTCGTGGTGCCATCCCAAAAAGGAAAAAACTCACTCTCACATACATTTTACATTTGTGTAATGATCTGAACAGATTCTGTAGTCATCTTTAAGAATCCTCTGAAAACACATCTCTTCCATCAGCACCTGACCCATCGGTTCTGACTTCTATCTCTTTTCTCTGCCTTAAAAAACACACAAAAACGTAGCTCTGTATTCTGTGGAAGGCTATAAGAGACCAGTTTTATTTCACTTAGGCTCTTTGTTGTCATTACGTTGTTCCAGTTGCTTCTATTGTTGACCTCATGTGTAAGTCGCTTTGGATAAAAGCATCTGCTAAATGACTAAATGTAAATGTGAAACATGTCCTTCGCCTCCAAAATGCCCTTAACATGTAAATGAACAGGCAAAAAGGCATAAAAATAGAAAAACCCACCAACAAAAACACAATATCTTTTCACAGCCGTGTCAACGCAATTTTAGGTTTCTCACTGCAACAGCGTTCCTTTTCTGGTGTGGGCCATCTCAGCCAAAACTCTTTGGAAGGGAGCAACTTTGAACGTCTACTTTAATGTAAAAGTTGAGCTTTGAAATGATAATTGAGCAGAAAAAAAAGTAGAGTTTTGTCTTTACAGCTTTTAAAGAGTACGACACGCAAAATTACAAGATGGTTATGATGCTTAATGAAGTGGGAAATCGTCATATCATCATAATTTTCTCATTTCACAAGACAACCTCTGTTACAGCTTTTTAGTCTCTGAAATAATAAACTAATAGTAAACAGATGACTCTCTACGGATGCATTTATTGCTCACCTCACCAATTAAGAGCTTATTATGCATTACATTTGAATTAAAAATAAAAGGTTATAATAATATTACACATACTGACTATCCAAGTGTGTTCAAGAGCCAAGATGATCCGCTGCACTTGTGTTTTTATTTCCAAAGAAACAATTTCTTCTTTTTTTATTCTCCAAATACATTTGCATGATGCCATTCAGAGAAGTGTGCAGTATAAATGATTACGGCTGT
This sequence comes from Barbatula barbatula, assembly GCF_947034865.1. Lineage (NCBI taxonomy): Eukaryota > Metazoa > Chordata > Actinopteri > Cypriniformes > Nemacheilidae > Barbatula > Barbatula barbatula. The sequence continues at coordinate 472,665 of NC_136771.1, read as the reverse complement.
TTCAGTTTAGTTAAAAAAGACAACCGTACGATCAGCTGAAGCATTGATAATCAGATACTAATAAATGCCTTTTTAAAATGATAATCTCAGGGATGTGAACTAGAACTTTTTACTGTCCATTCAAGGAAGTTACTTTTTTTTTAGTTTGATAGAATGCATTTACATGAATTAAGGTAAAAAAAGCATTATTGTTTACATGTTGTACATTAAAACAGTACCTCTTTTCACCTTCCGCCTTAAAGAGACAGTTCATGCAACAATAAAAATTCCTTCATCCTTTACTCATCATTTATTTCATTTATTTTCAACCACATGATGGTAAATAAATGATGGCAGAATTTTTATTTTGGGTGAACTACCCTATCAAAACATACATCTCGTGTAATAAGCCCCTCCTCTTGAACTGCTTGCTCCACTCTGATTGGCCAGCCCAGATTATTTAAAGTGACCATCACTCAGACAGTTTCTGTATATCTCATGTTAATCTTGAGAATAGTATCACACCTCTCAAATATCCGTAGAATCTTTAGTTTGACCACATTTAGAAAAGACAGATACAGCTGTACGATTATTTCCGAAAACATACAACGCGTGTGGAATTAAAGCATGTGCGCACACATTGCCAACAATACACAGACATGACTCATTTTGAACCCAAATCTCATGTTCGGAATAAACTTTCCGAAACCTATACGAGAGCTGGGGTAGTGTATCAAACACAGAAATACTACGTCATACATCCATCGCCTTTTTTGACAAGTTGACCATATCAAGCATTTGAAGACCACGTTGCACATCCTCTTTAAATATGGAAAAATGTCTTTGTTGTCCCCAGAAGCCATTTGTTGTAGTTCTCAAGAATCGTATCTCCCTTTGCACTATGAGCACATTGTGCAGCAACGCACCTTAAAAAAAGAGCTAAAAACAGAGCAGGACCCATTTAATCTCAGCTGTGTCCTTTGAGCACGTAGCACCAGGGGAGGCAAACCGACACGGATAGAACTGTTCCTGGAATTGTGACGGCTTCTTCTGCATCCAGTGGTCCGTTCTCAGAAATGATTTAGTATTTTTGAATCTATTAGCATTGAAGCGTCTATATTGTGTCATTATTATTTGTAATGCTTCTGCACATCATGTATGTATTTAGCTGCTGATTTTCTGATCTTAATGTGACGGATAACACAATGGTTATGCATTATTCATTATTCATTCAATGAACACATTTCAACAACTTTCTGCTTTGTGGTAACATTGCAATTGACTAAATGATTGCGTCTTAATTCTTTAGGATAGTCAGCAACAGCATGATTGGAATTCATATCCACCTTTTGACTTCCATAACCTTATAGTCAATGTTTTCTTGTACAGCTGCGTTGTAACAATGAAAATTGTAAAAAGCGCTATATAAAAAATGACTTTCCATTTAATGCACATCAGCTTATTTTCCTGCAATCGAAATGTAAAGTTATTTAAATCCTGTCTATGAGAAATCTTATTCACGAAAATGTTATTTATTCCCAATAGACTACTTTCAAAAGACTGTGAACAGAGAAATGTACTCTTTACCCCATCATGGCGTAATAATGGCACCTACCAGGTGTTCTAGAAATCACTGTTATCATTCACAGTCTGTGTAACTGCACATCCATTACTAACTGAATAAAAAGAGAATATATTTTCAGCAATTGATGCTGTCCACCTTTTCATAGTATGTTTTGTCAGGCAAGCTAAAGCGTCCTTAATCTAGATTAACTGGTGTCAAAAGAGTATTTATTATGATTAAATCAAACTGACTATATCAGGTAACACCACTGAAAGGGCAGTCATTCGCACCGGTCAGATCTAGACTGCTTTAAAAAAACTCATTTGTAAAGCATATTAGACAAAGTTAATTGCCAACTCACTACTCGCAACTTCAGGAGTGACATCACCGGCACCTTTCATCAAAAGAGACGCAGGGAAGCTAATAAGCATTGACTAGAGATCCAGAGTGACTTCAGTAAAGTACAGAGATTGCTTACCTTGCAGGCAGCCAACAGATGCATAATGCAGCTCAGCTACATTGAAAAGAGTTTTGCCTGCATTCATAATGCATACGTGCCGGGTCAACTGTAAATTTAATTTTGTGTCTACGTATGAATAACTTGTCCTTGGAAAGATAGCAAGTCTGGTAAATAACCAAACAGGGCATGAAGTTTTATACAGATACAGATATAAATGCATGTGAAATTAAAAATGTCAAAAACACACCAAGGCTTTGAGCATTCACTTTTATGTAGATGTCAGGAACAGTACTGTAACCATTTATAATGCTCTTCTCTCTCAACCTGCAACCCGATGGCTAAACTACAGTGTGCTGCCATATGAGGGGACACTTAGCATCAATATGCCAAAGTTTAAAAATGATAGAAGTAGGATATTGATGTACAAGTCTGCCTTAAGCTGGCTACAGACTTACAAAAAAAAAAAAAAAAAAGAAAACCTTTGTGCTAAAGGCATTCTGGGAATGTTGACGTTGAAAGGATTGATGCCCCTGCTGGAAGATGTTGAAATGACATCTTTGACTACGGGCATCGCAACCAATGGCTCACTCCATCCCTCCCTCCTCTCGTTGAAACAGAGATCTCTAAGATCGCGTTATCGCTTCTTTCATAGAAAGAGATCATGTACTGTATTTTTTTAGAAATAGCTCATTCTAAGGTTATAAATACACAAACCCTCTCTCTTCTCTCAACAGGTGTTGTTCTGGCTTTTGTTGAAGCTAGTATCTTTGTATTAGCACCTCTTGTATTATCACTCCTGTATGACATGATCGCTTATTGCTCCCTGAACTCTCTGTAAGTCATTTGAGGATAAAAGCGTCTGCTAAATGACTCAATGTTAATGTAAGTGACTGGCAAACTGCTGCCAGCAGGGCGGTCATTTTTAACCGGTATGGATAATCTTTTTCACCTGTTTCTAATCAGTTTTTACTGCTCACTGAATACGTCAGCACAAATGTATTCAAATCTCCAGGAATTGTGGAATCCCCCTCGACATATTCCTCTGTTTTAGTTATTGCTCCAGGACTCTGTTTTCATGCCAGTTCTATAGCTTGCTCATCCATTGACTACAATTCCAGTTACAATACTAATGGGACTGCTTCATGAGAAAACCTGGGCTTGGCAAACCATTCCTGGCAATGTTCGATCCAGCTATTTCCCGAAGAGAATAGGAGATATTATACGAGGAAGTGCACACTATTTAGTGCACATTTGAAATGACAGAACTTTTTTAATTGAATGTATTTTTTGTAATTAATTATGTGACATTTATAACATTTGTTCTCTAGTGTCAGTGAACGGGAATGATAAAAATCCATTTCCTTTGGATAATCAAAACCATTGATTATGGGTATACAGGTAAATGTATATTACTTTAGGCCAAATTATTATAGAAATTCACTAGATTTACACACGCAGATGAGTTCTGACTGGTCAACTGATGATTCATTTAACATTTTTATGAAGGAACATAAATGAAGACATTTGCCGCTTGAAATTCATTCAAATTTAACATGAAAAGAAATTTATAGGAATGAATTCACTCCACAGGATTTCTTCCACAAAAAGGTTCAAGTTAATTCTAAAACATCTTAAACTCATTAGAAGGTTAATGAAGTGGAGCAAACGGCAAATCTATAGCATAATAAATAGCTATCAAGTAATTATAATTATTTCCTTCTGCAAATGAATGTCTTCATTTTAATGATTAAGTACTGTGAGAGCTCTTGCTTTTATTCAGATGTTTTTCTACGTGAGAATGGGTAGACGTGTCTTCTGCTCTTGGACGACACGTGCGCTGTGTATGTTTGTGTATTAATGTGATGATGTGACGTATTCACTGAAACAAAGGCTGAATGATGATCTTCAGCATTATCATCCGTCAGCAGAATGAGAAACGCTGCGCGCTTTAGCATCACTGTTATTAATGTCTGCTGACTCCGCAGGGAGATTGCATTGGCTTTTCTAATTGAAGTCGGCCTGTACTACACAAGCCTGCATACAAACGCTTCGAAAACTGATTGTTTCCAGGATTTCAAAGAGTTTATATTAGAAATAGCTGGAACAAATCCAAGAAACACCCAAAATAAAGTGCACAACTAAAAACTATAACTACTAAATATTTTCTGTTTATTGAAATAAAATGAAAAATTGGCCAAAATATTATTTAAAAAATGTTAACTAAATGACAATACACTGAAATTAGTTTGAGGCGCTTAAACAAATAAATGAAACCAAATAAAAACTGAAATAAAAAACTCAACTTGCAAAGCAATATAAAACAAAGAAATAAACCATAAAATGACAAAAGCACATTTGCTACAAATTAAGCTAAAATTAAAAAAAAAACTAAAACATTTATTATTGAAAATATTAATAAAACAACTACAAAACTGAAAACAAAACCATAAGCATTCTGGTACAACCAATTATGAATTACTATCAAAACATCATGTCGATTTTTCATAATTTAAAATATCTAGCATTTCACTCGATATTGTTCTATAATGTAAAATAGAGATTATCTTTGTTAATATAAATAATCTTTGTTAATGCTAATGCCAATACAATTGGTTGATTGTGCATTAGTTAATGTTAACAAATACAACTTTAGATTTTAGAAATGTATTTGTATTCATGAACTAAGATTCACACATGCAACACAAGTTTGGTTCAAGTTAGTTAATGCGTTAACTAACGCTAACACAAATACAATCTTAAGTTTTATCATTATTTTAAAAGTATTCATTAATTGAAATATTACTATTTGTTTTAAACTATGGTTAGTACAGCACTAGTCTCATAAATAGTGTTGACAAAACAAGACAAATGCAGCTGTGAAAAGGCATAAGGAAAATGTTAACTTTATTATATTTATGTTTACACATGATTGTTATGTTTTTTTATATATTGCCACTAATGTGCATGTTTTGTTCATTATATTGCCCCCTAGGACGAATCGCTTCATTGTTTTCTCACTTTTGTGGGTCGTTTCAGATAAAAGCCTCTCAAATGCTTCAATGTAAGAATGAGAGCACATGGGGATGCCAGTTTGACTCACTCATCCTCCGTCAGGTCACGAAAAAAAGCACAAAGCAATTGTACAAATGTGCATGAAGACTGATGATTCTCAGAAACAAAAGAGTGATTATTTGAACTGTGTGTTTTCTAGTGTAAATATGTGCTTATATAAATATGTGCGGCCTGAGATGTGAAGGCTGCTTACTGAACATCTTTTCATAGCAGATTCATGTTTTTATAAGTATTTTCTTTAGTTATGTACATCTGAAGTGTCCACCGACATAACAGATTGATCTTGCCGATCAATAGCAGTACATTTTTTTATGTAATGACAGCTGGCTTTATTCTTTCACGATCAAAACATGGACTCTCTGTCTATACTGTCTGGAGTTTAAATACCTGGATGCTTGTTGTCGAACAACTTGGATTTTAAAACATTTATCTTTGCATTCATGCATTTGGCAGGTGCTTTTATCCAAAGCCATTAACAATGCACTAAATCAATTTAATACATTTGAAACATATATTATCAATATGTCCAGAACAGAAACATACGTCAACACTAAAAGAACTAGAAGAAACAAATGCACAATAGATATTTATGCGTCACAGGTGAGTGTATATGTTGTACTCCAATTCTCCAAGAGTTATTATCAACCCAGTGTGGGCCCATTAAAACAACCTAGCGTTTTAGGTTGAAACATCCCAGCATAAGTTAATAACATGATTTATAACCCAACAATTGGGTTTGTCTCTTTTTGACCCAACGCTGGCTTGAAGATAACCCAAAATGTGAAAAGCATTACTTTACTTTTCTAAACATTACTTTTGGCTCATCGAATCTGAATTCTAAGAGGAAAGTAGTTTTGTATTCATTAAAAATACACATTAAAACCATAATCAATAAAATTGCATGGCAACCATTTAGAGCACACTTGCACAATTTAGCAACCACAATGGTAAAAAAGACAGCTCTCACATCCTCAAATAAGTCAAAATATATTCATTTGCATTTTATTCAGTTTAAGAATGATCACTCTCTACTAGAAATAAACGACTGGAGAGAAAATGAATGAGTGGCTTTCCACATCCAGATATCTGATAACACTTTGTCAAAACAAGATCTAATAGAGCCGGGCCACTTGTGTTGATTGTTTGCTATCGGCTTCTTTGAGCGGAATGGTCCTGAGAGAGGAGAAGCAGGTGAAGGAAAATGGATGACTGACAGAGCAATCTGGAACTGTGCACCGGCTCGGGAAAAGCAGCACAAGCGGTTATCCATACAAATTAAAAGCAACCCACTTATTCATTGCTTTATGTTTAATCTGCTTACTTAAAACAAAGCGACTCTCGAGAAGAATGCAAGATTAGTCACCGCCTGCCCATTATCTCCAGAGCTGGACTGACGTCAGGTAAACTACAGAAGAATTCATTTACAGTAAATCAAGAGCCATTACGCTTTGCCATAATTGAGGTCTTGAACTCAAATCTATTCCTCAGAAAAACATCTGAAATGCACATATACTCTACGTAACCTACATATTGATGGGACGATTCCACTCCATGATTAATGTGCAAAAGGAGACAAAGTTCATTTAAGTTATGCTCAAAAATCAAATGTGGATAAAGAGACAGGTAACCCTTTTAGAATTACTTCATTAAATGAGCTTTTGAAATTGGGAATTAACAGTTTATTATTAGGCGCTACAGCTCTGGATACTTCATTGGCTTCTCAGTTACGATATCAACTCCATCTCTGATGAGGATACATCAATTGTCTTGCCGGGGTTTTCTACAGAGAAAAAGCAGAGAAACTGGTGACTTTAAATCTGAAATCCAATCTGAGAAAAGCTGAGAGATCAGACAGATCTTAGTCAGATCGTTCTACAGTGCACTCAAATTTGATCAGAACATTCAGTACATTGTGTTCTTGTGATTTTGTTCTTTTTTGCATGTGAATTACAGAGGTCCTGTTGCTATTTAATGCTCTTTATTTGACCAACTATGGAACTATACGACAAAGAAGGACAATTGAAAAAACTTAATCATGACTTCCAGCTTATATAAATCCAAGATATTACCAGAGCTTCAATTAAATCCCATTGCTGACTTAAATATAAATCCAAAACTCCATTTTTTTTTGTAGAATTAAGGAAAGCCTTAGATTACATTAGATTTGCTGTTTCTAATTCGCTTCCATAATCTGAATTAGACGCAGCATTTATTTAACAACCGGCACAGTTTAATAGAGTCTAGGTTAAAGGGATACTTCAGGCATGAAGGTCTTCATCCATGCGTTTTGTTTAAGAGAAATATCCATATTGACAACGCTGTTGTGTTATTACGTTTAACTTCCGTTATTCCTCGGCTGTTTTTCCAGCAAATGACAGTGACGAAAGCTCCTACATAGAGGAGACGGTATCCTATTGGAACGCAACGAAAAATAACAACAGGTCTGCGTCACTTGCCTGCACGCACCGAATTCTAAAAAGTTGAAATATTTCCATCTGGATGTGGCGCCGGCCACAAAATGTATATTTTGTATACATGAACATTTTAATCTGAAAGACAGAAATTTGTCAGATTCTGTGTATGTTTAACATCAGCGTATTTCAAAAGTATTTTTCTTAGCTGTTTATGTCAAACATAAGTTAATGATGTATGTAAATCTAACTGTAATGTGTATCATTACACAACACAGACGGGACATCGCAGGTACAAACTAGTGCATATATATATATTACAGCATTAAAAAAGTATGAAACAAATCTGAACTGAACTAACAAGAATGATCTAAATCAATAATTGACTGCTTCAGAAGAAAATGTGATACACAACTGAGAAATAAGTGGATTACACCACTATACTGCTTTGAGTTTGGAGAATCTAAGTACATTACATTTATTGCAGCTGCACACTTCTTCACAGGTAATTGATCTGTCTGTTGTTGTGTTAGTAGTATTTACTCATTTACTGAACTACAGATGATAAACACTATACACCATCACACTGATAATTCAGTTCCGAGAGTACACTGTATTGCTAGGGCACAAGCAGAAAGCAGCCAAAAATAGAGGACTTTTGTTTTTGCCAAACAAAAGAGGAAGTGCTTTTAGTGTTGTGGGCCAGTTTAGTACTTATTTAGGTCACTCTGAGGTCTATAAAACTAAATAAAATGTATTTCGTCTTGTGGGAAATATGTACTATGAGTTTCTGATACATGCATCATTTTATAATGTAGTTTCTGGAGTGCGTTGCTAAAGCAAATACATATTTCCCACAAGAGAGTAACTATTTACACTGGTCATTTTATTGTAAAGTTTACATTAATAGTGTTGGGTGTTGCGTTCTTGAGCATCAATAAATGTCACGTATGAGTCAGTTGCTCACCAGTTCAGAAATCTGCAGAAGACTCACACATAATGATGCAAACAATCATTGATCACAGAGAACGTTCACAACCAAAATAAGAATCAAGGATATGCACATTTTTATCAGGACCAGGGGCCTCATGTACAAAGACTTGCGTTGAATTCATACTATAACATTGCGTACGGACAAAGCTGTAAATGTGCGTACGCACAAAAAAAACCAGATGTATGAATCTCTGCGTACGAAGGATCCCACGCATATTCTCTTTGTACATCCCAATTAACGTAGAATTGAGCGCACATGCATGAGCACAACTCCCCACCCAGTCTCCTCCCCTAATTAAATCAATTTAAATATGGTAATGAGTTCACTTTGGCAAACGATAGCAGTAAGAAAATGGCTAAAGCAAGCGGCAAGAAACGAAACTTTACGGAAAGTGAACTGGAGGTGCTACTATCGGAGGTAGAAACCAGAAAAAATATTTTATTTGGCACTTTGTCCTCCGGAATTAACAACAAAAGGAAAAAATATGAGTGGGAGAGTTTGGCTGGAGCCATCAATGCGGTGGGATCTGAAAGTCGCACTGTAAATGACCTTAAAAAGAAATGGTCTGATATTTAGGTGGACGTAAAACGGAGAACTGCTGCGCACCGACAAAGTGTGGGCAGAACAGGCAGTGGTAAAGGGGTCGATGAACTTACACCCTTTGAGCAGAGAGTTGCCTCAATTCTCGTTCTCTTCGGATTCTGCCATTAGCAATGTCCTCTAATAAAGCCAAAGCTGCCATTGCCATAGACTAAGGGTTGTGTCAATTTGCATACCGGTATGCTTTTATTTGTTCTTATTTAATTGCATAATTGATATTATTAATATAATCCCATAAGGCTTGTGTGACAATATATGTCAATTATTTATAAATTGCTAATTAATAGCAATGCTTCCCACAGGTGGTGGTGCGATAGACTTGTAGAACAAATTATTGTGTAATGTTTACAACTTCACTTCATTGCCTGTAAGAGTCGCCAACGGACAAAAACAATGAGAAATGTACGTACGCCAGACATGAAGTTGGCTTGGAGGAACGCACATTCTCGCGTTAATTTCACCGTTAGTACATCCGACCGTGAGCGTGAAAGCTGACGTACGCAAAGTTTTTGTGCGAACGCAAGGTTGATACATGAGGCCCCAGTTTACCTTTTAAATGATCTTTCTTTAATCATTTGACCCTTTTTTTGATTTTGCAAGTTGCTTTGATAACTGGCACATCTGAACCAAGTCTAGAGAAACACTTGATATATTAAAGTAAATATCTGCGAGTTTTCCTCTTTATTAAGAATGCTATTTTGTGAGTAAAAAAGATAGGAACTTGGCTTCTGTCTAGGCTTCAACATCTGCACACTTTTGCAAAAGCATCTACGTTCTGGGTTGTCTCGACTCGAGTTGAGACAAATGAAATGTTTCATCTCAGTGAAGGAGTCTCTTGTCTGTAACTCCATGTCTTCTGCGGCTGCTTGTTCTGTCCCGTCTGTCCCTTGATGTATTACACTAAAGACTACCTGTGACACTTTCCCATCTCTGTGACTTTCAAGTCAAGTTGGAGCCAGAACTCTTGAACTTTCCTTTTATTTTGAGGATGATCAAACAATACGGTCTATTATCAACAGCTCTCTGCTTCCCTGAGCTGTCAAGAAACGTTGAAATTAAAAAATGATTCTCGGTGCCTTGAAAGCATCCGCTCAATGAAAAATGTGTAGGAGGTGTATGCTTGGAAAAATTTAATAATAAATGTGAAGAAGGATTTATTAGAACTTTATGGATCAGAATTGCAGTACAGATCAGGATGGGTCAACCCTGTTCTGCAGTATTTTCTTTTCAACTCAATAACTTTAAAGATAATGAAATGTGTGTGTGCGTGTGTGTGTGTATGAGAAAAATATAATTCGCTCAAAGCAAAGTATGCAAATCTGTAACTTTTGTGTCTATTCTGTTATGCAAGTGAATTGAAGTAAAAGGACATCTGTTAAGTTTATTTATAAAGCGCTTTTAATTAACCGCTCTTCTGGAAAAACACAAAAAGAGAGAAAAATTTAGAGTATTGAGTTCAAAATACAATACAAAATTACTCAAGAGGGTCTACTGAACTTGGATCTGAATCACCAGCATTTAAAGAGAAAAAATGACAGTGCTCTTTAAAACTGCTTTGCTTATAACATGGTTACGCTGTGTCATCAATTAAAGTCGCACTCCGCACGAGAACTCACAAAATGACTAGACCTTATTTATGATCAGAGAACAGAAGTTCATAAAGCAAACCTTATAAAGCACAACCTTGAGAGCAAACACAATTATGTTCCGCGTGTCATAAAAGCGTTATCTAAACCCATTTTTCACAATAATACTCGACTTGACAAACAATGACCGGGACCGGGAACATTAATGGGCAATGGAGCAATACATTTGCTATATATTGTGAAATATTTCACATACGGTGAAAAAGGATCAAAAAGACAGATTTTAAGCAGCCACATGAATAAGTGATGGAACCCGTGGCTTTCAGATCTAAAGAAGAAAAATGAAGGAAACCTGAGTGCTATTAGCCCAGCTTTTTAAATATTATCTTTGGCCTTTATCATTTTTCAGAAAAGCTGTAATGTAGATTTGGGCTCTGGGGGAATGCTATGCTGTGTTTGGATATTGTTTTACCTAAATTACAGAATGAACGTGTTCATTTCAAAGGGAAAAGTGAATATTCTGTCATGGTTTACTCATCCTCAGGTTGTTTCAAACCTTTATACATGTCTTTGTAAAATTTGTATCTTCTATTTCCTCATGTACTTCTTCAAATATAAGGCTTGATATAACACCAGAATGCCATAATATGTGTCCATAAAATGTTATTGACTGCTTTTGGCTTGACCTATCTGCTTAGATGTCATAATTGCAGACAAAGAGATTTGCTTGCCGATAGACCAAAATATCTCTTTTGTAATTTCTGACAGGTTTTGAATGTTAAAATGTCAAACCTAACCTTTAAAGAAATAACCTTATCCAAAAGATGTGTAGGGCCCTTGCGGTGGATCAGAGGAAATCTGCTCTCAAAAGATTGTTTAAAGCTCCTTTATCAGAATGTCTGTAATTTGCAGAAAATGTCATGTCGGTTTTGGCCCGTCTTGTGTTATTATTCACTCTTTACAGGTACTTTAGTGTCTTTTGTTTCCAAATATATATACATATACATATTTAAACTTATACAATCCATATTACATGCAAATAATTTGAAATATATCACTTATCATTCAGAATTGAGAAAATGAGCTTTTCCATTGTATAATAAGCCATACTGTATTAGCCTATATCACACGAGCTGTTTATAAAGTACAAAAGTCACAAAACAAGCATAAATCGATTTTTTCTTCTGAACTTTAAAAGCATTAATATAGCGAATGTTTATGCAAAATCTAAACATCATGAATCAAAGATCTCCCCAGCTAAGAAGATAAAATCATTTCATTCAATTAATTACCCACAACCCACCTCATCCTCATGTGCGATTGCACGATTTCCTCGAACACATTTTCATTTATTTTGCTCGGCTGTGAAGACAGATGCTGTTTGATGCTTCAGACGTTTCAGGAAGCCATCAAGAGATACGGATAAACCATCAGTCTCTGCTCGGGGAGCCTTCAGGTCTGATAATGGCTCTCAAACATTGTTTTCTGTCACGGAGAAACACAGCAGATAGGAATGATGGCAATGTTATCAGGCCCGCCGAGTCTGCATATATTACCCAGTCGGTGTCATAACTTCTGTATGTGATGGTTTTATGGTGGAGATGTTTTTAAAGGGGTGCTTTCCGCTGGACAGCGTTAGTCCCCGATGACAAAGTTCATTGGATCTCAGTTTGCAATGTCAATTACAGTTTTAAATGCAATGGACATATTGTTTGATGCGGTGATACGACAGCGTGTCTTGTTGTACGTGCAACTGGACGACGACTTAATATAATAAAAGTAATAATTTGAGATATAGATTCTTATATTGCATTGCTACTTTTTTCAGTTTTTCTATTTCTATCTCCCAGACGGACACAGAATGGAGATGTTTGATGTCACGGTGAAGAGCTCTCATGACTCATGAGCTCTGGCCACTGAATCACCAACATAACAGCTGCTGGAAACTCAATGATGATGAGAACGTCAGAAAAACTTTTTTCATTTCAAGAAAAACATTTTGTTCTGTTCCTTTTTATATATATATATATAAATACAAAGTTATTCAAAATGTACAGTATATATTTTTATTATAATTATATATATATATTACATTTACAAAAAGCCGCGGAGAAAATTAAGAAACAACTCAAATGTTCAATTAATCATCCTTTCAAGATGTATTGTGATTATTCCAGTCCAGCGTCTGTTGAATTTCAACAAAATCAAACCTCAGGAGTGACAATGTGAAAGACTGACACATGACAAAACTGAGAGAAAAATCCAGATTATCACAATAGTTTTTAAACTTTTCCTGTAGAAATATGACTCTAGTTTTGCTTAAAAGTGAATCTGAACTTGTTTTCTTTGCAGTATTTAAGCTCTGAAAAATGCAAATTTGATGTAATTGCTTTCATTTGAAATTCAGAAGAAGTATTGTAAGTAGTTCACAGAATGAAACAAAAATGATCATTTCACCTAAACACGTACCTATAAATAGTACATTTAAAGCAGATAAATATAGATTTTGAAATGGTATCTTTAATTTTATTAGGATATATAACATTCTGTGTTGGCATGTTGATGTTTTTTCATGTTGATGTATTTTTAATTCCTTAAACAAACTATAAAAACAATCCTGTTTTAATCATCCAGTCTCCGAGGGGGCATGTGTTTTCCCACTGTGGAAAATGTTTAATAATCTTATCATCGTGACCACATTTGTCAAGCTCCAACATAAAAACGTGTCTTTTAATACAGATGCTGTCTTCTGACAATTGAATGAATTCATTTTGAGTTTCAAAATCAAACCACGGCTTAGGTACCTTGAGAGATCTCTATCTGTTAAAACAACAACAACATCCTCCTGAATGTCACTGAATCTTATTTCTCTACTGATAACAACAATATGTCATGAACTGACCATGCAGTTAAAACCTTGAGTTGAGATGTTTGGCATTTGTCTACAAGTGAATGACAAAAATATTACATAAATCTAGAAGCATACAGTATGTTGGGAACGTCCACCGGGTTTGTGCTCTCCAGCTGAACACGCATTTCTTTTGCACCTGGCAGCACACAAACACACATTTCCAGAGAGATCTTCCCATGAGTTGCCTTGGAAAACCTCAGAAAAGTTTACAAAAACAAGGAGAGCCTGAACAGTAACTTTATACATAATGAAAATCCCAGAGCCAGCACCGGTGTGAAACTGCCTCACAATGTTTATTTGGATTTGATTTACTGCTGTTTCGATCAGAAACTGATTAAAGTGATGACATATGCTCTCCGCCTGACAAAAACAAGTGTTATTCTATCAGTTTGCTAGAAACCAGATTGAAGTTGAGATATGAAAGTGTTCTTTTGCTCTTTTAATTCACAATGCTTTTAAAATCCGTTTATTTAACATGCCGTATCGGTTTCATCACTGGAGCAGAATCTAACACGAATGACAGACGATGTAATACTATCACTGGTAGATATCATAGATTTTATCACTACATAACTTTTTGTTAAAAGCAGAGTTTGTACAGAATATTTGTCATGTATTTGAACCTTCAAAAGTGTGAGAAACTGGATCTCAACATCCTATAGGCTCTGTGCAGAACTTTAATGTGCTCAGAACAGCAGACTCGTCATTGGTCACTAACTGTAAAAACAGCACGTCAAAATAAAAACCAAAGGGATGTAACTTTTGAATACAATAGTATCTGGTTTGTGAAACAGCTGTATCAGGGCAGTACTGAATAAAAAAATACATGCAATTTTAAGATTCATATTTCTTTGGTGAAGAACATCTTGAGATTCTCCAAGGCGTTTATGAACTGGTGAGTGCAGCTGTGAATGTTGTTTATATAAAAGATGGCAGATAGTTTTATAGCAGTCCGTGAGTTATGAAAGAAAAACATTGCGTTCGATCTACTTTGTAAAAAAAAACATCCAGCTTCTGTTGTATCTTTCAGAACTACATCACTGCGCGACTAAAAATATTCTTGCTTTCAGTTCTGTTTGTTCCTTTTTGGAGTCCTAAATGTTTTTTAGTATGGATGCCGGAGGACACAGAGAGCCAGGTTAAAAGCGCAGAACATTTGTCAACATAGGTTACACAAAGAGATGAGTTGCCACAAGATATCATTTGAACTATTTATGGGTCTCGAACGACAAACGTTCAGGCTGTAGTGAGTGAAGAATCAGTCACTTCTGTCGGCCGGGTTGTAAAGAGAAAGGTTGGTTCAACTTATAAAATAAGTTACATGGTTGCCTTAAAATTTTGAGTTCATTCAACTTAAAAATATAAGTCAACGCATCAAATTCATAGAGTTAACTGATATTTTTAAGTTGAATGAAGTCAATTTTAAGGCAACCAGGTAACTTATTTTTAAAAAAGTTGAACCAACAAAAAACTCAAACGAATTTGTTTACAGTATACGGTTGATGTTATTTTTAAGAAAAGGGAATGTTCAATTGGTCTTGGATTGAAGTGGTTTGGTTTAACAAAAAGCGTTCTGAGAAATGTTGTGATTCTCCGTTGTAAATCGCTTTGTGTACAAGCGTCTGCTGAATAAATAGATGTAAATGTTGGATGCTGTGCCTTTTGGTTTGGCACATCGCTGTGTAGAACTTCATGTTGTGAGGTGTTGATTGTATTTTTCATCATCCTTTTTTTCTCTTCACAAAGCAAACATTTTAATTTTGCACCCACTATTGAATAAGACTTTGCCATTGGCTGTGACTTCATGCTTTATAACGTTTTGCATGCTGTAATGTCATTTTCTTGCTTGTTCTTCTTCCAGGAGGATTTCTTTGCTGTACTGCGCACAACCAAACCGCTCCTAGAAAGACATGACACAGTCAAAATGACTTCCTCCAGAATCCGAACAAGCACTTCTCTGAAATATACCATAGTGACACTTTTCATCAAATGCAAGTGAAAGCCTTTTGGATTTTCCATTTTAGTTTCTGTCTTTTTCTTTCTTCAAATGTCCAGATCATAGGACAAAGGCTAGGATTAAACGCTATCTTGAATCCATTTTACTTGCTCACAAGCCCATTCCATACACAGCTGAAGTTACTGTGCAAAGAAGAGAGACGTAGGTAACCATCAGGACACCAGGTTTATCTGATACTTTACCAAAGTACCTCAATATTTTAAAGAGTCAGAATTTAACAAAATGAAGAATAATGTAAGGAAGTATTCAGCAACTCCAAAATAACTCTCAAGGCATCTTGACAACATCGACAGTAGTAATTGAACGTGACAAACTTTCATCACAATTCATTCCAATTATTCTTCGGGAAAGAAAAACTTTTCACATTTTATGCAGAACTGTGTTTTATGTAAATACTCAGCCATTATTTTTTGTAATTAATGAAACTTGGAATAAAACCCCAAAACTTTAGCTGGCAGAAGATGGAATTTATTGATCCTTGGTGACCTTTCAAATATGCGAGTAGAAAAAAAGTGTCCATATGGGACACCACAGAAGGGATTTACTCTTTAATGGCACACTTTCAGCACTTTGAATGCAAAGCGAGGTCATTGAGATCTGTGCATAATGGACCACACAATGCCTGGGGCTCATTTGCATGCCATGAGACGCAAACCCAAAAATATCTCACAAAAGGAATCAATTAAACCTGTTCGGTTCTTTGTGACTTAAAGACAATAAAACTCGCTGGATTAGGGTGTCACAAAAACTGACATTCATGAATAATCCTGTTGTTCTGACTTTCACTTTTCAGGTCAAATGTTTCTCGTCAGTGGTTTCATTTTGTTCCCTCGATTACCTGCGAGCTGTTACATTATGACCTTTACATTCTAGTTTAAATACAGTAGATTCAATCATTTGTATAGTTACTGATATAAGTGAGAGTTTATTTGTAGCAGCATTATTACAGTTAAAGGCCAAATGTTCTCTGGAAATTTCAAACAGTTAGTTCTCTTTTAATCCTGCCAAAATGCTCTTAGTCCCTAAACAAATGTAGCAAATCATAATGTTCCTCTCTGTTAACCTTCCGTTGTTATAACAATTGAGCTCTAGTACGCTTTCATACATAATCTACAAAAAGTGCACTAGAGATGAACGGCGCGTGGCAATAAGGCTTTATTGATGGCGTTTGGGGAAATCTGCAGAGGCAGCAGATACTGTTACTGTCAACGTGAAGTCACGCTGTGTGCTGAATGCTAATCGTATTATGAAGACAAAAAGGTGGAGGTGTCAGGGGAGTCATTAGGGGCGACACGTCTCGCTTTTAAAGTAGCAACGTTTGACCTTAATTACTGACACAAGTCTTTGTAAAGAGAATTAAAGGATGTGTCAAGTGTGAAATTACATCTGTGAATATAATACCACACTTGTAGCCTTTTGAAAGACAGGATATAAATATATACCTCTACATACAGTATATATGACCTTTACATTTGATGGATTGACAGGCAGATAGACGAATATATATATATATATATATATATATATATATATATATATATATATATATTGACACGCAGACAGGTAGACACTGTAGATGGATAAATGTATGGCTGGACACACTGACAGATGGGTAGACGGGTAGACAGACAGATGGGCAGATACTCTAGACGCATGGATGGACAGGCAAAGAGACAGACAGGTAAACAGACAAACAGAGAGATAGACTGACAGACAGAAAGACAGATACATTTAGATAAAAATGAGACATTTTTCTTAGTTCCAGTTTGTGAACACTGTCCTCATCTATGCTATGTATATCTTACTTTGGTCTATTATTCTTCACCAAACCTCTTTTACTTTCCTTTCAGTTTAGTTCAATTATTTTACAACCAGAGTCTGCAGAGTCCGGCAGATTCATTTCACTGCTGGTCGTATGTTCATATAACTATGTGTGTGACAAATAAATCTTGAATCTTGAATTTTACTCTTCCAGACGCATGAAGAGAAGTTGAAGCACTCTGTATTATTTCAATAAACGTTGGTCCGGCTTCACATTCAGCAGTGCAGAATGTAATAACACAGCTTCCAGCGCAAAAGCACAAAGCCTCATTTGAATTTATGACTATAAGATTTTCAATGAGAAGCCAAGCCTGCTTTATATCTCGATCAAAAATGAGCTAATCTCCGTCCCAAGGTGAGAATTATTTCACCTCTGGAGCTCCGACAGACGGCAGATTACCGCCGAGGTGATTTCATGATGGGAAATATAATGGACATCCAGCAGATCCGCATATATTGGATTTTTAACACAAACAGCGCTAGCTTAGATGGTTTTTGACAGACGAGTTTTTCTTGATTACTACAGAAACCCGGGTGAAGAAAATGAGTTGTTTTGGTCTCATTAGACAACTGTTGAAGAGAAAAGCAAGTGTTTACTTTACCCATGCGTTATATATTCATGTATTTATCTATTGATAATCTCCTGTGGGTCAGAGAACCAGTCAAAGAAAGCAAACAGTCACCAGATGAAGTGTTCAGTGTTTGTATTTAAAGTGCAATGGAAATCTTATTTTTATTATTTTCTTTGCACTCGGACTAAAGTTGAAGAATTGAACATTGAACAACATAATACGAGCCCTTTAAATCATAAAAAATGTCATACAAATGCTATCCATGCCCTTTCATAACTTCACATCAGATGATATCGACGGACGAACATGTAACCTAAGATCATTTTTGTACTTCCCCTTCTGCCTTTCACATTTTACCGGGCGTTTTGTATTCTTTCACCCTCTCGAGAGGCGAGGCGGTTCACGCGCCACATTATTAGATGGATTGTGGCATGTAACCTCGCCAGAGGAATGGCTGTGCGTTTATCAATATCTCTGTTTTGTTTTCTTTCTTCAAACACACAAACATGTCAATAAAGCTCCCGTGGTCTTAATGGACTTTCACACTAGAGAGCTCAGCTCAGACAGTGATGTAACACACAGAGCTCTATTACTGAACTTGTGTTTATCTCAAATATTAAAATGATTTTGCTCATCTAACTTTGTTCTGTTGCTAATGCCGGGTAGTCCTGAGGCTTTGAATGTAGAACACATGTCACGTGGACTGTTTTTATGATACTCGATTGTGTTTTGTGCTCTTTTAAAGCTTGAAAGTTATTGTTATTTTAGATGCATGTATTTTCAGATTAACAGTGTAACATACCGACATGTGTTCTTTCTCATTCCTCTCACTTCCTTAGGAAGCTGTTATTGGATACGCACCCTGTCGGTCATCACGACCCTGATGATGTCATCGCTCTTCTAAAACATCCACTACTGTTTCAAATGTAAGGGTCAATTATTGTTGTCTTGTTTAACATATTTTAAAAAAGTAAACTATGACAATAAATAAATTTACATTTATACATACTTTTAGCATACGCTTTTATCCAAAGTGACTTACAGAGAGTTTACATTAAAGGTATATGCCCACCCGTGTTTTGATTTTCAAGTCATGAAGTCATGCATTTCAAAAATGTTTTTAATTAAATAAAATGTTAGTTTTGTAACAATAAATGAATGTTTATTATTAATATATTGAGCACTAGTGCATACTACAAGCATTAATGTGAGTTTTAAAACATGTTTTTTTTCATCTATAATACATTCTTTCACTAGATCACTGGCACATTTTTCTAAAATTCTTCTTGCATCCCAGCAGCCATAGTCTTGGAAGGAGGGTCAATAAAAAGACTTTATTCAATAACATTAACAAACAAAAGTCTTATTGATGCAAGTTTCGGAGGGTGAACCCAAGCACAGGTAATACGGAAAACGTTTAGCCTTTCAAACGTTTTTCTTTGGAATAATATGCATGTTATCCTAAACATGTAAATTCTTTCATCATCAAAACTGTATGAGCTTCTCCAGAACACAAAAGATAACATTCTGAGAAACGTTGGAATTGTATGAACACAAAACTACTGAGACATTTCTCTAAATACCTTCTTTGTGTTAAATTGAGGAAAAAGTAATGTAAAGGTTTTGAACTGGATGAGAAATAATGACGGAATGTTTATCTTTGGGTGAACTATCCCTTTAAACCCACTTTTTACTGAAAACTGTATCTCTGTTCTCAACGGTCTTCATTTCTCATCCTAATTTCATATAAAAAACCCTCTGCAAGTACAAAGCCACATCAACATAAATAATACATTTGCATTAAATATTGAAAGCTTTGTTTTATTGCGTTCCAGGCACTTTTGAAGCATAAGCGTTGTATGCTTGCACGCTGTTACCCATAATGCCGGGCTGCGCTCATAAGGCAGTATTTATTATAATGAGGCAGAGGTCTGTTGCCGAGCTTTGACTCTCAGATACATGTGAGGATGGGTTATTAACAGCCAATTATGAGAGAATAATCCCACACGGGTCTTAGAGCAGCTCACATCTGGAGTCAGATCAAACACACAAGGGACAACAGTCGCAAGACGTCCGTCTAATTTAGGCTGTTCTGTACTTTGATCCTGCATTTTGGAAGCATGGATTCTTGTACACATTGCTTTAAGAAAATAGCACACATACATCTGGGAGATTTGATGTCTGCATTTATATCTGCAACACGTAGTTTTGATTGTTTGTGTTACGTCACCATGAAATGCACAAAAAAAGAATGGCATAACGCAATACATAAGGAGACCATAGAGACGCAATGATGGTACAAATAATTAGTTCAATGAAATATGAAAGTTTGACATAAACAGAGCATGGTGAGAAAATAACAAAAAACAACCCAAACTACACATGTCTGAAAAGAAAGATAAAACTTGCCTACCTCCCGTCCAAAACAAAAGACAAGTTCGCTGTGAGTCTTCCGGTTCCTCTAGCTGCTACGCTAAACTACCGGTAAGATAAACATTTTCTAAGATCAGAGTTTAACACAGCAGATGTTTTCCAGATCTTTAGCAGACATCTTGGCGTTTTCGATTCGTTGAATTCAGTTCAATTAATATCCTAAATAAGCAGTCTTAATCAATATGGCGTCGTCTGAGAGCGGCATCACAATCGGCACGGGCATACAAAGCTCTTAAATAATAAATGAATCAGAAATGGGTTTCATTCCATCAGGATTTTACATATGCGGTATTGATCACGACGCTGATGCATGAAACACTGTTCCAACTCATTTTGCGCAATCGAAAGTATTTCAAAGTGAAACGATCAGGAATTGAATGTGATGGGGTTGAAAAGACAGAAAAGAAAAGAGAAAGTCACATTGAATTGAATTTGTATTTCTGTATGAACTATCCCCTTAAGAGGCGTGATGGGACGCCGGCATGCCGAGGATCCTGAACGCAACATGGCTGACCAGCTGTTCGGTTTGCTAAGCAGGGAAAACATGGACAACCAATTTGTTTTGCTTTCATGAGGATGTTTAGGGGCCTATAATCCCCTTTGGTAATGTCTACAGGCCTCAACCCACAGGCCCTTTAAACATCTGTATTAATGAACAGGGAGATGGCGTGCAGGGGCGGGGAAGGCTTTGAGACCAATTATGTGACGATGACATGAATGCTGCAGTGAATGCTGAATGCTGTCATTGATGCATAATGAAATGTGTCATTCAGAATGAGGGTAATAATCACTAATTGTTGTAGCCCCGAGCGACTCCTGCGCTTATCGTATGAGTCCTGGAGGAAATTTACAGTCTATAATAGTTGAATGTATGTGTGCTTATAGTGTTATAGCGACTGCGGGGTAAGTCAAGCCCGTTTCAGAAATCAAGGTATCTTATACTTAAAGTGAGTAACCATAGTAACCTACTCTGTGAACCTAACCTGGTCGGCAGCAGGTTTTATTCCACTAACCCGAGGTTTGTTACAATCTCCGCCCCTTTAGAAGCGCGAGCGGTGTTGAATTTGCCTTCGCTGTTAGTTTTTTCATTCATTTTCCTTAATCGCGCACAAGTTCGTAACACAGACATTAAATGTCCGTTTATTCAGGAACCCATAGATGAGGAAGCTGCGTTCATTCAGAATATATGTTGAAGCCCCGTTTGGATGTTTTATCATATCCGGAGGATTTTTTATTTGAGCGATACAGTTTTTCTTTACAGTCCATTAAATATATCCACAATCTGCTTCATCCTTACATCACAAACCTCACTCTTACATCTGAGCAGATTCTCTGTATGGCCTTACGTTTCTTTGCTAATGGAAGCTTTCTATATAACACCGGGGATGCAGAACACGTTAGCAAGGCAACTGTATGCAGAGCAGTAAGAAAAGTGTGTATCGCTCTCAAGCACTTTTTATACATTTGTGTTAAGTTTCCTGTGAGAGCCATCAAAGAGGAGGTTCATAGGACTGCAGGTGAATGGTGAACGTCTTTCTGAATTAGGCTGATCAAGTAAATGTGGTCTTGCTGCCAACACTGGAAGTAAGCGAATAATTTAAATACCCTTTAGGATTTCCCAATGTGATTGGGTGCACATGTAGCCGGTCCCACTCTGCACGGTCTTCGAACCGACGTCGGTCCGAATGGGAGACGGGCGCTCTAACGATGAGCCCTAGAGCGTCTCTGTTGGTCGGGGAGTGAGGCTTACACACTGCACAGCTCTTCACTCCGTTACACATAGCTGGAGCAGGGGCGAGCATGGCCAGTTTTCTGTCTTCTACAGCCACAGTGCTCGGTTCTCATGTCCTCATAACTTTCAAGGCCAGTTTATTAAATATATCAAACATTTCCCATCCTACTAGCAAGAGCATTTAAACTCACCGGACTGAAGGATGTTTTTATATTTTATTTTCAGCTGCTGCCATGTTCTTTTTATTGCAGAAGGATTGCACCTACATGACAAAAATCTTAGGTATATATGTGTTTATATATATATTTATATATATATGTATGTGTATCTTACATGTAAATGTGTATATATATACACATATATATAGTGCCCCCAATTCAACTGGCGAGAAATAAACGGAGCGCTTTTTGTCACGTGGCGTTGCCATGGTGAATCGTGTTATCTTCGCTCAATTGATGATGTCTTTTTAAAGCCGCGATGAACACGCGTAACCTCGAGTAAACTTACTCAGAGTGGATTGAACTGATTGAAACCAGCTGTTCTGAAACAGAAAACTCAGAGTAGAGATTATCTGAGTAAATCAACTGAGAGTTCACATTTTAACTCAGGGTTGCTTGAACCGCCTTATTGAAACGGGTCCCAGGAAGTTGAATTTATTCATTTAGTTTTTATCTCCAGTTAATAATTTTAGTGACTCAAACTAAATAATTAAAAACGTTTCCTCAGCAATAAACTGAAGTTTGTTTTTCAAATAATATTCATGCAGATATTATATTTGATTTTAATGACCAGAAAACGTGAAGTTTTAGTAAACTATAATAACCTTGATACATGTATATATACACAGTCACCTGACGGATTGACTTTGACTGTTCCAGTATGTCTGCTATACGAACATTGACATTTATTAAGTTTACATTTATTCATTTGGCAGACACTTTTATCCAAAGCAACTTAAGAGTAGGAGATCATATAAACCAGTCACAGAGCATGAGGGCATCGGATCCACATGAAGTTTAACATTAATCAAACAAGACAAACAGACACAAACTAGGTCACAATGATAACAAAGAACACAAAACATCAACGACTGACAAAACACAACTGAAACACCAGGGCATATTTAACCAGGGAAGAACAAGCTTAACAAGATGACAAGAAACACCAATTAACATGAAAAACTACAAAGGACTACAAAACATGGCATAAGACAGGAAGTAACATAAAAGTTACATAGGGCAAACATAGACTGGATTGTGACAAACCGTTGTAATAAAAAATAACAAAATATTGAAACAAATAAAAAAAATATTTCACTGAACAATGGGTTAAAACCGCCTAGCATTTTGGTTTGAAACATCCAAAGATAGCTTCATTCATAAATCTATCTATTTGTGACACTTGATTGAAAACAAGCCAACATTTTCTATACATGTGTATAAATATATGAAACTCACCTAAAGTTTTCTTCAGGGAGGTACAATCTATGCTAAATCTATTTTAATATGAGTTTTCTGAATGCGTCCCCCTTAACTGCTATTCAGCGTCTGTGGCTGACCATTCAACCTCCAATTAACGTCTCATTTGGCCGTCTTCCATAGTTCTTTGACCGACACTCTCTTTACAGCTGTGGCTAATCCTGTTTGAGTTAAAACTCTGTGTCTCCGGCAATATTCTCTTTTCACCCACAGACTCCGTAATCCCACAAAGTCCCATTTTAGCGGGTCTTCTGTATTCCTCGCTGCATATGATCCCCTACCAAGAAGAAAATACTCTTATAGGGCTATTGAGAAAACACGGCTCAAGTGTTGTTATTTGTGCTTGTCCCCCTCTGCTGTATGTTTGAGCTTCACTCAGTAATGCAATGGCTTTAATCTGTAAAACGTGTTGCGTAAACCAGTATGGAAAATCATGTTCAGGAGATTAGCAAAGTGTCCGACGAGGCCTCGTGGCAGCTTATAACCAACCGAGCAGTTCTGTGTGTGTGTTTTGCTGTACTTCACATTTTTGCATGACATGAAAGAAGCCCACAGACTAAGTGGATGCAAGGTCCATTTATTGGAATTTTATTGGCATATCTTGTGATATGTAGCCCCTCCCACGCTGAAATCTCATTGATCCAAATCTCAGTTTCCCATTGGTGTTTTTTGTTGCTTTATGCATTATTTTAGGAGAGATAAGGAAAGTGTTTAGTCTTCTAGCGCTGTTTCTGTCCTTAATGTATTTTTGAAGTAAATGAATCATTCTTGATCTCACAGATCTTTCCCATGACTGCTTTGGTCGCTCCGTCTTGCATTCTGAAGATTTCGTAAGGTAACTTGCATGCTATGTGTAATTCTATATTACTCACTTCTTTCAATGTCTGCGTCTGAAGGGTATTTTTGCTTTTATCTTTTCAAATGATCTTCATAGGAAACTGTCAATCATAAGGCCGGCATCATAAGTGTGATTCATCTGCACACACACAGCTCTTATTTTTATACACTGTCACCGATGATTATTGTGACATACAGTGTAGCTTTACAGTCTCCAGCTCGAAGCGAAAGCTCTCATATAAAAATGGCGCAGGATGGTCTATAAAGAAGAATAGCAACGCAGGCATCAATTCATAGCCAGCATGTGGTAACTCATATGCTTGGCAGGCAGTAATTTTCCTAGAGATATCAAGCGTCTTTCTGAAAAATATGCTAAATTCTAAATCACATGTTGGCTGCAGAATGTTGGAGTCTAGACTAAAATCTATTTTAATGGAAGCATTAGCTGTCCGCATGGCTGAGATGCCCCTATTAGTGCAGAGAGTCAAGCACTTTCTTTAACTAAGTCGGCGAGTAACAAGCACGAGCCGAACGAGAGAGAAGCTTCGGACAAAGTTTCCAGCAACTTTTAATTGACCAACAAAACACACTCATGTTCCTTTCCGAGGTTTCTCACCACACAGCAAAGATGAGGATTCTAGACCGACAGCATCCCTGCCGAGCGTATCAGAGAGAGGGAGGGGGGATATTGCGTGGGTGATTGCACGAGAGAGAGAGAGACATGGGGACGTAACAATTAACCACAGATATCAACATCCAATTGATCTGAAGTGATATGTATTGGTGTGTGTTCGATTCTTGATCTCATTAAAGTCTGTGTGTGCATACGGTACACCGTACAGATTTCCCATGAATCCCGAAAGAAAGCACACTGCTAGCATTTAAGTTACTTCCTCATAACAGTTTCCATAGCAACCATTAAATGCCTCCACACCAGGGAATATCTGATATTACTTGATTCCCATATAGTTATCAAGAGCACCGATGAAGCCAATGGACTTTAACAGCACATTGTTTGCGAAGCTCTTTTGTGTGGAATTACAAATAAGGTCACAGATTGGCTTTTTAGTTTAGTTTCTTAATTGATATGTTAATTAAAGCTTCTGCATCAGCGTGATAAGCTTTTGGATTTGTAAAGCTTCTACCTCGGAAAAGTACTACAGTGGCCATACCTTTGTACCGTGATGGTCTGTTATTATTTTAGCATGATACTTTCATATGCCTGGAGCTGTAAGATTACTGTGTTCATAAAGCGTGGGTTTACTCTACATCTCTTAGAGTACATCTCTCTACATCTCTTAGAGTACATCTCTCTACATCTCTTTGTCTGGCCGGGGGGGCTGCTAGAATTTGATAGTCTTATTTAATGAACACTGCATATAGGCATTTATAGTGTGTCTGATATTTCATCTGTGTTTTGACTTCCATAACCTTTTATGTTTTACTTATAGTCAATGTTTTCTTGTACTGCTGCTTTGTAGCAATGAAAATTGTAAAAAGCGCTATAGAAATAAAGCTCACTGGACTTGACTTGACTCTTATTTAAATCTGTTTCTATCATAAGACAACAATCTGTAAACTTCGTTGTATGTAAATACTTTGTTATTTTCTTTTGTATGTATGTTCTACATATATTTTCTATATTCTCCTTAAGGTTGCACAGTCTTTGGAGTATACCAGATGAACATTTCCCTGCAAGTTGTACATGTTTACAAAGTGTATCTGACAAATGAAATCTTGATTCTTTAATTACAGTATAACAGTAAAAAATACAATAGAAACATTAAAAAACACAACTTGGTCTGACAGGATTTTGTAACTATTTTTCAAGGTAGCTCATTCGTATGAATTCATACGTTGTGAATGTTACAAAAATGAACGATTACTAGAAAACAGCTATTCTGAAGCCCCACCCCTAATTCTGCCCCGTGACGTTACTGGCGCAAAATCCAATCAGCCTCAAACGTACTTACAAAGTCATGCGAAGTAATAGCAATAGCCACCTCGGAAAAAAATGTCAACCTGATCTTACTGGAATTTGTAAATACAGTATTTTACGAGTTGCCTAATTCGTATGAATTCATACGTTGTGAATCATAATAAAATAAACGATCAGTAGGAAAAAGCAATACTGAAGCCTGAAAAAAGCTAACGTCACTGGGGCAAAGCAAATTGAACATCGAAGTACAAATAAGATCACATCGTTAGCCACATCGTAAAATCATTATGTTTTTGCTGTGAGTTTTTGAACCCAATTATCAAACCATTACAAAAAAATACGTAATTTGTTTTCAGGTCTTAGAAAAAAAACATAGAAACCATTAAAGTGTGGTTCATATTATTCCAGTACAATTTAACATCCAACTAATAGAATCCATCACAAACCAGTAGACAACATTACAGTCTCCGTTAAACCAATTAAATTCCCTTTAAAACCATTAAAAGCACTTATTAAAGTGGATTAAAGCTGGAGTAACCAAAGGAGAGAATGAACAGTCGGTCAAATAAATGTTGAACAGGTATGTTTTATCTGTTTTTTGAAAGGTGTGAAGTATTCTGCAGTGGAGGCTGGCAGTTCATTCCACCCCACAGTTCTCATTTAAATCATTAGAATTGCTGTGATTATTATTTGTTGTAAGCAGGGTTGTGTTAAACTCAGAACACTCCAGCGAGAGCAATGCAACATGCCAGAGAGCTTTGCACAGGCAGAAACACTTTATTTATACGTTGCTATATATCATCCTATATGGTGTATTACTTTTCACACCTGAGAATGTCAAACTGTCAGATTTGTATGTGCTCATGCAGTATGAATGTTTAAAATGTTTAGCTCAAAACACGTCTTCTCCTGGCTGTTTGATATTTTATATACTGTAGTTTTTATTTAATACAGATGAAATATGCTAACCGGACTCAAATATCCACACTTATAAGAATGCAACCCCGCCCACGAATGGGTTTAATGGGCTCGCTCTCTGACACGACGCTAACTGGCCTGCATAATGTCACACCTGCGGGCATAACAGACGTTCAGACCGACTCCATTAATGCTGGCAGGTGGAAGAGCGGATCTGCTGGAATTTGTCAAAGTCGTGTGAAAGCTGACGCTCGGCTTCACGGGCTGATGTGAGCAGGATTGAAACATGTTTCAAGGTTACCTTTAAAGAATAATGATGACTCAAGCGGAGACTGAAATACTTAGGCGATATGAAGTGTGAGGGGATGTTAAACGGTACAAACTGCTTTTTTATTCGTTATTACTTTTGAGGCTAATACACGTATTGTAATTTGTTTCAAATGTAGGTGGTATCAGTAAGATGATGGGAACTTACCGATTTGTTAAATTGGACATTGGTCAATTGAAATCCAGTCACTCTCATATGATGTACTACAGGAAATGACATCATTTGTACATATACAGTGTCAGTCAAGCACATACTCATTCTTTATTTACATTTTTTCCACCTTTAAGAATAATAGTAAACTCATCAGAATCGTGGGAATTAGGTTGTAACTAAAATCAACATAAATAGATTTAGAATCTTCAAAGGAGGGACCCTTTGACCAGAGTTTGCAAAATCCTTCTCTTGGCATTTTATCAGTCAACTTCTTGAGGTCTCATCGGAGCTGATAGCCTATTTTGAATCGATTCCAGTCTCGTGGTCCTTTCCCGAGTCCACTCCCTTCTCTCTCTCCCACTTCGCTTAATGTCCTCTCTCTCGCACTAAAACTGTTCAAATAAAGGCAAAATAAATCTTTAAAAAAAACTTGAGGTCTCACCCTGGGAAGAGTATTTTGAAGGACTCCCAAAAAATAAAGGGCTCTAATTGAGAGCTTTTGCTTCATAAGACCGTGTTCACACTTAACAACGGTCAAGTGTTTTTTCGATCTTGAACTTTACTGCTCAGGTGACCAAGGTGGAGACGGAGATCCAGGAGTCCATGGCGGAGCCATAGCCGAGGACCAAGGTGCAGCCGGAGGGAGGAAGTAGCCCAACCCAGAGCATTGAGTCACAGCCAGAGGAGTGGAGTCCAGTGGCGATGGTGGTTCGATGACCGACCGAGACGGAACTGGAAGGAGGAGGAAGCCCGGTGGCGCTGGTGGACGACCAGGGGAAGGTGGAGACGAGGAAGCTTGGAGCTGAGGTGGAGCCACAGGTTCGATGGGCCGAGACAGAGTCAGGGATTCAGAGACTGAGGACGGAGATAAGGGATCCTGCCGATGACTCCAGATATGCCTGTCTCTGTTCATTTATGAATCAAAATAACTCTTGATATTTCTGCCGGTCAAGGAACGCGCGGCATATGTAATGCATGGAGGCAGCTACAGGATCTGTATTGCGATACTGATGAATAATTTAAATCTTTGAAACTCATGAAATATTTAGTAGTGTGACTCGCACTGACCTCGGCTGGTTCAGTTAATTCCCAATGTAAAATGTCCTCACTGCGGTAATGGATGGGACACTCTGTGAGATTAGCCGTCTGGCTTTCTGGTAGACTGCCAGGAGTTAAAACACACCTGCTTGAGCAGATTACCCGTACATGTGATGGAGTGTCCTGTTCCCAAAAACCTGCTGTTAAGTGTTTTGCAAGCTTAACAATTGTATGTTTGTTCAAAATAATTATGTATTTTAGTTTTAGTTTCAAGCAGTGTTTCCAGTGTCACAGAAATTGTATGGCTTTCATGGGGTTTATTTAATAAACTTTTTCTCTCTCTCTCTCTCTCTCTCTCTCTCTCTCTATATATATATATATATACATCCTTCACCTCCTCTTTTCCTTTCTGACGCTCTGTTGCAGACACATTGAACTGTCGGCTAATATCAAGAATAGATTTCTTGCTAAGCTCGATCTGATAATCAATTCTCATTCATGAGGACTGTCCACCCAGCATGGCCGCGGTGTTTTCGGCGAAGGATAAAAGCTCCCCTCACTGCCACGGGTGAAGACCTCCTCAGCTTTAGATCACATACCTCAGTGCTCCTATCTAAATGAGGTCCATAACTCAAATAAAAAGACTGCAAGAGTCCGGAAACGAGCTTCATATGAAACTATACGGCTTGAAATGTTTCTACTTTTATCATGTGTGTGTATTTTTATGACAATAATAGCACCTTGAGAGCTGCAAGACAATTAATTAGCATCCGGACTGCATAACCTCTCTGAGATTATTCCTTCTTATTACCACTGTAATTGTATTGAATAGATAAGAGCCGATATAACCTAATAGCCTTTAGCAAGTGTGAGGAATAACATCTGATATGCAGTGAAGAGCTTTATGGAACAGCCAGGGGTCACGCAGTTATCCAAATTGCAAGATTGTGACGCTCGGAGCCATTTGCATACGTTCAAATATTTATCACGTCAAATTATCTCAGAGCTATCCGGATTAAAAACCATACACTCGCGGTTCAGGAACATTAAGACTAAACGTGTCATGTAGCTGAAAACACTTTAATTAGGTTGAAATAAGTGTAAAAACATTGAGATGCTTTTGTAATGTAGATGAAGCAGAACATTAAAAGGAAAAGTGTTTTTAGTGCATTTTTGATGGTGTTCCGGCTGCTTGCTTGGTGCTTCCTGCGGTGTTGGTGTTTCTAAGTCTCTATGATATTTTACTCGTCGCTCCAGAGGATTTATTTGCCTGTTTTTTTGAAAAAATAATACGTCTGATTGCTTGGAAAAGTAGCACATTTATTTTAACGGCATGTTAGTAGCACACCTGGCACGAATTATGCATCAATGTTTAACATGTTAGAACAAGCCACAAAATTTGAGTATTTAAGTTATGTGACATTGTTTAATAGCAGGGCTACAGAGTTTCTTTTGATCGCAAGCCACAAGGAGTTTTTAGTGTAGAAAACACATAATGCATAATTTCTTAAGATTTCTTTTCATATAGCCTGCTGTAGTTTTTTTTATTGATTTTTTTGTCTCTACTGCCTGTACTGATGTATATTTTGTATGTAGCTGCTTTGCAACAGTTTTGTTAATACAAAAATGCAGAAAGCACTAAAGAAATAAATTGAATTAAGTTGAATTCACTATGACAGTACGAAGACTGTTTTGTCACATAACATTTGTAATTTTTTTGGTGCTAAACTGTCTAAAGTCATGCTAGCCTTTGCAAAAAATCAAAAATAAAAGTTAAAAAATGCTCTACTTTGAAATCGGAACTTATGCTTTCCGTTTTCCTGTGGGCTACCGATTTACAGATTGCCAGACGTATAATTATGAGAATGAGAACATTACCTGGGCCTTAAACAATTTTAAACATAAAGGCCTGGTTTCACAGACAAGGCTTAGTTTAAACCGGAACAAAACATTAGCATATTTGAGGCACTTTTATAGAAAAAAAACACACTGGTCTGCACCTCGAGACAAAACAAAGGCACTGACATATTTTAAGATATGTCACGGCAAGTTATTTTCAGTTAAGACGGGTCAAACATTCATTTAGCCTTCGTTTTAAAACCTGGCATATATATATTTTAAAGTTTGGCATCATTTATTTAGTTTCATTTTCATAGATAATTTGGAACAGCGCTGCTCGGCACCACGTGAATCAGAATAACGTGAACCTATTAAATGTGTTAGCAGTACAGTTCCATAGGTAAACAAAATAAAGTAAATTAGCCTCTCTAGACTTGTGTAGAAATGTGTAGACTTTATAGTCAAGAAAAACGAAATAACTGCTATAATTCTGTGAGCTGTGTAATTACCAGAATTGATCATTCTTATTGACATTCACAAGTATTGAGGTTAACTGTGTGATGAGAATTTATGCGACAACAGAAAACATTTTGAGAAGCAAACACCCTCTCATCTGATGACAGGTGAGAATGCTCTGATAGTGCGTGAAGAAGGAATAAACTCCCTGATTTTCAGAAGTTTTCGAATGCACCCTGACACTCCACCAGCTGTGTTCCCCGCAGTCCAAATGAGAGGATTACCTTCACGATTGCAATAATCCCTCTGCCACAATGGGACACCTGCCCAGCGTTTGCAAAACATCTCACCAAAAATGTCAAACGCTAAATGAACAATCAGTCGAAGTGTTGATGAAACTTTACCCATGCAAACAATTTGTCATCTAAGAACATGTTTGTTTGAGAGAGAACTTTTGCATAATATCTTATAAGTGACTGTGTAGTGTTGCTGTGGCTAGCATTGTTAGCGTCCTCGGTGGCGTGCTACAGAGGATCAGCTTTATCTCCAAGCATTTGTTTGAATTTCTTTGCCAGGCAAATTTGAGGTTGCCAGAGCTTGACGGAGTATTGGCCGAATCCCGGGAATTAGAGCACTAGTCTGATAGCTTTGGCCCAGTGGTCGCAGGACTCTGCGGAGACGTCCAGAAAGTGCAGTCAAGCAGTCTTAATGTCAAGCCACAGTGATAGATAGAATAAACTCTTGTTTGCACAACGTCGTTCATGAATAAAAACAGTTCCTGCTTTGGGATTTTGACTTTAATAAGATTAGCCTAAGCATTGAAATGACAGGAGTTAAGAAAACCAGTGAGCACAAGTCTGCTGTGGATTGAGTTCCACAAGGAAGAAATGTGTGGAAAACACGTAGTGTCTATTTAAGCATATAGATCTGGATATTATGGCAAACATTTGACATCATAGTGTTCATAATGAAACTTTATGGAGCTGCATATTAATAGACTACATTTACTCCTAATCATTTGGAAGCCCAATGTGTAATTTGTGTTCAGAGGTGAAAGGTAAGACCTTACATAATGAAGGGTTATGTTTTTATTATCTAAGAATGAGCTATTTCTATCTGCACAGCTGTCCTGTGGCTCAGTGGTTAAAGCATGGCGCTAGCAACGGCAAGGTCATGGGTTTGACCCCATGGGATTGCAGAATAGACAGAAACAAATGTATAGAACAATGCAATGCAAATCACTTTGGATTAAAGCATCTGCCAAATAGGTAAATATAAATGTACATACACCGCGGGTCCCCTTACATGGAATTCACCGTGTTGTTTCTACAGTTGCCCAAAACGGACAAACCAATCTACAGAATGTGGTTCGTAGATAACTTATCTCCTTTGGCAAAGCAGCGAAAAACGTGACGACATCTTAGTCCTGTGTCAGCCGCCGTAGTGCTTCTAAATGGAGGGGGAGGGAGTGAGCCGTTGGTTGCTATTCACAACCTCACCCCTAGATGCTGCTTAATAGCATACACTGCACCTTTAATTTCTTATGAGATAAATTACAGTTAAGAACTTACCACCTGCTTGCTCTACGTAACTATTTACTTGCTAATTTGTATGTAGTGAATTGCACACAAATGTACAATCACTCGAAAAAATAAACTGAAGCCCCCACCTTAAACCTGCCGTCACTGGTGCAAAAGCAAATCGCACTGAAATGTCTGAATGAGATCATACGAATTAGCCAAAATTAAAACTAGTCTAAACCACTAACTACATGGAATTCAAAAGCTTTGCTATACTGTATTAACTGATCGTTTTAAGTTAAATGGAAACTATTCTGTGGAACAAGAACAAGCTTTTTAAGAATCGTTGCAAAATTCTTTTGATAGTGAACACAGCTGTACAAGCCGACATCTTTGTGAAATGAACAAGTGAAGCAACTGCCGACGATCTTTCACTGAAACTCTAAAATCACTTTGAAAGACTGAATAGAGCACACGTCATTCAGATGAACATCACGGTTGTGTAACGGTTCTTTGTAAGAGCTTGTCAGATGTGGTCACTATGAACGGACCAATTTGTGTCAAATTATATTTGCCGTGTAGATGACATCCATACTGTACATCCTCTTCATTGCCTATCCAGCGGCAGGTGAAAGGTAAAACAAGACGAATGACATTAATCACAGGATTCACAACGGTTTTCTTTGGTCTTTGTTTCCTGTTCGGTATTTGCTATGTCTTAAACACAACATTTCTGAAGCCGAGGCCAAAAAGTGACGTGTTTTGTGTTATTTGCTGATATTTGAAGAGGAAGACACTGTATAAGTGGGTTGTGTAATTACCTTGTTAAGCAGTGTTTGAATCCCTGTGTTAGGAGACAAAAGGCTGTTTTTAGAATTAACCAAATGAGCAAACCCCATGCGGGGCTGATCGAGGAGCGTGTTTTTTTCTGGCTTAATTGTTATTCCATGCTAATGGCAATTAAGGACTTCATGCGCGTGTGTTTTTGGGAACGCATTGTGCTCGTGAATCGCAGGACACCTGTGGGTAATTCTGAGAGCGGAAATGCTTCATAATGAACACATATTTGTTAATGTCAACAAATGAGAGAGGGAGTCTACCTGCCGTTTCCAAGAGGCCACGCTTCTGCTTTTATTCGCAAACAGCACAAGTGTGCTTTACATCCTTAATCACGGAAAAACAACCTTTTTCTGTCCACCGTGTCCAGGTTTGAGATAAATTCATGAAGAGTTGTGGCAAAACTTTTACGGCTTCTATACGTTTTATAATCCAAGGACAGGGCATCTCATTAAAGTAATGGCTTTCTTTGAGATCAATGAACCGAGAGCTTGCCGTGTTTCTTACCAAACCGCAGGGCTGGGTCTTTGTCTTTAATCCTTTGCCAGATGTACTTTGGCGAGAGTCTGGAACATTCATTACACTGTAAATATTAGTTGAGAGCACATTCTCTGGCTTTTTTGGTCTGTCTCTTTTTCCATCGCAGGTGTTGTCCCCCTGATGTAGGCGAATCGAGCCTGGATTACAAATGGATTAATGAGAGAACACAATTCAAATCCTGGTTGAAAATGACAAAACTAGATGATTCAAGGGAAAGAAACAGAAGGTTTTGTCTGTGAGATGCTGAATTTGACTTTTTCATTCAAATTTAGTCATTTAGCACACTTTTGGCAATGGAGTTTACTAAAGCAATAAGCCCCGCGAAGCCGTGGGTTACAGTGCATTTTATAACAGCTAAGGGCCGTTGTAAGGCACGATGCGAGGCACATAAAATGCACTGTAACCCACGGCTTCGCGGGGCTTATTGCTTTTATAAAACGGTTAATCCATATGCATAGTAAAGTTTAATGAAATAAAACACAACAAATATTATGTAATTATTTTAATAGAAATATATTCTTCCGCCAAACAAAGTAGTTCCTCAGAAACTGGTATTGCTGCCAAGCAACACAGACGCAGAACACAATGAAAAATGTGCCTAAAGACTGTGGTGTTTATCTATTAACATTAACATGTATCTATTTTTATACATGAATATTGTTTTAAAGTCAATAAACATACGTGTAACAAAGTTCCATAAAAGGGAAGGAAGGAGACGGGAACCAGCTTTTTTTACATCAGAAGATGAGTAAATAAATAATGACAGATTTATGTTTGGTCGAACTAAATGACAGAAGAAAAAATCCCCTAAAGTTCAGATGAATCACTTCAGATCCGTTTTGCAGTTCAAATGCAGGCCTCAAAGGGGTTCGTAAAAGCTCTCGTGTATAAAAGTGATGGTTTATTAATTGAATGAATGTCTGATCAATTGTAGGAAAAGGCTCGGTGGATTTGGAGGTTGGTTTCATTTGAGAACTTGAGAACTTTTCTGAGGTCATCTGGAAACTTTGAGTTAAAGTTCAAAGTTAAGACAAATATAAAAAAATCTATTATTCTAGGGGACATGCAAACAAAAAAATTATATTATTGACCAAGATTTTGTAAACTGTTTTATAAAGTAAACATTACTTAGATTTTTGTGTTCAGTTTTTAAAGTCAAATGTATTTTTACATTCACTTTAAATCCTATTAGTTTTTTCAGTGTGAATTTAAACTTTGTTTTGTAGTTAAATGAAAAACAAACTTACATTAATCAAAGG
Source organism: Barbatula barbatula (assembly GCF_947034865.1). Taxonomy (NCBI): domain Eukaryota; kingdom Metazoa; phylum Chordata; class Actinopteri; order Cypriniformes; family Nemacheilidae; genus Barbatula; species Barbatula barbatula. The sequence continues at coordinate 437,371 of NC_136771.1, read as the reverse complement.
TACACAGAATTGACTTAAGGCGAGTAAAATCAACGAGAAAAGAATAATTCGCCATTTTAGTTTAGCCAGAGAAAGACTCGCAGTATCCATTTATTTTTATTATACGCAGTTATATTTATCTACAGAATCTGTTCTTTACTGGCACACATGGACCCTCAGGAAACCACATTTATTTATCGCACCGTGAGTTGAGAAGGTTTAGGGCTGTTATAATAATTATACCTAATTTGCATGTATATTCCAAAATAACTTCTTTCAATGTTTCAAACACGTGGCAATTAACCGTTTACAAGCGACTGAATTAAAAGGCAATCGACCCCGAGTTAAAAATAGCGTCCTCATAATCTATAAAGTGCTGCTCGGTACAGTTTGCATTCCGGCCGTGGCTACCGCTGGCAGCTTTACAAATTCAAACACGCAGCAAATTCAATATCCACAGACTGACATTGGCAGTAGAATGGAAAGTATTGAACAGATCAGTGACTTTCAACCCGGCCCGATCGTACGCCGCTAACGTTCCAGCTGCCATGATAATGGAGAAATGCAAACACCTAAAAGCAATAACAGCTCAGCAGAGCCGCAACGGAGACGAGACGCTCGTGGAAAACTCACTTTCTCTGGAAGCTTCAGCACCCAAATATTATTATTTTAACTGCTGAAACTTTTTTTACTTCTGAATGTTATGTATTGTAGGTTTTCTACATCGTTTTCTATATTGATTGAGTCACCGATTACCTCTAGAATCTACATCCAGTTTTCACCTCTATCATCTTCAGGGATTTCAACAGCTGTGTGATTTCTCTGTTTTTATTTGTCTTAAGCGAAACGTCTGAAGTTTGGAAGTCTAACCACCTGACGTCTCGCCAATGAGCCGGAGAACTCAAATGCACCTGTTCGACCCACATCAATAGCCCGAAGTAACTAAAGCTCTTATGACTCGTTGAATGCAAATCCCCACAGAAATGTTGTAGTATGGAAGTTATTACAGCGGCAGATGGGAACCCGCTATTTATGACAATTATTTTGGAGTAAGATATTCAACAAGCAGGTGCTCACGTTTATTTGGCTGTAAAATGCTCTGCCAGAGTGAAAGATTTGAGATGTGATTTATCATCTACATCTTTCTCAGTGTGAATTCTGGTAGACCATCTTGGTTATTTATCAGATGTTAAACATATGTAAGCATCATTATTCAGAATAAAGAAAGGTTAAAACGATGTAACTAATGTGAGCCGCCTATCTTATGATTGCATCACAGTTTTTAATAGTCAACAGCTTGCCGTCCAGCCAGCCTTTCCTCGCCTGCCCACCTCATATTTCTTCTAAATTATTGATCACTTCAATTTTCTGCCTTGTCTCTTTTCCTTAGCCTCAACACAACGCATTTGCTCCCTAAAGAAAACGCAAAAACAAGACCGACCCCTGCAACCCCACCTTTGATAAAGACATCTGTGTTAGTCATTATGAAACTGTGGAACTTTCTCGTCCCCTGAGGGTCTCCACCATCAAATCTGAACTCCTTTTGACTCCCTATTTTCTCTTTGAGGAAGCACAAGTTTATTCAACGGGCGCTAATGACTTCAGAAGTCTGTTAGCCCCTCGGGCCACCCAACGCAGCGCGGACCACCCATTCCTCAGAGGATCCCTCCAACCTCCACGCTTTCTCCTGACCTGCAAAACTGCTTGAGAGGAAATTTGTTCTGGATGTGGAACGATGGATTGAGCGCCAAGGTTTTTCAAACTTTAAATGTTGTATGAGTGGAATGAATGGTGAAAGCATCACTTCTGACGCGAGCAGTCGGCTGGAATGAAGAATCGATGACGATTGAAGGGTTTGGAGTTTGCTAAACCCAGGACACATTCTATTTCCATAAGAAGACTTCTTTAAAACTTTCCAGAATTGTCAGCTGGGATACATTATTCTTGATATTACAAATAATTGATGTATATATTATATAATATCATTAAAATTGTTATTGCTCAGATGTTGCTTTTTCATTGCTGAGTAGATTTTACATGAGATTTTGAGTAATTGTGTTTAATGTATGCCTCAATTTATTCATAGATGAGACTTCTATTGTTTAAACTCATGAAGAATATGGAGGAGTGAAATGAATCTAGATTGAAGAAATAATCTGGATTTGGGTACATTCGTCAAGAAATGTTGACTTGAGTTGATATTGAGATCTTCAAAAATATTGACTACTGAAATATTGTCTATCTTCTGAAAGTCATTTAAGAGATTTCGTTTGTGAGATTTCTGACTCTTTCTCAGGCAAAATGTTTGAGATGCAGATGAGACGGAGGCAAAAGTTTCCATTTGCTCTCCCTTTAAGCATGTTGATGTCTGGTAAAGATAATTGAGATATTAAACTCTGTAAATTGAGTCAAACCGTCCATTTATTTAGATCCATTTAAATAATTCATAGAAGGTACTGTATGTGTAAAACAGATATGAGTCCGACGCTAATATACATTTCAGAGAAGAGTATAATTTGATAAGTCTCTTATGAAACAACTTTTAATTCCATATGCATAGCGGTAGATAATATGTGAGAGTGTCTGGAGAGGAAATGTAAGATCACTGTGTGAATATGAATTAGTGAAGGTGAAATGGAAATATCTCAGCACAGAAGGTAATAATTAAAGGCCTTTTTAATCATGTCGAGGGGCTTTTGTGATATGACCAGCTCACAATCACTCATCGAGTGCCAAAATGTAGAAGTCCAGTTGTATTTTTGTAAGAAGTTTTTAGGAAACTGATATAAGTTTATTAGATTTATTGTGCTGTTAGTTGTTTTTGATAGAAGCATCTGCCAGAGACATAAATATAATAAACGTAATATTTCCGTTTTGGAGATGCATGTGGTAAATCTGGCAAAGGGACTGTTCACCCAAAATATCATTTACTCACCATCGAGTTGTTCCAAATCTGTATACGTTTCAAACAGTTCTTGAACACCATTGACTGCCATAGTAGAAAATAACTCTTAGCTTTCCTACATTCATTAAAATGTGTCAAACAGAACAAAGACATTCATAAATACATTTCTATCATTGGGGTGTGGCGAGCAGGGCGGGACGAGAGCTGTGAGGGAAGTGATGAGCATCAGCTGAGCATGCACCGGTCTCGCATCTCTCACTGAGGAGCTCCGGAGGCATAAGAGAGGGAAGAGGAGAGAGGAACAGGCCTGGACTTTATGTTCTGTTTTATTATGTTTGTATTTTTACATTTTACTTTCATTTGTTGTCTGTTTATTTAATGAAAGCCTGTGTTACGTTCGCCGGTTCCCGCCTCCTTCCTCCTGGGTTTCGGCACCAATGTACCGTAACACGGTTCAATAAAAGGAAGGAAGGAGGCGGGATAGACATTTAAAGAGATTTGGAACAACTCGAGGATGAGTAAATGATCATTTGTTTTTTTTTTTACAAATCTCGCTGAAAAAAAATCATTGCAAAATAAATAATCCCTCACAGGTTATTTTGTTAATTGACTCATTGTCATGAGTGGCTGTTTCTACAAGTGACAGTTTAAGTTGGTGTTATGAACTTTGCTTCCTAGAGAGATGTATTTTAGAAGAAGTGATTTATTTCATATACTGTATATAATAATAAGTGAGACGTAAAATAGGCACTATATAAAACACCAGCAGACTTAAAGAGCCAGTTAAATGGCATGAAGATTTCTGTTCCTGCGTTGATTTCTGTTTTGATTTGATCATTATGTGTTTCCTCAGAATTAACCTCATGACCTGCAGCAAAAACCTCAATTGGAGGAGCAAAGTGTTTATTTTCAGAACTCCTTGATTGTGAATGTATAAAAAACAAGAAAAACTCTGTAATTAGTGTCTGTGACGGCACCTGACATCAGAACCATTGAAACCAATTAGACGGATGACCTGGTGACCCCGACTGTTGTCTGGGCTCTCTGATCTTAATCCCTCCCTCTCTGTCTCCATCTATAAACACATCTCACCGCCCGTGTGCTTTCTGACGCACATAATCTCGTACGGATCATTTTGCTCAAAGTGATCAAACCGTGTGTGTGTGTGCGTGCGTGTGTGTGTGTGTGTGCGTGCGCGTGTGTGTGTGTGTTCTGGCTAGATCATTATTCCCGTCTTAAAGATTCTGTCTTCATTACCTCACTCTCAAGGTGTTCAAACCTGTATATATTTACACAAATAAGATATTTTGTTTTGGGTCACTAATGACTATCAATGTCATTTTTCCTACAATGGTCAATAGTGCCCCATGTTTGGTTACAAATAATCTTCCAAATATCTCCGTGTTCGGCAACACAACAAAATGTATACACGTTTGGAACAACATGTGGGTGAGAAAATAAAGACAGAATTTTGGGGTAAACTATGCATTTAAAAAACTTTAAAAGTAAATATAAAGGGCATCGAAATCTGAGTATATATTATATAAAGAGAAAATAGGTCGAATGTTTATCGGGTTCAGTAGGAAAACGCACCAGAATCAACATAAGTGGTGAAGCTATCCATTTTAATAGCTACCTTTAATAGTCTGGATATAATGTGGCACGTTTATTTAGCGAAGGGTTATTAACTTCCAGTAATTTGTTGGTGATCCATTAGACTCATCACTGGTTACAAACAAATGATCAACACTTTAGAACATCTGTCAGCAAATACAATTGAAAGCTTTGGCCATGTAATTCATAAATCTCATTCAAGATGTACAAATAACCAAAAATGAAACATTTACACATTTTTCAGATGGTCTCTATTGTGTTCAGCCTCTGGTCCGCTCTGTTGTCTCGGGCATGTCTGATTACACAATACTGCCTCCGTCCTTCAGGCTTGAGTCAATGTGATAATGGCCGGACGAAGATGGAGTTCATAATGAACCGTTGACACCCGTAATGGGACGAGTTCGTCCTGTTGAGGAACCCTAAATGCCGGCTGGTCACATGAGATCATTTTGAAAGTATTGAGGCAGTATGAGTCATGTGACAATACAGCCCATAATCACAGAGGAAAGATTTCTTTAATTTCTCATTTATTTCTCCTAGTGTTACCTAGTCTCATCAGTGTTATCTCACTTTTCAGAAGAGACGTCATCATTGTGTCAAACTGAGCTCAGATTTGTCAAGTCTAGAATCAAAAGTCAATATTATTGAAGATCTCAGTGTGAACCCAAATATTTCTCCATTAATATTTCAGTGTTGTGAGGTTTTCTTTGTCCATATAGTTACAGTTCGGCTCTTTATTCATTGTAGAAATCTTGTCATTGTTTATATTGGCCAGAGGACAGTCATTATAAGAAGTTAAAATCACCGCTTTATCTGTGTTTTTATCTGTGTTTACACTTTACAGTAAATAATACTCTTATATTTAGACATCAGAGAGTTTATTTATCACAGTATGATGCATGTGATCAAAAACAGACGTGCTCAAATATTTTCAAAAGTGACTTTAAATGTGTTGACATCGCCCCAAGAGATACTGAAACATGAAATCAGGCCACAATTCATTTATGACATTATCTCTTGGAACTTGAATCTATAAAATTCATCATTTATGAATAACCCATTTTTGTAAGAACTCCTTACTGTGTGTGTGAGACGGTCCAAAACATTATATAATCAACATTTTATTACTGGTAACAATATGTTTATTGAGAATAAACATAACATCTTCATTTATTTTATTACATGGTGCTCTGGAACATATTCGAGCTATATTATCATCCATATTTATCATTTCGTTTATTCATGATAAGACAATAAAATCATATCTTTCATATGCATAAACTCCATGCACACATACACCAACACTTGCTTATACATACAGTATAAAGTCGATACATGCATTTACATCTATAAACATTTGCATATACATTCTGCATAAATTCTGCATTCTGCACACATCTTTAAATTCTCACGTTTACATAAAAACTTGTTCCATGCATACACGTACGTAAACCACCTGCAAATACACAAAGAGTTTGGTTCCAAAATGAGACGACTCTCAGATGAAATCATGTTTCTTATGATGTTAGCAAGTTTGAATTGTTTCTTATTGTGTTAGTTAGTTAGTTGTATTTTTTTAGTTATTACGGCTGAAAATGTCAATTGAAGGGAGTTATCTCATTTTGGAACCAAACTCTTCAACATAATCCATGTGTATACGCCTTTAAATCAATCACACAAACTAGATGCATGCAGCATCCCTTATAAAACATGAAATAACATGATAAAACATCATGTTAAGTCTTCATGATAAAATTATTTTGTTAAAAAGTGCTTTTCTTCTTAATGAGATGAAATCATTTCTGTTTTATGATGACATATGACTGTGACAAAGCCAGCTTTAAATGTTTTTGGTCTCTGTCTGGTAATAGAAATGTGCAGATATAGCACATTCAAGTCATTTTCTTCCAGATTTACGTTAAAATACATTCACTTGTTGTCACTTCGGTTTGATTTTCCCGTTGAGCGCCGCAGATCAACATCAGATCATACTGTATGTGCTAACCACTAAACCACACCTCCAACAAAGCTCGGTGTTTTAACAGCGACTCTATAATGTGTCTCTAAACCTCCACCGAAGATGTTCAAGCACATCAATAAAATGGGTCAATATGGGATCAGAGAGCACCATCATTGAAGTGTGACAACTTCTCTTCTCTCCAACTAAAGTCTTCCAATCATGTCAGACACAGTTTTTATTTTCTACAATGTGTCCCTCGGCGTGACTTCGCTTGATTGATCGGCTGGGTTCTTTTACCGTAACTTCAAGATGATAAGTTCTCACCATATAGAGTATGTGAAGCAGAACGCCGAAAATGTGGAAAAAGAGCTGCTTTCTGTCTGACACGTAGATCTTTGAGAAATTCAAACAGAAATGAAACACATGAAGAGTCTGGAGGTGTAAATGAATGAAGATTGCGGAGGTCAAATAATCTGGATTTCAGTCAATTTGATTGGAAATGTTTGAGTTCGTATTGATATTTGACTTGACAAATCTGAGGTCAGTTTGACACATTATTCTTTCCTGAAACTTTCGTAGTTCAACATATGAAGGCATATTCAATGATAGTGAATCGAAAAAAATCCTTCTTGAATGGAAGCATTAATGAAACATAGCAAAGATGTACTTTTTTGGAGCATGCAGCGTGCATCGATGAACAACACAAGTACATTCCCACATGACTTCAGGTCGACTTGAAAACACTAGTAGAGAGTTTCTTAGCAAACAAGAAGTCTTCAAGCCGAGATGAGATTATAGGTCCTGGAGTTGTTGTTCTACCTCGGCTCCGCAGACCTTCTTGACGTCTCAGGACATAAGAAGCCCTTCTCTAATTGGCCGTCAGGGGATTTCGGGGATTGTTTCACCAGCAGAAAGCCCATCTTCTTAATTGGTTTGTGTGAGTGTTCAGCCAACAATGTAGAATCTAATCACATCCTCCAACAACAATCCACGGCGACTGTCGTAAAGCCTTGTGTAAGAAATGATATTAAGTCAGTCATGCATAGCTCGTGTCGTCTTCACTTTGGGTTGAATATATTTTTGTTTGAATAAAATGAATAAATCGACTTTATGGTGGAACAGAAATGTCAACCGTTATGACTGCATTGTTAGTCAGTTCTTCGTTGTGTTTCATTCACTTTTTGATTGTTAAGGAGAAATAGAAATAGAACCAAATGAGATCATTGATAAAAACATACGAAGAGTTTGGTTCCAAAATGAGACTTTTAACATTTTTGTGATGATTTTATTTCTTAAATCATGTTTTTATTGTGCAAGTTAACCGTATTTTTGAGTTATTATGGCTTAGATCAAAACACACAAACTGCAATTGATTGATAATAATTGAAATGCACATCTGTATTTGTGTAAATGTGATGAGAATGATGAGTTGATTTTGAGATCTTCACTAATATTGAGATCTTTTGATCGCAGACGAGACAAATCTGAGTTCAGTTTGACACATTGTTAACGTCTCTTCTCAAACTCACATGACAGACACATTTCTGAGAGAAATATCTGAGACACACATGAGATTTACGCAAACATTTTCATTTTATTCTCAGTGATGTCTGCGCTAAATAATCAAGACGTTCCAGAGATCTCATGTGTGATTTGTCTTTCTTATGGGACGGTGTTCTCGGATCGCAGATTGCTTAGAAACATTTTAATATCTTCTCTGCTGGCTTTGCATAATAGTGTTATCAAGCCATTTGTACATAATTTTGGAGAATTACCTAATTGGTTTAGTTTGGAAACTCTTACATTTTTAATCAGAATTCAAAGGGCTGAAGTTCTTGCATAATGATGAAGCCCGCCTTGCAGCTCCATATTTCTTTCTTGAAAGGTTCAGTTTTCCTCGGGAAAATACACTGCAGAGTTCAACAGTTCTGTGTTCTGGATATTTATTTGTCAGTTTGCCAACGTTTGCTTATTATCATGTACACATTGCAGATTAGCCAAAAAGTGCCTTTGAATTGTGACAAAGCCAAACAATCAGATTGGAGTTTTACATTTTCAGAAATCTTTTGCTTTTTTTATTTGCAGTGTATGTAAACTCTATATATTTCATCTTTACATGCAACTTCAAATGTTTAATACATGATTGATGAATACGGAATACATCTCAGCCTAGAATAGTGGTATTTCTATTGGATGTAACTCGGGCGTGTGATGGGCAGCTCAAACACGCGGGGGAACACTCTCTCTCTCTCTTTCTCTCTCTTCCGATGATCAGCGTGCAAATTAAGTTACTTTTGTATTTCTGCACTTAAAGCGCTGTGTACAGCTGTTGTTAATGCCGTTAAAGCGCTAATTCAATGCGTGTCTGCATCTATTCTATGGTAAATCAATGAAGCGTGCGTTGGGATGTATTTTGACTCGTCGCTTTGACAAGAGCAGGCCAGTAAAGTGCGAGTCTCTATTTTTTATTTACTGTACAGCTGATGTCTTGATGTTTTAGTAAACGTATATTTATTTATCTTCCGTGTTAAATATTCTTTAATATAAGTTTGTCTCATAAGTCTTTCTGCAAGTCCCCACAAAGTTAATAAATCCCTTTTAATAAAGATCCCTGTTTACAGTGCACGACAGAAAAGTGTTTTGTGTCCACTATTACTGAGGACTAACTTGAAAAACATGTTAAAAAATACTTGTACTTTAGATTGAAAACAAGTGTTTGTTTTATTAATAATACATTATAATTTGAAGACGAGGTATAAAGATTAAGATCCAGAGCTCTAGTCTAAATGTAAGTGTTTATTCGTGTGATTTTCTATGGCGGTCATTAGGTGGTACTTGGGAAAACTCATTTTATTAAAGGTGGTACTTGATGTGAAGACGTTTGAGAACCACTGATCTAGAATATCAGTAATAGCCTTTTAAAGAGATGGTTCACCCCAAAAAACCTTCATGTTTGAAGGTGTGACTTTCTTTCTTCTACAGAACACAAAAGAAGATATTTTAAATAATGTTGGCAACCAAACAACACTGAATTCCATTGACTTCCATTGTACAAACACAAAACTACTGAGACATTTCTCAAAATATCTTCTTTTGTGTTTCACTCAAGAAAGACTCACATACCGGTTTTGAAACGACATGTGTAAATGATGACAGATTGCTTTAAGTCATTTATTTTTTGTTATTTATTACTTCAAGAGCAATTATTTATAATGTATTTCATTCCCACAGTTTCCCATTTTAACTAATGAAAACAAAAACATTGGCAGGATGTTTATATTGAGAGTCAAATTGAGATATTGCTAGTACATATTTGTCATTCAATTTGTTGTTTTTAATAGTCAGATATTAATTCGTTTATTGTTGATGTCCTTTTTTATCAGTGACCCATTTCATCCTGCTGTGATTGGATCTGAACAGAAGATATCGCCTGCAGGGTATCGCTTCTAAAAGATATATTTCAGAATAACCCTGATGTGTGAGGTGAATCATTAAACACATTTTCTCATTTAACATAATGCACATGATATTTTCAATCACATCTTGAATTTGATATCCGGTGAGCGTCTGGTCGAATGTACCGTCTCATAATTGTTTTCTGAAACTAGTTTGACTTTTCAAAACGTCATAAAACGTAATCGGTACATAAGCCATTTTCATTCAGTTGAATCATTTGAATGTCAAAGAGGTTTCATTTGTCTCTATTGCTTCTATGGAACTTTAAAGGAGCCGTATGTCACATTGACACCTTTTCCTCAGAAACACACAGGAGTGTGATGGAAAGAATCGACTCTTACACTGTAAGTTTATCTGATCATTTATACACTGTAAAGAAAATCTGTAGAAATGACGGTATTACTGGCAGCAGTTTGCCACTTTCTTACTGTAGATTTGCAGAATGCTTTGCATGAGGCCGTTATTTGATCATTCTTTTCTGGAAATATAAAAACTTGTTAATGTTTAATGTTCATTCATCTTTGAACAAACTGTTGTAAAGCAAAAACGTTTGTGTACATTTGCAGTTGTTTGCAAATATAAGTTAATCAGCAGCTCGGTTCAGAGGTCGCATCCTCCTGAGGTCACATTTATGGGCAATAGTGCTGTATTGTTTAAATAACCGTTATAAAATGGTATATTACTCCTCCTATTTTGTAAGATGCAAAATAATATAGTAAGTTTGCAACGTAATCATACCAGAAATCTGCTCTGAACCAGATCAACTGTTTGCTGAAATACGCAGTGATAGTGGCCAACTAGCAGCTGTTTAAACACACACTCGTGGGTAAATCATCAGTGGGGGGGTCACATGGACCAAAACAACAACAGACATGCCGGCACTTCAGAGGACAATTACTGGCTATAGCATTGTTTTATGGACAAACCCACATATGAACTTGGCATGCTTCCCAATTGTCTACAAACATATAAAGGTATTGATTTAATTTAACACAGTTAAATTATTACATACAGCTCCTTTAAGGGAATCATACATAAGCTATAAAAGAGCATCTTCCGAGCAATGATCGCTGCCATAGAACAGCCCCAAAAAATGTTTGTTTAGGCCAAACCGCTCCGTTTCTATTTACAGACCTCCAAATGTTTAGATTTTTTCATAACCAGCTGGTATGTTGTGATAATAGCCCTGTCAAACATCGGACGGCCATGCAAATCTGCAAGATGTAAACCGAGGAGACAGATTTGATGGAACTCACAATAGCATGCAAATAAAACACAAAAGCGCATTTCCCAGAGACCCGGCCGCCGGCTCCTGCTTGATTCCATTCAATTGGATACAGACCAAGTGATATGAGAGCACGAGTCCGTGTCGGCCGCACGAGCGGTTCCGCCCATTTTCTCTCTTGAGGTTTGTGTCATTCAGACAGTGGTTTTGTCAATGACGTCTGGTGTTTGTTGAGCCATAAAAAGACCATCGGCTGAATTAGTCTGTGACCTTATGGATTCGCCTTCCTGCTAAAACGGCTTAACAAAAGACATTAAAAATCCAATCTACAGCTTCCAGAAGCATATTCTTCGATCCAGAAGCATTGATGTTTTAATTTAATCACATTTTGATGTTTTGAACTCTCTGAGATTTACATGAATCCTAGAGAAAAACAGCAGTGTTCTCATGTCTGTGCAACTGTCTCATCTGCGTCTCAGATATTTCTCCTGAGAAAAAGAGTTTGACAAATCTGTCAATGTGTCAAACTGAGCTCAGATTTGTCTCGTCTGCAATCAAAAGTCATTCTCAGACATTCCTCATCACATTTACTCAAATACAGATTATTGACAATCTACAATCAAAAGTTGATAAATGAAACACAGAGAACCTGAGAACTCCATCAAATCTACTGAGCTATGAACAATGTTGAAGTACAAATATAATTAAAATAATCTGGTATCGTAACACACATCACCTGTGACCAAGATCTAAAATAAGCATCAAATTTGTACCAAACAAACAGTTTACAGACATCTGGCTCGTGTTGCCCTGAGCTACTAGAAACATGAAGCAAAACCTCTCGGCTGCATTTAGAAAACTCAACCTGAACTGGAGAATTCATTCAACAAATGAGGATGTTCATGCCCACTGATTTAAAATCAAAGAGTGGAAAAAGCCAATGGTCACTTTACTGACAGTAGAAGAAATGCATTATATGAATAAAATGTTCAATTTTATAAAACAACAAACATTGTAACATAAATATTAAGCCTTTCAGTCAATTTAATGATATGCATGAAGAAGTCGTGCAATATTTCCTGGCTCTTTTGCACCGTACGCAACATATTTTCAAGACAGTGTTAGAAACACAGTTCAAATGTGAAAATCTAGCATTCATTTCTTTCCCCAACTACAGTTAAACGTTGAATCATGTAAAAATGTAAGGCACCGTTTTAGCAACTCCTCTGTTTTGTCAAAAAATGTGTTCATATATATTTGTGTGTGAGTCTTTAAATCACAGCTTTGCCTTTCCTCATGTTTGGATTCATTTTCCAGCAAATCTGTGTAACTTTTGTTCCATCTTTTATGATATCAGCCGATTCTTTCATGTCTCACCCACTTCATTTGCCACGCATGCGTCGGTATCCTTAAACACACATTTCAAAGGAAAAGAAACAAAAGTTTTCAGGATCATTTCTGATTCATACCAGAAATGGGGCGCCGTGGTGTCATCTCGCTTTCTTTACCGTAGTATCTCAAGGTTAATTCCTGTTATTCAGCTATGCCTCCCTTGTCACTGATTGAAGATGTGATGCAGCCTGGAAGACCGGCTTGCCGTTGCCTAGCAACTGCAGCAGCAGCAGCGGCAACCAGCATGAGGATGAATAGAGGCCTTTTTTCCTGCCTAACGACTGGCTCCAAGGTAAGAAGACTGCAATGAAAAGGACTTGAGCAGAGAAAAACTAAATATTTCAAAACCCATGATCCAATTAGAGTCATCTGTGCTGTATATGATTAATGTAAAAGCAGCGATATTTGGCAGCTTAGATCCGTCCTCTCAGATACAGAGCAGCGGGCTTTAGGACTCGTCATCCCGGCAGCATCTTCAAAAATAGATGATAAAACATCTAGGCCAACAGCGTAAACTTGTGCGATGATATGAAAGCGCTACAGGAGACATCAAGTCTTTTCAAGGTTACACTGCACTATTTTTGTTATAGGTGGCTGTAATAAATGATGGGCCTGATGTGCAATGGATTACCACAAAGCCACACAATTATTTAGAAATATTAACAATTATTAGTATAGTACGCTATAGTTTGTGTAAAAATAAATATGTTTGTGCAAGAATTCAATCTAAAATCTGATGCGGAGACACTAAAGGAACCGAAGGGAAGTGTGTGAGGTCATCGAGACTCCGCCCCTAGCCTTTGTATTTGTGCCATTCTCTCTTTACTGTCTTTATGCAGGTACGGATGAATTCCTTAAACTTAATTCGGTTTTCTTTTCAGTGACAAACCCATTCCATTTCTATTTATTTACATACAGAAGGTTACATTCATCTTTGAATGCTGTCAACTCTATAGCAAGGTGTCATTGAATAAAATAGCTTTTCATTCTCTGCATGCAGTTGCTTTTCAGGTCTTTCCCTGCAGCGTTGTCTGATACCACTATGAAGCTTCTCCTCCAATTCATAGTGAGACCCTTGAGGGGTTGGACGGTACAGACAGGTGTGAAACCTCTGCTGACTGGAGAAACGCTTTTCACAGCCAAGTCTGAATGTTCTTATTAACTTGCTCAGTCAATCGTAACCCACGCACACAAAAGATCCTGCAGTCAGGGAGGTAGAGAGCAGAGAATCAACTAATGATACACAGAGAAGAGAGACGCTGTCCTGATAGATGAAATGTGTATGGACACCGGATCTCACAGATCACAGACATCTGGTAGATGTGCAGCATAGACCTTGAATATTAAAGATCAAGTCAGTTATGAACAGGAACTCTCAATGCATTTTGGTTGGAAAAATTACTTTATCATTTTATGTTCTGTTGAACACTAAGGAAGATATTTTGAAGACTGTAGGACAGCAAACAGTTCTGGGCCAAAAACAAACTTGTACAGTATGGGGGGCCAGAAATAAACGGTAAAATAACGATATTTTATGGTTTTTACTGTATTCAAAAAGACATCTGTAATCTTAAAAAAACTGTAAAATTCAGTTTTTTACATTTTATGTCGAAATCTTTAAAAAATCGCTTTTTCAATAGCTGTCAATGTTTTTTTTCAGCCTTCAGCTGGAAATATAGTTCTAATAGGGATCCCATCAAGATCAACAAGAAAAGCAGCATTTTATAACTCTCAAATGATAAGAAACATCATGTATTCAAGTAATAAAATATCAGTTGTGCTTTTATTGTGAAATCATTTAGAGCTGAATATGCAAAGCAGATGTTGTGTGTGCGTGAACGTTCTGATGTTTGTCTTGAAAGAACAAAGTATATTTCCTTCTATTTCAGCCACAGTGAGCTCATTTCTGTCAGCTCAATCTGTCTTTCTGTGAGCTTCACACTTCACTGACAAACTCTTATGTGCTTTGCAAACATTATTTCCCGGAATGAGACCAAATGATTTGAAATTCAGTAACAAGGAACAAAGTATATTAACATTACTCGTTCATCACCGTGTAACATTTGCAGGGAGTCAAACATTTCTCTCCGAGGCGTTCACGGGAATGTTTCTCGTGTAGTGCTTGATTTATGTACACTACTAGAGTGGCTTATTGAGTAAAGTTCTCGGACGTGTGAAGTTGTAAATGCTTAAAACAAGTGGAAAGAATGAAATATGGAAACTGTATGAACCCAAAAACCAAGAATGACATTTTCTGTAGCGATAGCAGCAACTGTATCGTCCTCACCTCTCGCTCTTACACGAGAGCACAGTTTGTCATTCAGCCGAGGGTCCCGGCGTGGCTCATCTGTGTCTCGGCGGTTTTGCTTTCGAAAGTCACAAAGACTCCTGAATACATCACTGTATGTGTTTTCTGTTAACTATGAGCTTATAAAGCACGTAAGATGTTGATGAACTGCCCGCACGGCCCTCCGGGTTGTTATCCGGGGTCCACGTTCCCCTACCGTGGCTTTGTGTCCCCACAAGCAAAGAAACATCACCCTAACTGCCTTGTATTTATTTAACACCAGAGGGCCTGCAGTCAGCCATGTAGCTCAAACTCTTACAAATAAAGGTTCTTAGAAGGTCTCAATGATCTTGTGGCTTTGCTCCCACACTTACAGCATAGAAACAATGAAGAACACTGTTATTTAGAACATTCATTTATCCAAAGTGACTTACAGAGAGTGCAGGGAGCAATAAGCGATATGTCAATAATACAAAGTTACTAGTATTTCTATATTGTGCTTTCATACTTTTGCATTGTTGCAAAGCAGCTTTACAGAAAACACATTGCGTATCAAACAGTAGAGACACAAAAAGTACAAGTGAAAATGAAAAACAGGAACATATAAAAATGCATGTCATGTTTCAGCTCTTCCATAAGATGTACATCAGTAATACAATCTGTTTAAGTGTCTGTTGCATTTCTGTAGAATTGAACGTATGTTCAGTTCATGTCTGTTTGTCTGTCTACAGCCTCAAAACATTTCACACGTCTGCCAGGTGTGAGACCATGACGTCACATGCTGTCATTATTCATTTTCCATAGTGTCATTCCACTGTACATATACATTTATACACTAATTCAATTTTTTCTAGAAAATACAATTATGAGTATTTTTTATCATCCCCTCTTTAAACAAGTTTACTTTGTTCAAGTCTAATATGTAAAACAGTTTTGATGGTTGACTTGGCTTTCAACCAACAATTTTAACCATATGGCCGCTTCACTATCGATCTTTCTAAGGAATCCAGTTCCATTTGGTTTGCAATGACTTTAAAACAATGGCTCCTTCACTTCAAGAGTACAATCTGCCCGTTTAGGTTTGATGACTGACAGCTGATTCTCATCATCAGCTTTTGTCTGTTGGAATGAAACGCACACAGGGTTAAAATGGACAACATTCCGGATATTTTTATGAGACATAAAGTTAACATACAAGAATAATTCTTAAAATCTACGTTTGGACTAACATCCTTAAAGGCGTCCAGATACAGAGATACCGGAAGCGTTACGCTTGACATCAATATACAGGTATGAGTTAGAATAAAAAAAATATATATATTTTTCTCTGATTTTAATCTGTGTTCTAACTTGGAGATTCAGTCCTTTTAAAGCATATCTAGTCTGTACAAAGTCAACAACATGTAAAGAAAGTTTTGGCTTTGTAAGTGTGTGTTCTGTGCACAATTGAACCGTGTTATGTGGATCTATGTTTTTGACTTCCTATATAAATTGATATATAGGAACGTTCAACAATATGCTTGGCTGTTTTTTGCGTGGTGTTTCTCACCTAAATCAGGTCATAAACCTTTGGGGACCTTGGTGAGATGAAACTGACTGAAAAGCATTAGATCATTGTGAAGGCTATAGCAGAAGTAGATAAGGTAAAAAGCACCCAAGGGCAACAAAAGCAAAAACACCTAGAGCTATTACCGCAGGTACAGCAAAATACACACATTTAAATGACTCTTTCTCTGACAACATGAGGGACATTTCTAAGAATAGCAAGTATAATGTTGACTTTGTAAATCCATCTTTATACTGGAAGATGTCATAAATATGTATAATAGACAAAAATGTGAGATGACTTAATACTTTGCAGAATCTCCTGAACGTGAATGTTTAATTTGTGAAAGTACACCTCAGCAGAAGAGATTCATTGGATGCGAGTGTGCCGGTCCGTAGCTCTACAGGGATGAAAGCAGAACGCTCTTAGTTAATGCATTTAAAGGATTTTAAGTTCGAACATATAAACCTGAAAGCGCAGCAATAGGATTACTTGCTTCAGGAAAAATGAAACGCGCTGGGATTAAAAGTCTCACTGAACACGGACGAGTATTTCTTCTGTACTGTATATTATGGATGGCAAACAACTCTTGTTTACTGTACTGCGACATTCTCAGAGATTATTTCCATACTAGTTTAGGAGATGTTCAATGTAGATATTTAACTTAGGCTCAGATTTCACTTGTTAAATTGAATTGGATATGAAAAAAGATCTCAATCGTTAACATATAAAATAAATAAATGATTCTATTTTAAGTGCCAGTGTTTAGGAAGAATGTGGTGATGGTAGTCATGGTTATTTCGTCAAATCTGAGCCCAGAAAGACATTTTTGAGCTCTTGTCTCGAGGAGACGTATGTAAGATTACTAGAATTATCTTTGGCAGGACTTTTGGCAAAGTAGTCTGGCTTGTGTGAATGTCACTGACTACATTTACATGCACCCTGTAAATGCGATTATAATAGGTTTTGGGCAATATTGCGATTACACTTAACCTCATGTTAACGCAACCATTTGATCTAAATAATGCGATTAAGCTCATAATGGCAATATGAAAGCATGTTGTAAAAACTTTAATCGCAGTTATGTTGCTCAGAACAAGCTGCGCATGTGTTTCTATCATGCACCGTCAACACAACCCGCTGTCAGCAGTCTCTCCTCCTTATCGTAATACAGAAACAGCGCAAATGCCATGTCAGCGTACACAAATGCTGCGGATGCATCTGTATTCATCAGAGTGACGTATAACTGAAACGTGTCCGGAGGAAGGCGGTGTCTCTGAGATCACATTGTGTTGTGTATTATACAGTGTCGGGTGTAACTAGTTACTAAATAATTCGTTACTGCAATTTAATTACTTTCCCTTAAAAAGTAAAGTAAGGGATTACTCAAATGTTTCCTGTAATTTACATACTGTTACTTCTGATGTAATTAAACTAAACTACTTTGTTATATACAGAATGTGTGTTCAATAGTGGAATTGACATAATTGACACATTTGTGATACTGTGGTCAGTTAATAATACTATATGTACTTCTATATTATTTATTTGAATGAATTAAGAGACGTTTCATGTCAAGGTTGATAAAGTTTATAGAAAGGTAAGTATGTAACTAAATACTTGTTTGGGAGAGTGATTTGTAAAGTAATCTAATTACAATATGTAACGAGTAATTAATAAATGTTTTGGAGTAAATTGGCCAACACTGGTATAATAGTATATAATCAGAGTAAATGGGAGCAAAGAGGTGTTCTTATGTCATGTAAATGTGTTTATTTTTGTGGAGTGCTATCTTTTAAAATAAATGAAATATATCGTTTTCTAATGAACCCTATTCGAGCATGAAGTGTAGCTTTAAGTGTTAAATATTATTTGCCATTTGTGCAAAATACAAAGGTGGCCCCAAACTGTATTTCTTTTGTGACCACTATAATATTTTCCAAAAGGTCTATGCAAGATATGCTTTTCCACCACAGAATTTATATTGGTGGATGGTTTTATGGCCGTGTATGTAAGGATATTTTAAATGTGCTTATCATATGGAGAACATACCATCGGCCTGACAGAGCATCTGTTTTCTCCATAATTTCAATTAAGATTCTTGTCCGTGTCGAGACTAGCAATGTCTGGCCGGACCCTCACAGGTGACAAAAAATGACTTTCAGCCGTCGTATGTATCAGTTATTTGATTTGGATTAATAAATGTAATCTCTGGCAGTTTTTAAGATCTAAAGCTAAATCAATTGTTGTCTGAGTAGTGTCCTGTAATTGCATGAGCTCTTGAGACAATTGGGAAGCGTTTGAAAAGATGTCAGGATTGAAATCCGGCCCTGGAGGCGTCTTCTTCTCATCGGTGAGAATCTAGCTTTAAATCTCAGACTTATAAATTACAGGTTTGGTTGAAATGTCCGTCACAGATCCCTAGTATGGGAAGTTTCTCTTTTTTCAAAATGTTTGACGCATATAAAGATTGTGAGATTTCTGTTTCCGAGGGACGACTGTCTTATTTGTGTTTTCTTAAACATAAACGTGACCTATATTTGTTTGCCCAAAATCATTATCATTCATCAGTCACTGTCACTCTTTATGTTTGTGATTGGGTTTTGCAAATGTCTTTTGATTAAAAGGTGCTTGTCAACTTTGACAGCACAGTGTTATATCATAAAAACATCACGTGTTTTATTCCATTTCCTAAAAAACAGTGGATTTGTTTTGGAAGGACAACGACGATGTGATGCATTTTCTTTATTGTCTGTCTTTTTTATTCTTTAGATGTGTGATGCGGCCTGGATGATAATGGTCTTTGAAACAAGGCTTCTATTTAGTTTTTACAGCATTACACCGTTATGATATTTATTTATTCTTTGCACTGGTATTTCTATCTGTTTATTTCTCATGGGGCTCTGGGGTCTAAATAAGATGATTTCACTTTGTCTTGTCTCTTGATGTTCTCTGTGGACGTTATCAAAGAAGCCAGACTTCACAGTCCCGCTGCTCACCTTCTAATATGCATTGCCAACTCTGGACTATTGATGTTCCTGGACCATAACAATTAAAAAAATGTATCATTTATCTACTTCCTGGTTCAGGCCGGTGCAAAGTCACACCCTCTTCAGATTTGGCTTTGCTTATGTGTGTGTGTACTTGCTTATTGGTTTCTTGAGGTTTTTCCTCTGTCTGTCTGTCTTTCTGTTATTTGAGTCTTTTTCTGCTTTTGTGGAGTAATGAGACAGATTTTCTTTAAATGTGATCTAAAATCACCTTGACACACTTGGATATAAATAGCAAGTGATGTCTCAGAAAAATGTTTTAAGAACAGTTATTTCTGGAAAAAGCTTTGTCATATGTTGTGTCCTGTTGTCGGTTTGATGCTTGTGTTATTTTAAGAGTTCTTTAAGCATTCAGATAGTCAGAGCCTCCGTTTATACTTGTTTAAGCTTTAATCACAAATACAGTACTTCATGTTTCACCAGAATTTAGCTTTTGTCACCACTCAAGGTCTTTAATCTTTTATCCAGATTCAGAATCTCAGCTTCACGTGGCATTCATTGAGTAGAGACATTGCCCGTCTCTCATCCTCATGTCTTTCTGTTACAGTTCATGGAGTCTATAAGAACTGACCTGAGCAAAATCCAGATCTGAACCCCATCCAAACCTTTGAGATAAATTGGGACGAGGACAAGACAAGACAAGCCAGGCCACATCACCCAACATCAGCTCCTGACCTTACTGATGCTCCCGTGTCTGAATGTGAGCAAATCCCTGCAGCTACAGTGTGTCCCGACATCTACAGAGGAACCTTCCAGAAGAATCGCTTCAGAAGAGGCATGATGTGCAGAACTTTAAGCAAATGTGTGATACTAATCTTGAGCACAAATGTGGTTTTCATTGCCTCCTCTAAAGCTCACAAGATGTTTGTCAGAGGGTTCTCAATGCGTCCAGAGCGACAGGATTATATATGAGACTATTGTCACGAACAGATGGTAAGCATTTGGTACACGTCCTTTACAAAAGCAAACTGTCTGCTACTATAAATCATACACAATACAACCTGATGTAAAATCACATAATGCAATTTTGTTTGATTTAGATGAATCCAGGTGCAGCTGACAGAGGTACAGTACATCTTATGTGTGATTTTGGAGATGGTTTCGGGTGCGAGTGCTTTGCTCTGCTGGAGGTGTGTTATGTTTTGTGAGGTGTGCGCATGATCAACGATCAGAAACAATGATGTTTGGTACTTTTATTGTGTTTAGTTGTAACAAGATGAACCGCTCAGATCGCTGGCAGCTGGTTGAACTGGAACGTGATCGACTTTTGCGTACAAAATCAGTAGCCTACTGTGAAAGACTATGACTTTTTTATGGATTGACTTTTACATTTGAATTGTTCAGCACAAAACTAGTAATGTGTGTAAATATGGAAAATTTTGATTTCTTTGTGTCAGATGGATCAGATGCATTATTCAAATGATTTAGCTTCTTGAACTGAAATACTTGAGTTCAAAAGCTTAGATGTTGACAGGTGACTTCTTTACCATATAAATTGTATGTCAGAGAAAATGTTTTGATGCAAGCAGGTGATTGTAAAGGTTGGATATCAGCAGCATGTGTTATGGAGGTTTAATTACATCCGCTGTTCAACAATTAATCCTGATTCATCTCATTCACAATAAAGGTTAGTTTTTATGATATATTGCTGCTGTCCTTTTGAAACCTTGTTTCTCCACATTTCGAGATTTATATGTTTTGCCATAGATCTTTATTATTAGTTATCTTTTATGTTTGTCACTGGGTTTTCCAAATATCTGACCAATAAAAAGCTTAAAAGGTGCTTGTCAACTTAGTACTTTTTAAATGATTAAACACAGTGTTGTCAGTGTCTTTTCCATTTCCTGTGAAACAATGAATTTGGACCCACGGGTTTTGGGAAGGACAGCGGCGATATGTCCGTGCACTTATATTTATATATTTATTTTGTATTTATAAACAAATACATGTATATACAGCTAGAGTAAAAACAATAAGAGACCACTGCAAATTTCTGTTTTAAATCATCATTTCTAGATGTATTGTGGTCATTCCAGTCCAATGTCAAAATCAAACCTCTTTACAAGTGACATAAAGTCATCCAACAGCAATGTGAAAGACAATATGAAAACAACTGTTATGACATTAAAAAGCATACTTTTGAACTTTTGTAGAAATATGACTGTTGTTGTGCTTAAAAGTGAATCTGAACTTGTGTATTCTGTATCATCTTTTCTGTTGTTCTAAATCTTGTTAGTAGTTCACAGAATGAAAGAAAAATGATAATTGTATCTCAACGCATACCTAGACATTGTACAGTACATTTTAAAAGCAGAAATGCTCTCTTAATTTATTCTGTGATTGTAGTATTTAGGAATATTTTGCATATTTATATATAAAATTCAAGTTCTATATAAAAATGTATTAATTTTTATATTTTTCTTAAATATATTAATGTGAATCTGTTAATAAACACAGAAATACTACGCACAAACATTATGTTAACGTAAACTTTTATTGTGGATGCGGTTAATTGTTTCAGCCGGCTGGCAGTGACGTGAGTAGATAAATGAGCAGAATATACTGTAGGTGTCACTGTGTTTTCACCAGCTCAAATAGGTTTTGTCTGTAAAGCAAAATGAGAGCACGACATGTTTTTTCATGCAACCTTACACTTTATTATGCTCATAATAGGTAAACTACAAAATAGAACGATTAATGTTTTCTGTATTTATTTAAAAGTCTCTGTTTATTCTGCGTGGTCAATGTATAGTCAGCTGGTAAACGCTGGTTATTCATGATGTAGGAGCATGTGATGCAAAGCGTCTTACATTTTCTCATTGCTTGCATGAGCACCGCAGCTGAACGCGTTGGTCTGTGTCGACTGCCAGCCCATGACACAAAGCCTAGAAGCTTTTACACAAAACACGTCAACTGGAAAAACAGTTTATACATACCTCTGCATTCCACCATTTCTATTTTCCAGCTTTAATCTGCTCGGTTTTGCCCAAATCTCCCCACTTTTGCCCTTGTTATCCCCTCCTCCCTCTTCTTTCTTCCCATCGCTCTCTCTCTATCTAGGGATGTAGGGTCGCTGCGAGTAGATCCCAGGTGTACGGCAGGCGAGGAACTCGCAGCACAGAGAAGGCTTTAGATTAGCAGTTGCTGTGGCCTGGACATGGGTGATTAATGATGTGAGATGAGCTTTGTTTTAACAGGGTGTGGTGGGGTGTAGGTGGGGATTCAGGGGCCGACATGATGAGAGAATTAATGAACCTCTCCTCGATGACGCATCCCGGTGTTTGATGTCATTATATTCACGCACGGCTTCCGGACTGGAAATGCACAGTGAGGTGTAGCGTATTGTGGAAGAGGTCAAATGACAGATTGATGCTGCTTTTATAATGATTAATGCCACAGACAGTCATTATGTAAGGAGCGTGTACATGGAATTAACAAGCTTTATGGGAGGATTTTAATTAAGATCGTAAGTCTTGGTTAAGCATGGGGGGTTTGTTCACCTGAAACGGATGTGGTTAGTTTGTGCACGCATGTCAACATTTATTCACAGATTTAAAACGCCTACTTTAATGAAAACAGCGACACAATCTCATGGCAATTCGTAAGTACTCTAGAAAGTGGCCCAAATGTGTACGTTCTCTTTAATACATTTTTTAGAGAAGCACCAATAACCCATTTCACCACCGTTAGTGACCGCCGATTATTCAGTGATATCTGCCGATACAGATTCTGAAGATGAAATCAATATCTTTTAACTTTCTGAATGTTATCCATTCATTTAATGACTATTAATATTGAACATCAAACTAAGGATTCAATTCATTTTCATGTCCTCCTTGACAGGATATATCGGTCCTGAGAATTGCTTTTATCGGCCAATGCTGATTATTAGGCGATATATTGGTGTCTTTTCAAAAAGGTTTAGAGGTGCGGCCTCATTATTGCTTTTATCCAACAATTGTGCGTTTTTTCTTTTTTGCATGATATGCATATTTTTTGAATTTTTATGAATTGGCCGACTCATTAAAAATAGTTAAAAATGTTCATGAGATGAGACTGAAATAGCCTTGACCTGCTATTTGTGTTTGTCTAATGAATGGTTCTAAAATTATAGTGTTCACATGTACTCCAGTGTGATTATGTACTTCATCTTTATTGCATAACTGCATATGCAGCAGTTGACCAAGCAATAAACAAATAGAGAAAATAAATAAGGAATTATATTTTACTCTGAGAAGTCTATTTTTAGGGCCATTTTCTAAATGCTGATGTGCTGTGAAAGCATATTTAAAGTCTCTCTTGCTCCTGAGATGAAAGCTGACGTGGGCTATGAAATATTTCAGATAAGTTAAGACTCATTGGCAAACCTGTTATTGATCCGTGTTCTGTTTTCGCTGTGAAACCACAAATGAGTTGACAGGGCATTTTTTGCAAATGGAAAAATGTGTGCATTAAAGATGTGATTGAAATGAGGACGTGGACTGGATACGGGGACAGGGATGCGTTTCACCTCGCTGCCGTCTCGACGCATAAAATATGAAAGAGGGAGTGTGTGCTGGGAAAGTGATTGGAAATGAACATTGTGTGGTTATGTGTGTGTCAGGAAGTTCAAGCGTCCCTTAGCGTCACCGTATCTGACCAAGAAATCTTCAACATTTCTAGTCATCAAATTGAACACAAAGAGGAAAAGGCTTCGAATTGGACTTGAAGAGCAAAAGTGCTGTACAATAGGCACTATAATGATCATGATTTAGTCTACATGTGTTTCTTTCAGAGAAAGTGAACCCAGAATGCACCGCAAACCAATTCAGTCATTTTGGCGAATGCCATCAAGAATGTTTCTGTTTCTTTTAGTTACTCAGCTCCTTTTCACTCTCAAGTCGTTCCAAATCCATTAGGTGTTTTCCTCCTCAAAAGACAGAACACATGGCAGCCCCGGTCACCACTTCCAATTTGTCTATTTGTACAATGAAAGTAAATGGTGACTGGCGTTCTGCTCCTTTGTGTTCCATGAAGGGTGATTAAATGAAGACATTAGTAGGGTCGGTGTAGATTTCATCTTTGGGAAAGAGCAGAAAGAACATCCTTAGTCGAACAGGTTCAAGTGCTGATTTGACTGATTACAAATATATCCTTCAAACTGGGCGTTTGCCAGCAGACCGGGATAAATGAATGGAGGTCCGTAGTGCAGAGTAGAGCTGAAATGAACCCACCTCACCTCACACCCATTCAAAGGGTAGCCATTATCTGCAAGATGTGAAACTGGGCCGAGGCCAGAACCTTCCCTTTGATGGGGCGGGAGAGCAACACAAAACGACAGAACAAATTTCATTACCCAACATCCTTTTTTAAAGGCATCCAAACAATTACAGTTTATTTTAGAGGATGTGAGCTGTATAATAAGGTGCAATTATGGATCATTGTTAAGTCTATGTTAATCAGGTTCAGAGCAGCGCTCGGAAGTTCACCTTGTGTTGGGTAATTGCGATATAGATATAATGACAAAATGATCTTAATGAGCATGTGATTATCTCTTAATTTAAGACTTTCATTTGAATAATTGAGACGCAAACTTTGTGTGAATCTCCTGCAGGTAATTTGCTTTGTTTTTATTTTGAGGATGCATTGGGTAATTTGAAACACAAACATTTGCCTGAAAAGTATAAATGAATATGAGTTATACAGTCTTTTACTTGGTCACTGAAGGATCTGCAATGGGTCAATTTTCAACTATATATTTCAATTGTGCATTTTATTCGAGTTTTCCTCTTATTTAATCTTGTTTCCCTAAAAATCAGGCATTAAAACAATTGAAATGACATTATATGGCATGTTGTACATGAATCCGAAAAGTCAAAACACATATTTCAGTCATATTTTACTCGTTTTATTTTTTTTAGTTGAAACATATGAATAAAAAATAATAGCATATATATTCTTGATTAGTTCTTAATTTGTGACAGCTTTAATATATATTTCCCATTTTCATTTTGAGGGGACCTGGACATGTTTTAATGAGATACACATATCTTGATCAGATTTCAGCCGTGTTTCAAGAATATTGTTTTAAGACCACAAAGATGTATTCATCTTTTAAAGGTACCTTGGAATGAAAATATTACAAAATCATGAATATAAATCGTTGAGAAAATATATTTCCAAATAATATTCAGGTGACCTGGACATGTTTTCATGAGAATCATGGAGATACCTTAATACATTATGACTCTTTGCAGTATGTGTGTAATTTTCCAAGAAATAACCCCTTCAGAACCAGCAGTATTATATCATAGAGTCAAGATCAGAATTAGCTTCCCAAAATATCTCAGAAGAGACACCCCCATACCTTCATAAAATATGGCTCTCTGAAAGATTTAGCAAGATGCTTTGTTCACATGAAAGAATATTGCCTTCAGACAAGTGGCTACCCCCGGGGGCCAACTAGCAGGCAGAGAATGGTGTGTGTAGCGGACCAAAACCACTAAATGACTTGTTGTTCTGCCAGGGCACATCAAAAAGTGTGCGCGTTAACTCCAAATTGGACAGTTCAAACAGGTTCTAAACTTCCATTTCTCCTTTGTCTTCATTCAATTTTTACGGGGCCAAAAGTAATATGCGGCTGCGAAGCAAAGGGGTGCACGCAAACATCTGTTCAGTCAAAGATACGGATGGCTAAAGTATGGTCCCATAATAGTGATGTGCTTTATGGCCGCAGTGTAAAAGCTGTGCGCAAACCAAATGTGGCCGGAGAGATCACAGTGTTTTATAAATTGGCTCGGTGGACAAGGTTTATAAAAGCGTTCCAGGCAGTGCTAAAGACACGACGTCTTCATAAGAAGTGCTAGCACTATAACAACATAAAATGCTAATAAACCAATGAAGCTGTACGTTTATGCAGATGTGATCGGTGTTTACTTCTGGGCATTTGTAAGCATATCCAAGAGCTCAATGTGAGAACGGACTTAAGATATCAGTGTACTTTTTATTTAACTTTACATCATGTGCAGTGCCTTGCAAAAGTATTCATCCTCCTTCATTTAAATGATTTAAACACAGTAAAATCGCCAATGTTAAAAGAGGCCAAATGAACTCTCACAGTGTATATTTACTCACAGGATTATATATACACTGCGAGTTAATTTTGAATTAATTTAGTATAAATTCAAACAAATGAGTTTTTGTTTTGTCATTATTATGCATGGAATTGAACTTATAAGATATATTGTTAATATGATCATAAGAGTTGCTTAAATGTTGGTGTGTGCAGTGTTATTAAAGTTTTGATTCTAGTTTTATTTAGTTGTATTCATATTTTAAATGGCTTTTACTTTTAGATTTAGTTTTTGTTAATTTTAGTTAAAGTTTTAGCGATTTTGGTATATGCTTTTATCATTTTATAATTGATCAAATATAATTATTTATAATGTTGCTATTTAAGATTAATTCAATTTTATTTTAGTTTTTGTTTATTTGTTTATAATTTACTTAAACTTAAGCTTATTTTGAGGCAACATTTACATTTTTCCTTAAGTTACGTTTTTACAATACTTTTTAGGTCAATATCTTATTTGATTTCAATGAACAGGAACGTTTTCATTTGAGTAAACTCAAATCACCTTGGGTGTGTGGCTGTCTCCTCCTTGCATTCAGACCATAACTTTTTTTTAACTTTATTAAATAAATATGATGCAACTTACTGAAATGTTTCATTGTATGTTATGTAATGGCTTCAGTCTATGTTGGTTAGACATTCATGATAAACAACTTCACCCGTTTGGCTAGAAACTCTAGAGATTTGCATATCATTTACATTTCTAATGATGTTATTAAATGCACAACATTATATACAGTATACGCATTTTTTGTCAGCTACTTAATGTCTGAATTAATCTCCAAATTCAAATAATGAAATAATCAACATTTAAATAAAGAAATGCAATAATTATGTCATAAAAACACTGAGACTTTCCTTTTACCTCCAAGTCAATGACAGAGCGGGTCACAGATTATAAGACAAAACACAACAAGAAATGTTCATAAAGAGTTGAGTACACTGAGCAGATATGATGGGTCTGTTATAATGATGAACGTGTGATGTTTCAGAGTGGAATGATGGGTGGCTGCGTGCGGCTCTGCCAGTTTTATTGCTTCGTCCTGATTCATTGTTCTTTGGGGTCGCAGCTGTTGTTCATGATACCGCCATGCCATGGGGAAAGACGGATTTGTGGGCTGGGTAGAGAAAGGACAGCAGTCATGGGCTCAGTGGACGATTGGCCAGTCTCTTCAAGTCTCATAGCAGATGTCAAGTTCAGTCGTTTGGCTTTGATCTGGACCGGGTGACATTAAAGTGCCGCCTTTTCTCAGCTACTTTATTGAAAAAGAAAATATTATATTTCAGCAAAAGGGGACGTAACCAGTGTTATATCTGAAGTTCCATTTCCTGATCTTCAATATTAGACTCGTTTCGGGCAGTGCTTGTTTTTCCACACACAAATAAAGGTGCTTCAAAAGGTTCTTCGATAACATAGAACAAGCTTCTGAAGAGCCTTTAACATCTGAACAGCCGTTCTTCAGATTATAAAAAATGAAGAAAGAGCTGGTTCTTTAAAGATCCTTTGACTTGAAATGAAGATTTCAAGGGCTGCAAAACAAACTAATAGTCCAGAATAGACTGAATGCTTCATTGTGGAACCAAAACTGGTTCTTTTAGGCCATTGCTGTGAAGAACCTTTAAAGCACCTTTATTTTTAATCAGATGTGTAAGCGTGTAAGTCATGATTTGTGAGATAATTGCAAGTTATTTTTGCATTAGAGAGGAAAAACGATTTCATTCCACACACAATAAAGGTGCTTAAAAGGTTTTTCACAGCGATGCCTAGAAGAACCATTTTTGCTTCCACAATGAAGCATTCAGTCTATTCTGGACTATTAGTTTGTTTTGCAGCCCTTGAAATCTTCATTTCTATATTTTCCATCCCGTGGGGACCTTTAACAGTTTTAATGCATATAACTTGAATAATTTGTCCTGAGATCATATCATGGTTTATGTTTTTACTGTGTTTGTTGTTTTAGCGAAAAAAGGTCTCCAGTGTCTGGCCACACTTTTGTGCTTGTGCCGTGAGGATGATGTTGTTTCATTGAAGATGTGTAACGGGTCACATCAACCTGAGGTTCAGCACGATGCCTCGGCAGGGAGAATTTTCCCCACACGCTGTGAGATTAAGTTTCCACGGATACTATCATTGCTCAGAGGCTCAAACATCCATCCCGCTGCATCATTCTGGGCAGGTACAATGATGGCTCGGTGGTTAAAGTGCTTCTTTTGTGTCCGTGTGAGAGATAAAGAAGGAAATGCTGTAGAAAGCCAAACAAGCGTCCATCTAGAATAACTGATCAGTGGGGAAAGTAAAGAAATTGTTCGGGGTAAGCAAGTTTCCAGCAAACTTTTTCCTCTGTCTGTGCAAATAAATACGACTGGTATCTGGTTTACTGTCTGTGCTTGGGCTAGATTTATTTTGTGATCTCTGCAATGCACCTAGTAGTCTGAGTTTTCTTTTTATTTCGGTAGAGAGAGAGAGAGAGAGAGAGAGAGAGAGAGAACGATAGATTGTCTAAATAAAAAACTAAATCAGGAGGAAAAGCTTATGACATCATTAAATCCATGTACACTGAAAACAAATGCCACTCAGGGGTGCGGAGTAAAACAGGGATGCAACTCGAATCCAACTCTGTTTAACTTCTATATAAATGAGTTAGATGTGTTACTGGAACAATCTGCAACAGCCGGTCCCACATTAAACAACTCTGAGGTGAAATATCTTTTGTGTGCTGATGATCTGGTGCTGCTGAAGGTCTACAGCAACACCAACACCTGCTAGAGAAACACTGTCAAAACTGAGCCCGGACACTCAATCTGAAAAAAACTGATGATTTTCCAGAAGAAAGCCAGATTACAGGATAACACTTTACACTACGATCATCTCCGTCTAAACATCAGCGCGTGAGGAGGTTTTGATCTGGCAGTGAATGCTACACGAGCGTTTTACACCATCAAAGGCAAATCCACCCAAACAGATATTCCAGTGACAATCTGCTGTCAAATCTTTGGTAGTGTCATTATGCCTATAGCTCTATATGGCTGTGAGGTTTGGGGTCCACACACAGGGTCTCACAGATTACTCCATATGGGATAAACACTCCATAGAATCCCTGCTCGCTGAATTCTGTAGAAACATCTTAACCGCTGATAATACACATCCAAAAACATGGACACACCTTAACTCAAGTCCTCCTAACACACTTCGATATGAAGCTCTTCACATCCAAGAACTGACACCTAAAGCCCGTCCCATCTGGCACTTCAGACCGGCACAACTGAACTAAACCAGAATCAGAATAAACCAAAGATAGAAGATGTCGTTTATGAAGGTGTGTGAAATGATCGTATGATCTCTGGTCAATACATTCTTTAATATTTGAAATATGAATTGTACCCCTGTGTGTTCTACCGAAGATGGCAGAAAAACTAGGTGTATAATTAATACAAATCTTTTTTGCATCTAAGGATTGATTCTCATTCTTGGCGAGAACAGCAGGAACACTAATCTCATCTCATCGACGCATCGCTATCCGCTATCCTTCATGTGCTTTCCTCCTACCAACACCGCCTGACAACCCAACCATCATTTTCAGTGATGTCTTCCGAACGCCTTCTGGTCAACGGGTTCACCTGCATCGCACATGCCTTCCTTTTAGTCTCCATGCAGAATCAATTGTTCTGGATTAGCGGCCGCTGAAGTGGATAATGAATTAAATTGAATTGGATTCCACGTATCTTGTTGACTCCAGAAGAGCGGTTGGTCTCAGACGGAGACGATTAAGTAGGCCACTTAGCGACAAGAGAGAGAATCAGTTGTCACGGAAGAGCTTTGTATTAGTCATTTCTCCAAGACGACATTCGTCTTTGCGGATGGCGGCGAATTAAAGGAGCAGGCTGCTCGCTCAACGTAGCGGCATATGGCGAATCCTCGCTTGAGTAAACTCAACCGGTCTCGTCTCTCGAGAACAGAGGAGAACAGTCTGTCACGCCGTTGGGTCTCCAGAATACGCGAGAGGGAATATCTGGGTGATCTGGTAAATTATCATTAGGGGAGAAGATTAAACAACACAGCAAACAGTGTAATGTACTAGTGCCATTGATCTCTCGTAGGTATATGGTTGACCAAAACCCAACTACACAGAGACACGTCATGATTCACATGCTGTTATTTTATTGACTTGAGTTTGTGTTTAGGGTAGCACAGCTGTACAGGACTGAAGGTGAGAGTATTCAGGCTTTTGTTGGCTAAACTGGTTTGTTAATAGTTGAAGTGTAAATTGTAAGTCAACTATAAAAGCACAATTATGTTTGTAATGTTTGTAGCTTTGATTAATGCCAATGTAGTTTACATGATTTTTTATAAGAATCACAGGGACAGTGAGGTTAAGGGTTTTTTCCAACATTTTTACATTTCTATGGTTTATATTGTACGAATTAGCCACCCTAACAGTTACGAATTTATGCTTTGAATACCCTTATTGTCTTCTCTAGTGCCACAAAGGTTCCCAGACCTTCAGTATGTATATATTGGTGATGTTGACATGCAATGTCACTCCATGTTCCTGGTAATTAGAAATGCACCTGCCCTCATCCTAAAATCTATATACTTTATCATTTGCGCAAGTAAACTCAAATCTCAAAAAATGCTCTAAAGTTACTAAATGTTTTTCGCTGTGTTTTGTGAATTTCATAAACATGGTAATGTCGTCTTTAATCCAGAGACTTAAATAATTAATTTTTAACTCAGAATCTAAAAGATAAAATTTGTCATAAATATATGATCTTGACGTCATCTGGTGACTGTGCAAAAAACTGTTTTACATTATGTAACACTTACTTTGAGTTAAATGAGTCAAAACAGAAATGCATTATAAATGAAAGTGACCAGATTATGCACATGAACTTCTGTATTAATGCAAAAAGTTGCAGTGTTGCTTGGCAACCAAAAATGAAATAGTTCCCATTATAATCAGCACAGCTGTCCACCGCATACCTCTGTTTTCTGATTGGTGTAGGATTTTGTAAACAACATGTTGAATTTTCACCGTCACATAACGTCTAACAACATCCTTCTTCTATATAAATCTTTATTTTACGATGACAAAATCTGTCCCATGCAAAAATATGTTGTGAAATGTTTCTGTGTCGCAGCAGCAGACTTTATAATGACGTAAAAGCGAGTTTATGGACTCAGTCGGTAAGAATGAATCCGAGAAGGATTGGTGATGCCTTTTGACTCTTAAAGGCCGGGATTAGGAAGGATTTTCAAGGTCTTCACGGACAAGTGACAGAGCGGAAAGTCCCTCCTGAACTAAATATAAACAGAATAAACAGCTTTAGCACTGTGGATGTACATACTGGCGACGCATTTTCTTGTGTAAAGTGACTGTACAGTAATGATGATGAATTCACTTTATTACCCGGACATAGAGACTTTACCCTTTCATTTCCATTGGTTTTGTGTCTATACAATAGAAGTGACCCATTCAACTTTCTTCATAATATCTTGTGTTTTATAGAGTTTATAGAGGCGTTGCTGTAAACGACTATGAATGGGTAACGTTGTGGACAACCACCTATTAACACTTCTATCCGGGATTGATTCCCACAAAACTATCTATGCTATTGTGGAGCGACTCTCGCTGTGGAATTGAAGGTTGAAGATTCGTCGACAAATGAAGAAAAATACGTCCGTGAGCAACATCAAAATTAGCACCCCGTCCACCCTGGCGTCTGGACCACCATTGCTCTTCTCATTGATTGTCATTGACGTGGAGGGGGACTTTCAGACAGGCTATCATTTTTGTTCCTGTTAATTAGTTTGCGGTTGGGGGAAGTTGCAGCCATTTTTCGTTCAAAGAAAGTTGTCTGTTAGCGTTCATTTTAATGAATGGGATACAGCTAACCTCGGGTACCTCAATTGTTTCTTGTGGTTTGGAAAATTGAAGAACGTTTGGTGTCGTCCGTTGCAGCGTTTGCCATTAAATCGCTTACTGCTTCTTATAAAATGTAAACCATGATTAAAGACAACAATGGTCAACAAGTCCTTCAACTTATGAACGAAGCAATCATTTCATCAACATATTAGCTATTTTACAATAACCTCAAACGGTTCTTATCCAAACCTTTGCTGTTGCTGAAAGCTGGCCTTCTATCCATGGTGATCTGAACATGAGATGAGAATTTGCCAACACATCCAATAAATCTTAACGTAGCATCTCTGTTTATGTTGCATCAGTGGTCCTGAGGGCAAATTTCAGATCGGGATTGGAAATGTAATGGATTTGTCTAGCAACTTTTCCCCAGGCCTGTACGGAGCGATCTATAGAGCGTTCTTCAGTGTATGAAGTGTATCCTGCGCTGTCGTCAGCGTGACCCAATCACAGCTATTGTACCGCTGCTGGATCAAGTGGATACGCTACGGTGCACAAACACTTATGAGTGTTTGGTCATTTGGAATCGATGGATGAAAGTGTGTTGTATCACATCAACATCATCCTGCCCCGGGCGGCTGCGGACCCTCGCTGGTTTCTCTCGTGCAGGATTTAAATGTTTTAGTCTGGGACTAGATTGATTTTGGACTGTGAATAAACTCATCAGTCCCTCTGAGCCACTTTAAACTGAAAGGAAGACTTGGAGCAGTGTTTTACAATCTTGAACAAAAACTACACTAAATGACATTAGACACTGTTTCGTTATTTTTAATTAGGAGATGAACTAGAAACTATAGTTTAGTTTTTTTAAAGCGTTTAGTTTATTGTTAAGTGTATGGTTTAGTTCTTAGTTTTGTTTTTGTTTATTGGTTATTTAAAGCCTTTAACGTTTAGTGTTAGTAAACCACTGAGCAACTAAACAATAAACAAAAACAGCGTGTTACACTAGTGTTGTTAGTTTTTGCATTTATTTTATTTGTTAGTGGTTCATTTTTGGTTTAGTTCTCAGTATAATATTTTGTTGATTCATGGATTATTTCCTATCTTCTTTTGCAGCTATTTTGGGATTCTTTGTTGACTAGTTTGTTTACAAAATTAAAACCAGTTTGGCACAAATCTAGCCAACAAGCTTTATTTGTAGCTACTATTTCTTTAAGAAGGAATCCAAAAAGTGACTTCATCATCATAGAGTTTGTTCTTGGCATGCAAAGAGCATCCTTACTGACAGTTCACCTATCCCCCATAACGTGCTATCATAGAAGTGCTTACACTTTCTCAATATCTTTTCCTGTTTTACCGCTTCCACACACACATCAGGTGCTATATATAAAGAAGAAATAAAAAGGAACATGAAAAGGACATGGCAGACGCTCACCGCTGGAACATCTGGGTGTCAATGAATGCTGTTATATGGTTTCCCTCGGGCCGTAGAATGAAAGACGACATGGGTAGATTGAACCCTGAGAGGCTGGCTGTAGTAATCCTCTCTTTCTCTCCCCTCTTTCGCTTTCTTTTACTTGAGTCACACGCACCTGAAAAGTGGCCCTGAAAATGCAAGAGAACAAATAAAGAAAGCCAGCCTCTGTGTTTTAGCCATCGGTTTTGCCGGTGCCTTAGATGGTGGTTTGACAGATCATGGCGTAACAAAAAAATCATCCTGGACATCAGCTGATGTTTGTATGTGTTTGATAGATTCAGCGGTGACATTTCATTTTTCATTCTTTTTATACTTTCCATCTGGCCGGCATTGAAGGCGGAAAAAAAGAAAAGCACTCACGTCTTGGATTGAAACCAGAATGTTTGACACCTTTAATAAATGCACTGACACAGTCTGGGCTCTCTTTGTATGGCACCTCTATCATTTTGAAAGGCAAATCTAAATATGGAGAATCGTAGCTTTTAATTTCTGACAGAGAACGTTCAGTCTGGCTTGCTAAAAGCGGTCTTGATGCAACTGACAGCTCGGAAATGTAGGAAAAGGGTTTCATTAATACTTCAAGTATATGTTTAAATGACAAATGATATATAATCACCTGCAAAATATTTTAGATGATCCACTCAGGTTTGCTCTAAAGGGCCTGAAAGTCTCATGGCTTGGTGATGGATGGAAATTCAAGCGAAGCTTTGCATAAAGATATTATTGAAAGTAATCGTTCAATAAATCTGTCTATTATTTACTCACTCCAAAACTGTCTGGCTTTATGTTTTTAACATAAAACCCAAATTGAGAAGTGTTTTGTTCCGTCACAAAGATTAAATGACCACACTGTAAAAAACACATCTCTTGGGTTATAAATTAACCTATGCTGGGATGTTTCAACCCAAATGCTGAATATAATGCTCAACTATAAACATTATCTGGGTGATTTAACTTGACCATTTTTATTTAAATTGAGTCATTTAGCAGATGCTTTTATCCAAAGCGACTAACAGAGAGTTCAGGAAGCAATAAGCAATAATACAATAGGTGTTCATACAAAGTTACTAGTTTCAACAAAAGCCAGACCACTACCTGTGAAGAGAAAGTTTCACAAAACATGTTGCTTATGGCTTGTGTCGTTATATCGCACGCCATATGATTACTTTATCAAAACAATAGACTAGAAATCTTATAATGTACTATATGAATATATTTAATGTGGTTGTATATATATATATATATATGTGTGTAGGGTTAGTTGAGTTGAATTATTTGAACCAGTTTTGAAGCGAATATGTTGGTAAAGATTTGTATCACACCACTTTAATATATTTGTTGTTCCCATTCGATTCTGTGATCCTGCTTAACATTTGCACGTAAACCGGCTTCACAAGTCATTTGAACTTCAATTATATTAAACTTGAGCTTCAGAAATGTAATATAATTCAGTTCAAACGCTGCCTTAAAGTTTTTAAACTGATATGTTTAAGTTCATATGACGTGTGAAGACGATGTGATCTTTTTGTAGTGTTAAATATATTATAATTCAGTATGTATAAGGATGTTATCTAATATATTTTTTTAATTGTTTCTGTTGAATTGTACATATTTAATAGTATGAGCACTGGACAAACCATTTTGCTACCCAACATATCTTTGTTCTGCACTGACCTGCAAGTCCACCAAGAGTTGTTTGCAAAATGGAGAACATTTGTAAACCGTTGAATAGTGCCGTGAGTTGTTTCACTGCCATCGAATCCAATGTTTCCATTTAGCTCATTACTTTATTTGCTAATTGAAATACCTCACAGCTACAGTATGCTCTCTCAATGTCATGGCAAAACGATGCTTGTATAACATCTCATTAACAGAAGATCAGTCTGCTCTCATGAGACACTTAACAATGTTTACTATTAATGTTGACTGGTTAAAATATCATTGATCGGTTCCTGTAAGTTAGTATGTTAGTCTAAAACCAGTAAAGCATTTGATACAATGACTTTTACATGACACAGAAAGCATGTCTCCTGTAACAAAACTGGGCACAAGATCGTGACTAATCATATTGGAAGATTCATTATTGAATTACGTATGAGCATTTTGTACATAACTCATCCCTAACAGTGCTATGGAACCTTGAAGGATGAGAAAATATCATAGTGACTTATGGGATCTTTTTACTCAGACCAGTAAGCTACTAAACATTTACTGTAACATTCAAATGGACAAACATCAAGTTGAAGTACTTTTGACTTTTCTTCAAAACATCTTTTAGGGGTTTTCATCTACATGTAGAAGACGCCTACCTGCAGGCACCTCGTCTCTCTCTGTACGACAGGCGAAGGTTATTCTTGCAAACAATAAAACCAATATGAAGTCTTTAAAATCCGCAAAGAGATCAGCCGCCACAAACAGGGTCACACTGCTGCAATTAGGACTGTACATCAAGAGAGCTTATGAAGCCGAGGTAATGACTCAAGCACTTATCTGCTGTCTCCTGGTCTCCTAATACATTGTTTATTGGCGTAGCACACGGCCCTAATTAAACACAAGAGCTCCTCTGGTGAGTTACATACGGGGGAAATCAGAGACGCATCACAGATACCAATAATAATTCACCTAAAAAGCATGGCTTTATAAGAGACCCGCTTAATGAAGTGTCCTTCTTTTAAAGAAACAAACTTGTTTGCTAACATTCAGGGTACGGCTTACGCACTGGCACTTTTAATTGTCGTTTTATTGACGTGAGAGTTTGTTGGAAGACTTGACACAAACAGATCACTTTGCTGCCACAAAAAGAAGACTACGATCAATGGGCCTCATTCATGAAACAGGAGCAGAACGATTTTAGGTGTAAATCGTTCGTAAAGTCGTTTTGACGTGCATTTTCGTATTCATGAAAATGTTGGTATTTTCAAAATGTTAGTTGGTGCGAAAGAAATGTACACATGCTCCGTACCACACGTGAATAGTGCGTAAAACCACACGTAACGTTTCCTGTTCTTTTAGACAAACTGATGACACTGCATTTTGATGTATCATTATAATATTATAAGAGTTCTTTTGCCCTGTTCTTTATCCTTTTTTACTTTGGGTAAAACGCAGAGCTGCTCGTAACTGTCCTTTTTTACACAGCCGTCCAATCACAGTGGAGAAGAAGCGGGACAAACACTACATCGACCAACACATCAGTCGAGTAGTTAATATGAATGGTTTCGCATTTTCATGTTAAGTAATATTCTTAGAAATAAGATACTAGTAACAAGTAGGCTAACTGTTGAGGATATTCTAAATCACACCAACCATCGCATCTCCAGAATACCTCCAAAGCGTTCTCAAGCGTCACCAGCTGGTCGTTTTCAGAAGAACATCAGGTGTTATTATTATTCTAGCTGGCTAAACACACGCTTTGGTGGTTTAATTGATTCATGTTTTGGTAAGCGTATAGCCTGTTAGTATCTTATGCATTTATGCAAGATAATGTAGCCAAACCAGAGAATGAAGTCCAGAGGATTACAGCAATCCTAGATACATAATGTGCGTATTCATAGGTGGCGATTATGCTAACTGTGAATGAGCGTGCATGCGCACCCTGTTTACGAATGATTGGAATTCATTAACTTACACCCATTTGACTGTTTACGAAGTATTACATTTATAAAGTATTTGTGAATCTCTGTTTTCCTTTTGAGGCATCTTTCATAATGCACGAGTCTATTATAATTCTTAACAGTATATCAAAGTATCGTATATCGCAAAACAAAAACATAAAGCTATGTGTCGTAGAGCTATTAAGATACGTATATTAACATATTTTTTTATATTTGTTTGTTTTATTTTTCAGTGACAGCTCTATTATTCTGTTTTAATAGTTTAAATAAAAATTGTTGAATTAAACCTTGACATTTACATTTACATTTAGTCATTTAGCAGACGCTTTTATCCAAAGCGACTTACAGATGAGGAAACATTGGAAGCAATTATAACAACATAGGCAACAAAATACATAAGTGCATCAAAAACTAGTCCATTAAGGCCTGGAACAGTATACAAAGATAAGAAATGTTTATTAAAAAATGTTTTTGAAAGTTTTAATTTTTTACAAATATTGTGACGCAACTGTAATTGTAAACCCAATATCGTGTATCGTAACACCCCTACAAACTATTTCCAAAGTAGTTCTGTGTGCGTCATGAAGACAATCCCAGAATGCTGATCGATCAGTTCCTCATGAGAGTTAATGACAATAAGAATCCTGCTGTTGTCTATGTAGACAATAAACATTTTGGTTTCAAAACTAACTTTGATATTTTTAACAAAGTGATTATTTGGATAAGAAAAGTGTACAGCACATTGTCAATCTTCTTTGGAATTGTGAGTCTATTTGCAAAGCTAACAACGCAATAGTCTAATGAGCACAACATACTCCAATATGGGCTAAAAAAACAGTGCATTTCAATTACATTCAATGATTTTTACAATCAATATTTCTCTCACTGAGTGTGTTGCAGTGCATTCTGGGATTGGCTTCTCTATGAATGATAGTTAATGAGGTATCTCAGAAAGCACCATAAGATCGCTGCCTGCTTTTTCAAACGTGGCAGCATCGTTCCTTTGACGTCTTCAAATGTGATCTAAGTAGCTCACTAGGTTCCAGTACAGATCTATCACCGCCGCTACTAGCGCTAAACGGACAGCAAGCTTTTTGTGGTAAAAGAAAAAGTGACCAATTTAGAAATCTCTCTGAATGAACAGCAGGACAATATGAGATGAATGTGCAACTCCTTGGTCTTGTTTGTAGATCATTGTTGCCACAAAGAAGGCTTGCAGGATTTCCAACCACGCTGGGCATCCATCATTCAGAACGTGCTGGATGACAGTTTAGGTTTGTCACAGTCTCCGGTACAGAAAGTGGGTAGATAAAGAGCGAGACTTCGCCATCGATTTCCACGTCTTTCTTTTTCTGCAAAGAGAACAGCGGCGATCCCCTGGGTGCTGCATGCTTGATGCTGGCTGTGAAGCCGTAATTGGTGTGACTTGTGGCATTTGTCCTGTTATCCTTTCAATGAAAGCTCAATCATTTTTAAACACGCTGTTGTGCCAGAAATGCGAATTTCATAAGTTTGAATATGATCTACTTCCATGGCAGTGACGGTTATGTTTATGTATGGTGAATCATTATTCCTAACTGTACGTTTTTATATATTCACATCGTACAAATTCATACATATAAGCCAGCTTTGAGAAAAGATCTCAATAATACCTCAAACTACGTTTAGATTTGCTGATGGCCTGCTAATTCAAGTCAGAAACCTCAACATGAATTGAATTAATCCAAGACAACAATATTTGAGAAATGTTATTTACATGAGCTTTATAGACAGTTTCAAAGGCTCCAAAAGAAACACACGTTCCTGCGCATGCTGTGGCTTTCTTCCGGTTCACATTCCCAAACAATGGAGCGCAAAATGTAGATTATTTCTGATAACAATAAAAAGAAACCGAGAAGAAGCGTAGCTTGGCTAAACTGACTTTAGACTGTGATACCAAGCTCAACCGCTTGATGTCTATGTACCATATGGTTTCAACAAATTGTTTATTTAATATAATAATCATAAACTTTAATTTTAAATTAATATGAACGTAAGTTAAATAAAATATAATAGTTATATCATTAGACACTATCCAAACACGGGCCGGAAGTTAATTGCTTAATATACTTTTACTATTTGTCTATTTTTCTTATTTTTGAAGAAAGTTCTCAAAGAAACTAGAGTCTCTCGAGAAAAGAAACCGGATCTTCTGAGCGACACAAATGTCCTCTGGTATAACTTCATCAAGACGTAAGTGTGCTCGTGTGACACAATAACAAGAAAAGACAACATCACAGACACATCAACACATGCAACAACATCTCAAGCTGTCATCACCTCACCGTGTTTGTCACGCAACATTCACAAGCGAATAGATCACTCCTTTTAATTACTTTGGAAATTCAGAGATCGCCTCACACCTTCCAGTAGTCATGAGTGGGACGCTCAGGGAAACACTTTCATAACCGATCAGATCTCATCCCCCATTGACTCTCATAATATTTATTTTCCCTACTATGGCAGTAAATGGGGGACGAGATCTGCTCAGTTACTGACATTCTTCCAAATATCTTCTTTTGTGTTCAGCAGAACAAAGATATGTAACAATCTGGAACAATCTGAGGGCGAGTAAAATGACTGTAAAATCGCTGTGAGTGGGGACAGAAAGATTAAAGGTTTTGTTGAGACTTTTCCGCATGGTTTGAGTTTAAGAGACATTTCATTCACCACTCACATAAATATGAAGTCGCTAAAGTGGGTCAGTACTTCAAAATAAAAGGGAATGAGTCAACAGCTGATACTGTCATGATATTTCTAATGGAAACCATTAGATTTGTTTGTGTGTTGGTTTGATAATAATGCGGTTTGGACGGACAGAAAATGTTCATAGTGGGTTCTGTATTTGTTGTGTTTGGGTTTTGTCGTTGAAACCGTCGTGTTTATAAATACTGTATTTGAAGAACATTGTAGCTTTTTTGCTCTACAGTTCAGATTTTGTGTTTTCTTTCTTGGCATCTACCTGCTGTGTTGATATTGTGGGTTATGTCATGTGTTTTGACCTTTTCTTTGCTCGGTCCGCTCCAGGTAATTTCTCAGATCTTTGGCTGCGTGTGGCAGTACAGGATTGCTCACAGACTTCTTGGAGGGCTTCCAAAGTAATGGATGGTTTACTCAGGCGTAATTGCTCTTTCAAAGACGCTGTTTCCCTCGGGCGCTGCTGCACAACTAGTTAAGGAACTTTTCCCTCATATCAATTTGGAGTAAATGCGCTGTCATACTTGATGCCCGATTCGACGAGTCTTTTTAATGAGTGTGTCAAATTGATTTGCGATGCTTTAGTTAATCACCGTCACCGATGGGGAGAAAATGACTTTGTTTGGCAAAAAACTGAGAGATAATATTGTAAACCATATCAGGAATACTGTAAAGTTTGTAAATGTTACTGTTAAAATCGTTACACAATGGCAAGAAAATTAATAGTTATCCATTTTCTTTGAGCCATCTTTTGACACGTTCATAAAAGAAGTGTAACAATGGTATATTGGCATTAACCGTGATTATTGATATACAGTAATGTCAATACTAAAGGTGTGATAATGTTGTAAATAATTCAGTATCCGTATGTTGTTGAGTTTTCAATAGGTGGTGTTTCTGACACGTGAAAAACTCGACACTCATATTTGAATGATTCAACATTCAAGAGAGTCCTGCAGGGATGGATGACGTATTTTTGTATGCAAACCGCTTTCATTGTCCCAAAGTCGATGGGTTTATGTTAAATGCTTAAAATGAAGTCTGTTGTAAACAAAACCTCTTAAAGGTTTATTCAAAGCTTTATCGTGTCTAAAAAAGGACGGTTGCTAACCAGTTTCTAAAACCGACTAGACTACATCTTTTGGCGAAGGCATCACACGTAAAAATCACAAATCTCTAAAAACATGGAGGGATATTCATTTAACAGGGAGTAACCAGTGCACACGTTTTAATAAACTTTGAAAAACTATTATGTTAATCTGTAAAGACAAAATGTTTGAGTTTATTGTTTGCGATCTTCCAAAAGTCTATGGGAAAAATACATTGGCTTTCGGTCGAGAGGAAACTGGTGTGGCACAAACACTGAGCACTATTTTATTTCAATTGAATAAATATTGCATTAATATCATAATTGTGAATTATTTTGGCCGATATAACCGTGAAGATCAGATTTTGTGACGGCCCTAGTTCATATAATGTTTGCATTTGCTATCGCCATGAGTGAGACAACACAAATATCATCGAACTCATTGACTCAATCAATTGCTTACAGACATGTGTAAATACAGGAAAGCATTTTAGTTAACAGTCATAGATTCTCTTTTGAATTTCCTATGAGGGAGTAAAAATCGGCTCATGAAACAGACATGTTTTCTGTACCACGCAGAGGACACACAGTCATACATCAAACTGCACTGAGTGTTGCAAACAAGATGCTGCATACAGTGAGATCACGGAGCTGATGTGACGTGCTGGAAAAGCTCTGCTCAACCCCTGTGTGTGTGTGTGCCTCCTGCACTCTCTCTCTCTCTCTCTCTCTCTGTCTCTCTCTCTCTCTCTCTCTCTCTCTCTCTCTCTCTCTCTCTCTCTCTCTCTCTCTCTCTCTCTCTCTCTCTCTCTCTCTCTCTCTCTCTCTCTCTCTCTCTCTCTCTCTGTCTCTCTCTGTCTCTCTCTGTCTCTCTTTCTCTCTCTGTCTCTCTCTCTGTCTCTCTCTCTCTCTCTCTCTCTCTCTCTCTCTCTCTCTCTCTCTCTCTCTCTCTCTCTCTCTCTCTCTCTGTCTCTCTGTCTCTCTGTCTCTCTCTGTCTCTCTCTCTCTGTCTCTCTTTCTCTCTCTCTCTCTCTGTCTCTCTCTCTCTCTCTCTCTCTCTCTCTCTGTCTGTCTCTCTTTCTCTCTCTCTCATCTGAAGCTCCACCGGTTTCCTGTTTTCCCATCACATATCCTCTTATCTGTCTCCACATCATACAACAATTGGCATTCTGTACTAATTATCTCACCATCAGTGTCTGTCAACCCAACGGCATGTGTCCAAGCGCATCGCCGAACTCTGCAAAGTTTTGCGGCCCCTTTGATCATCGGCAGCGGCACCTTTCGTGTCCACCCCCTGGCCCGCACCCCCAGCTGGCGTCTGACCGCTCTTTCTCCCGCTGTTGAGATTGTATAAAGCAGCAGAAAGCTGTTTCCTGTTATTAACGTGTGGCTCGTGTGATAAATGACAGCGGGGCGACGGCGACAGCTCACCTGTGGCCCGCACCCGCTCAGCATTAGGTTGCATTTAAAGCACGGCGCACCAAAAGAAACCAGGAGCGCTTCTCTGATGAATAATGATTGACTGCCTATGAAAGATCTGCGTCAGTCGTAGCTGCAGATTTTCTGAACTGTGCCGCAGGCAATTACTTTGTTTTTATATTAAAAAAGCGGAGGAGGGAGGGAGAGTTGTGTGCTGGAAATGTGGGAAAAGATCACAGTGCCATCTAGTGGTGGCCGGAGGAGGTGGCGCTTGTTTACAGGAGATGTAGCCTAATTAAATTTCCCCATTAGCTCAGCTTGAGGATTTTTTAACGTAAAAAAAGCACAGCGTGGGTGGTAAGCGAAGCGAGGTTAGCTATAAAGAACGTCTACACTTTATATATTGCCAACAGTGGGGCAACTGCTTTATTTCACAGTTTATCAAAGCAGCGGTCGTTTCTCGGAGACAAACAATACCTCAGCCAGCTTTCAAAGGTTAATGAGGGGAACCTTACACCGTATTTCCATCCAACAGGCTGATTTTTAAAGGCGCGGAGTCAACCTTGTCCTCTTGTCATATTCCTCTAGTGTAAACATGGCGGAGCGTTACAGATTTGATGCAGAAATCAATCAAGGATCCCTTTATGGATTCCCCTACGCCTTCCACAGAACATTCATCTCGGCGTTGGCTGGGATTTGCGAGGGCTAAAAATACCCCGGCTTCAAGAGCCAACAATGCAGGCTAGGAAATCTACTTTGCACTGGGATCAATAGGTACGGGTTTTCTGTCAAGCGTGCCTGCGATCTCTTTAGTC
The DNA here is from genome assembly GCF_947034865.1 of Barbatula barbatula. Lineage (NCBI taxonomy): Eukaryota > Metazoa > Chordata > Actinopteri > Cypriniformes > Nemacheilidae > Barbatula > Barbatula barbatula. The sequence goes on along the minus strand of NC_136771.1, from coordinate 393,837 downwards.
ATTCGGGCCGGCCGCAGAGTTCACTTCCCTCTGCACTGACACCTTTGTATTGCAGCAATTTCTAATTTCACAATGTTTTGCTAGGAGGATTAGCCATTCCGTTACATGCCGCCTTTTTTCTTTGGAGCGGGCTCAGGGAGCAAATCTGTTTCCGTAAGGGAAAGGGTTTTGAGAAATGCAATTTATTCCTCTTGCTTTGAGGCCTGATTTATTTCATATCACGGACTAAGGCGAAACCAAAGAACTTACCTGGCCGGTTGAAAGAAGGTGAATTGGAGAAGCTTATCTCTGAGGTGCACTTAGTGCCGGGTAGTGCCATTGTAAAGGCAGATTAGGGTATTCGCAGAATGTCAATATGCGATGAGGAAGCGTGTGTGAGTCAGCACATGTAGTGAGAGCTGGTATTGAGTTAGAGGAAGTGATGATTCACAACCCGACGTCGGTGAGGTATCATCTCTGCTTATAGACTGGCAGACCTCCTGACGCTCAGGAGCAATAAACAGACTTTAGAAAGACCCCTGAAGATTCTGTTGTACCCTGAGTGAATTACACTGTAATCCTGGTGTACTGTGATCTATGCCGCGGTATTGAGCGCGTGTGGTATTCATATGGAAATACCTGTCAGAAACATGACTTGGCTTACAAGCAAAGGCAAAACTGATCATATCTGAAATAGTGACGTATGATGATGTTCTTAATTGTTCTCCACCTCCTCGCTCTTGAATCTTTGAGTGTGATTTGTTGTCCAAAATCGAGTAAACACAAAAGTAAACTAAATTAAAAGTGAATTTGACTGATGGCATCATTTGGTTATTTCATTAACATGGATATCACGGTATATCATTGTCAAGAATTCTGGGGCAACGATAATCATGTGGCGAACATCTGATATTGTGACAGCCCTAATATTGACCAGTTTTCCATTTTACGTATATAAATGTACTCTTATTTATTTATGATATTTCATTTTGCAAGCCGGGGCTTGAGTCCGAGATCACAAACACAATTGAGGACAAATGAATGGACCTCGGTCTTGTGAAATATTTATAAACAATATACCCCAACAGTCCCCTGCTACTTCAGAACACATGCGGTTCACAATGTTTTCTCAGGTACATATTTAATCTCAGACTCTAAAGGGCCGATAACTATTAAAGTGTTCATATCATATATGGATACCTGCCAAACAAATGTGAAAATAGATATGGTGTGGCAGCAGAAAAGTGAAAAACTAAAAATGAAGATAAAGATAAATCTCTCTTGTCCTGTTTTATATGAATAAAGTGGTTTATAATATAAAACAATATTTTCACAGGTTTTTTTCTTTTGTCCGCCATAGGACACAACGGTAAATTCCAGAATCAGAATTTGCTTTATTGGCTAAGTGTGAGCAAGCACATGGGGTTTTTATAAGCTCTTGGTACATAATGAACATATACACATGACATGAGAACAGGAAGAATAAGTAAGTAAAAAATAGGTAGTACAAATGAAAAATGTAAATAAAATAATAATGTTGAATACAATTGTCAACGAACCATGCATGCATGTGTCACATATGTGTGTGTGTGTATACAGTATATATCAATGTGTGTTATAAAATAAGAAAACATTTCAACATAATTTTGTTCTCAATTAATCGATCATTAAATGAAAATGTGTAATGTGTATTAATTTTCTCCATGGCTGTTAACAGTCGTGAAAAAGACTAAGAGACCATTTCAAAGCACCATTTCAGTTTTGTAAATGTTTTATTTCTAGGTTTGTGTTTAGGTAAAATAATCAATTTGTGTCATGTTTCATTCTGTGAACAACTAACAATATTTATCTGAAATTGTAAATGAAAACAGGAGAAACAGGTGAAAATACAAGAGCAGACTATACTCTGTATAGTTTCAGACCTCAAATACTGCAAAGGAGACAAGTTCAGAGTCACATTTCAGGATTCAGTTACATGAATTTCTGAAAAATAAAGAAATAAATGTTTTTATGTGATAATCTGTATTTTCTCACAGTCTTTCACATTGCTGCTGGATGAAATGATGTCACTCCTGAGGTTTGATTGTGTTCAAATTAAAAGAATATTTCGTATATTTTATCTTTATAGTTTGATCTTGGTGCACCTCATAGCTCGCTGCTTAAGAAACACACCATTCTCGCACTTACAGTGTCTTTGTCCCCAAACTGTGACTACAAGACCTATGGAGAGCTAAAATGATCTATTATTCTTCAATCTACAGGGAGTTGAAAGCGATGAGCAAGTAAAAATGGCCAGTCGCTCTTTGCATAATTCAAGCGCTCTCCCAAAAAATGAACTAATGATCTCATCAGGCTGCTATTGTGTACACTAACCGTGTAAAATACACCCGAGCAAATGCTCTCCAACTAAAACACAAATGCTCATTGTATTGTGACGCTGGGAATTAAAGGTTTGCGGGACATCGTACGACGTGGCACATTGCGCATTTTCACGGCTAGCGGGTACGTACAATAACCGTAGCGCTGTGCTAATAACCTGCTAACGTTGCCTGGATATTATTGCAGTAATTGCATGTTTAACTGCGAAGGCCAAGTATGTTTTTTTTAGTGGTGTGTGCCATTTTTTTTATCTGCAATGCATTTGCCACCCCCAGATTCCCCGCCACCTATCCCACCCACGTTCACAAATGCACTGGGTTTGTGTTGTAAATACAGGACTGTTTTAAAAAGGAGAGATTTGGAAACACGTGTGTTTGAGAAAACTCATGGGTGAGTCACATGAACCATTCATTAAAGGTGGAATTGTTCATTCTGCGTATGCCACCACGTGCAATCATACAGCAAACATCTCCATAGATCATGAATCTACTGTAAAAGCTTTTGGAGTGCACTTCTGAGTAGCCGCTTCAAAGCCTTTCTATATGACAGCTGCTAGGCTTCATGAAGCATTACAGACAGCCCTGACTCTCTTCACATCTCAACCCCGGGAATAATTGTCAATGCACCAGTCGTGAGATTCCTACATCTGAAGTTCCCTGCCTTCTCTTCTTATCTCTGGAGAACTTGGCAGTGCGCTTGACTCTTTCTTTTTAAGGGATTTGGTGGCAAGTGGATAATTGAGTGATCGAGTAACCTCTCGAAGGAAACCAATTAATGGCATTCGCCGCCCTGCCATTTCAACCGAGTTTATTACACCGGCCGATATGTTAAATATTAATGCGAAGCCCAGCGTGACTCTGAGGGGTTCATTTAGTTTTATTCTTACATCGGTGGGTTAGGAAAAAGAAACACCTGGTTCTGGCATTCAGATTTTGTGCCTGCATAAATATTTACGTTTGTAACATAAAAACGGCTTTCTGTATCGTTTAATTATGGTAAAGTAAACAGTGTAAATTTGGAGTCCATGCAGTACTGTAGAAATATGTGATGTTGTGGCCATTTTTATGATCTGGGTCCTGATAACATCAGAGGAGAAATTCCACAATTCCAGGTTTTATGAATAGCAATCCCAGAATGCATTGCTTTGTTTGTTTCTTTCCAAGATGGCAGAGAAAGTTCTACGTATATTCCCAACAAAATATTAGGCGGGCAAAAACGTGACTATTTGACGAATTCGTATGAATTAGTTTTTTCACGCCAGTGATGTGAGGGGCAGGCTTGGGAGTGGGGTTTCACTCTTGTTTTTTATATAGTAATCATGTTTTTGTAGGATTCACAGCGTGAAAAAAGCCATCCCCGTAAAATAGTTGCTGTGAGATCAGGTTTGATATTACACTTATAAATTACATGAATCAATTCATACCAAATAAATAGTCAGACATTAAACCCAAGATTTGACATGTTTTTGGTATGTACTTTTTTATAATGCATGAAAACAGATCATGCACAAAACACATACGTCGTCACACTTTTAGTACTTTAACTGTTCAATTTCGAGACATTTCACAGTACTGCTTTGAGACGACTGGTAACAAGTCATTCCCCGGTCGCTGCTTACATGCGGTTTTAAAGGGGAAAAAGTCACGCGAAGCAGGCTGGTCAAAAATAATTTATTTCATCGTCAAATAGGAACTAGAGAAATGAGAAGAATGAAATTGAGGTGGGAAAGTTCTGCCCCTGAAGCCATGAACAAATGGAGAGTCAGATAGAGGCACCAACACACATACACAAGCACGCAGGGAGCAAATTGCCTGATGCATTGAATGAATACTACAGCAAATAAAGACTTCTGAAGTTATTTTTGTCGTTCAGATGTTTTCTGTTGCGTTTTCGGACATATTTGTGCATTGGTCCATAGATGGGTACACAACTGACAATATTCTCCAGATGTAATGTAAGTGAACCAAAAATACGGTATAACACTGTACTAGTGTTTTGGATATTAAATGATTGTGAATTGAAATAATGCATATTATTCTTTGTGTGAGAGTCATTATTCTATTCAATTGTATAAAAGCGGTGTCGCACAAGCTGTTACGGTCATATATCAGCAAACGCAAAAGCAGACAATGAAGTAAATGATATCTTCTATATGATCTAAACGTGTCGGTGACAGGCCTGTTCACTAGATCTAGCTCAAATTCAGTGCTTCACGATTCATATTCTGGGTGAATATGGGAGAACAGTAGCGATGGCACTAACATAGCATTGTTGTCAAAAGACGAGGAGCCTGATAATAAAAAGTTGATGAAAGAATAAACTGAGAGGATAATGAGTAAGAAGCTGTAATGAGACACAGGTACAGGTCTCGTCTCTGCTCTCTCTGTCCTTCAGGGCGTCACCTCATTACAGCACACAACCGCTGCTTTACCTGTCAACTGCTGAATACATGTTTGTGTTCTAAATGTCATTGTAATATAGAAATGAATGCTGATACTATTTGACATTCATAGGACCGCATGCAAAGCAAATCTGCTGGATTGTTGAATCCTCGTCCAGTAATCTGAGTCAGGCGTTGTAAAAGCCCTTAACAAACCTCGACCCATGTCATCAAAGACCCTTCTGTCTGCCGTACGAGTAACAAACACGAAGAAATCTAAGTTCAGAAACCGAGAAAGACAAAAAGAGAAACTGAATATTTATTGCATGCAGGAAAATACATGGCGGGAAAGTTTATGTCTGGGAAATGTGTGCAACTTTGTGAGACTTGTATGGTGAAGTCTAGCAAAGTCGTGTTTACATTTCGTCGTCCCGAACTCACTCAAGTTCCATTTTGTGTCATTTTGTGCTTTAAGAAGAGAGAACGAAAAAAAGATAGAGTTTGGGGAGAACTTGAGAATACAGAAGCCAACTGAAGCCATAGAGTTTCTAAAGCCGGTTCTGTGTAGCACTGGGACACGGGCATTTCCAGCAAAAACGCAGATCCTTCAAATGCAGATAAGCTCATTATAGAATAAACTTTATTTAACAGTCAGCATTATTTGCCTGGTGCAATTACCGTCGTGAAACAGAATTGTGTCTAAATGTGAGCAATTACTCCTGATCATTTCATTTCCATCCTCACTGTAATTATTAAACCCATTAAAGCCCGATTCCGTCAGTCCTCCCATCCCCTGCTGTTTATTTGTATCCGTTTCATCATCCACAAAACTAATAACATCCATTGAATGAGGCATGACCAAAGCATCACATTGGGTTTGACGGTGTGAAGAATGCTGAAATATCGGTCTGTTGTTTTGCATGAAGTGGGTGCATGAGGGATGTTCAGAAAGGTGATTGTTATGCAGAATCGTGAGGATGGTTTTGCCATCGGCTGGAACACAATAGTACAATAAATCACATACGTACAGTCGGCTGGCAGACTTGGAGAATCTTAGAACTGAATGTATTCATACCTCAGGAGAAACCAATGCGATGTCATCAGGTTGACAATGTCAGGTGTGACTGTTGATTACTTAAAGGGACAGTTCACCCAAAAAAAAAAGATCTGACATCAGTTTGTCGAGCAGCTTCTTGAGATCTCACCCTGCTCTGATCTATTCTGATCTCTGATTCTGATTGGCTGATTTTTCGTGGTATATTTTTCATATGAATTTATGAAAAAAAAAAATTTTGAAATAGAGGACTTGAGGATGACTTCAGAAAAAGCAGCAAACAAGAGTCTTGAATGCTCTAGGGCTTCCTTCAATCATTCGCTATAAGTCGCTATGGACAAAAGGGTCTAAATGTAAATATTACATTTTTTATGTTTCATTTCTATGATATTATATTCCAAACCTGTATGACTGACTTCCTTCTGCAGAACACAAAAGAAGATATTTTGAAGAATGCTGGTAACCAACCGACCAACCCGGCTCCCCATTGACTTCCATTATATGAACACAAAACAGCAGAGACATTTCTCACAAAATCTTCTTTTGTTGTCCTGAAAAAGGAGTCATATTCAGGTTCTGAAATGACATGAGGGTGACATTCACACATTTACTGTATGTGTCTTATTTACAACACCCTTTCCTTTCATTCCAAGTTCAGCTTTTACTGATATGAAGGCAGGGTCACAGTCCGTAATATCAGATCTTTACTGTCTCTACTGTAAGTCCCGTTGGTGCGTTTCTCTTCCCACTCAGTATTGAATCCTAATATCTCCCTCATTTTCTCCCTTCCCCTGCTCTCCTCATTCCTCCTCCATTTCATTTCATAACCTTTGGATGCGCGTCGAGTTGTAAGCGTCTGCAAACATCTCTTCCTCCAGACTGTCTGATGAGATATCGATCAGTCTGCAGCCGTACGCTCCTCTCATGCACTGTAAGATTCTTTCCTCTGAAAATAAACATGGTAAGTTTCGCAGTCCTTTTCTGTCTGCCTTAAAAGCGCACCTCAAGCACATGATTGAAGATGACTAGAGCCGCTTTAGATCTGTGGCAGAGGAGTGTGATGGCGCCCCCTGATGGTCAGGGGACGTCGGTACCGTGTTAGGTCATCTCTTCTCTTGTGCTGAAACTCTGCTGTTCTTTCTGTCAGAGACGCTGTAATATACTTGATGTTAGGAGACTTTCATAAATAAATAGCACGTAAGGTGCAATCATCTTCTATGGATTTCCATTTCACTTTCAGCCCGCGATGTGACAGGTCCTTTGTTATCAGAATAGCTTTTTAGTCCTGAAGAACTCCCTCGGTAGTACTCACTCCCTATCATTTCATATTCCAGCGTTCGCTTTTCTATATGAGGTGCACGATTTATCATTCGCTAGACTATCACATACACTTTAATTGTGAGATTCAGGTGTACGTTCCTCGAGCGGAAAAAAAGAAACGACGCTGTGAGAACTATTCTATTCCTGAGGCTATGAGAAAATGGAGGAGAAATATAAAGAAGCGAACGCACGGAAAATGATCTGGATGGTGTCAATTAAGTTCACCGCTTATTCTGAGCTCCCGGCGAAGTCTGTCTGCATTTTTATCTTCCACCCCATAATCATTTTATTGTGTCAGAATGCCGGCGGCGGTAACATTTGGTCATTTGCATGTGAACTGGAGAGCTCTGTGACCTTCATTGTGTTTCCTCTTATTGGGGCTATTTAACCACTTGTTTGCACAAAGCTGGGGTCAAGACCGAGTCTGAGCTGAGCTTTAACCACAGACTGAGAATTCAGATTCAATAGGCATACGGTGACCATTATGGGTAAGAAATGGGTTTAGTCTTGTCATTTCCACTCAATGGGTGATCAGACCAAGGGTGGTTCAAATGTGGGTTGAAAAGGAATGAATGAAATTCATGAAGATTATGGAGGTGTAAGATAATTGTAGATGGTCGAGGTGAAATAATCTGGATTTCGGATCATTTGAGTTGATATTGAGATCTTCACTAATATTGACTTTTGATTGCAGATCTGACAGATCTGAGATCGGTGTGACACATTGTTGACGTCTCTTCTCAAACTCTCATGACCGACACGTTTCTTACAAAATGTGAGTGTCGAGAGGTCAGAGAATGTGTGTCACGGTCGTCCCCGGGGCTCATGTGGAGGTGTAGTGATTTATTCACTCTGTGGTTTTGGGTCTTAAAGAGATCGACCTCATCTCCACCTCACGCAAAGACATTCCCTTTGAATTGTATACATTATGAAGCGAGTACACCACACGAGTCCGAGCCGTCGCTGGACCCCTCAAGAAGGACAAACGCTGAGGGTCCTGGTGGTCTTTTGGAAGAAGAGGTGGGACATGTGATCAGGACTTGCAGTCTAAGCTTTTGATTCTGTCACGGGATTTCAACAGAGATGGAAATCAATGCGTCTCGCAGTCCATCCCACTCCTGGACTCTGAAGGATATGAAGAGATAAACCCTGAGCAGATACGATGTGTTTTCGGCCTGTCATTCAGGCCACGACTTAATTGAAGATATTATATAGCGATAACTCTGAACTGTGACATGATTGGAAATTCGGACGATTGAAAAGCTTAAGGAGCGTTTGGGGAATACAAAAAACGGCCCTTTTAAAACGGATCTTTCTTTTTAAAATATGACAGGTGATATGAGACAGAATTTCCTTTCAGTACGGGAATGGTCTGTACAATAAAATGATCATCGAAGTGGTCCATATACTGTCCACTTATGGATAACAGAGATGAAAATAGCTCTCGTTTACTAATAATTGTGTACTTGGACTGCAAAAAAAAAATAAAAGAGGGCAAAGATGCACAACCAACATATATATTTATATTGGTACTTTTCTAAAAGCTTTGCTAACATAAGAGACATGATGAACCCACATTACAGAATATACTGTAGGACTGGGTTGAGTGCTTTTACTCAAATGATTTCAAGTCTTAACAGGATTGGACCGTGAACAAATCAAAGAGCTTTCGCAAGCGAGGATTTCATTTTGCAGATGTTATTTTAGATGGAAAACTTTGGCAGCGTCCGGCATCGGGAGTCCATAAGCACAGACTTAAGAAGAACATAAAAAGATGGGCTGAATAGAAATTGAAAGTCTTTATTAGAACCTCTGTTTTGTTTCTCACGCAACAAAGCCGGAAAGCAGCAGAAAGCCACGGCAGGGCACCTCCACTTTCATACAGATCATTATTAGTCGGAACAGCGCGGGGTCAACAGTGTTATAATGGCTGCCGACTTCTTGTGTGTCAAATGAGAGCACTATCCCATGACCTTTGACCCCCGTGGCTCTTGCACCTGTGAGGATGATTGGGAAATCCCTGCTATACACCCATTAAAAGACTCTTTCAACAGGACTGAGCTTTAGTTTCTCAGGGACTCCATACTTCAGCAATGAAGTGGTTTCGTCCACCTGGAAGCCAACATAAATGGCTACTGATGGGGACCGTTGGTTTCAAATAAAACGTACTCTGAATTGATGTCGAGGTGTAGGAACAGCGGATGCATGTTGTTTCAAAGTTCAAATTCAAGGTTAAATGCATAATGGCAAGTGTGTGATGTTAATGATGCTTTTGGATCACAATTTTAAGTATGAATATTTCATGTAGTCACTTGATCTTTTGATCAATGTGTGTGTTTATTTGAGATTCCACCCGATGACGTGTGTTGCTAACACAATGCTCTACCATTGAATTACAGTATGACAAAATGATTTAAAACATTCATTACCCAAAAAGATTATGGAAAATGAAGTAATATAAGTAAATAATAACATATGTGATTTGTCAATGAATGTATTTAAAACATGACCAAGCATCAGCCATTAAACTGTGCTGTTTGACTAGTTCTGTTCTTAAAAGGATAGACATTCCAATTCTTTCTTTTTATTCACCCTCTTGTCATAATCCTATACATTTATACATACTGTAGGTATGTGCAATCCCCTGGGATCTAATCTACAACCTTGGGTTGTTAACGCAACGCTCTTACCACTGAGATACAGGAGAGACATTTAACAGAACGTCGCTTACCAAACAACCCTAAACTCCATTGACTTCCATTGCAGAACATGAAAATATCTTCTGTTGAAGACTCACATACAGGTTTACAAACACATGAGCGAGAAGAAATGATAACCGAATTGTATTTTGGGGTGAACGATAAACAGTGTGATTTTCTTCAGATGACAGAACGTGGCATCTGTCTATTTCAACAATATTGCTGAGGAATGATAATAATCATGATTACAATCGCTTTTAATTGCAAACTGCTGTGCGAGGAAATGATCCAACACTGTTATGCCAGAATCCTGCGATGTTCTTACTAGTCGCTAATGAAACCAATAGTTGTTAATGTTGAGATGATGGGCCTCTTGATCTGTTTTACAGCGTATTCATATTCTGCCTTGGTACACACAGAGACTTGTGATGTAATTGAATGTGTAAATCAACTACAGAGCAGAAATGGAAATGTTTATCATGTGCGGCACAGTGGCGTGTGCCTTTGGGCTGTTTCGCTTCCGTATTAATTGGATTGTTGGAATCTTACATTACATTACAGGATGTCAACTTATTTTAGTCTTTTGATGAGTTTTTAAGTCGTTTCCCATGAAACGCTGGAAATATATTGGTCAAGATAAATGCGACTAATTTATTCTGGAAATAATATCTTGAAGTCTTAAATAAGTGAAACCAATTCTGCAAACCATTCTACAAAGCGTCGATCTGTTTCTTTCGTAAGCATTGTGGTGCAATGGAAAAGCAGTAGACAGATGTCGAGCAGATGTGTACTTGGACAAATCCATCCATCTTTAGTGCTCTTAGCAACAAGTGAAGTAAACTAGACGTGATGCATGAACGTGCTGGCATTTATATGACGTTTTACCTGGAATGGAGGGGATTTGGATGAAATTTTTAAGGAGGGATTCAGAGTTTTAGAAGCTGTTTTCATCAGACGTGATGTGCGTTCGTCACAGGCGCCAACCGCTGAATGTTCGATTTGAATCTGAATACAGATTTGAAAGAGGACCGAGATGAAAGTCTGGTAATGCCTGTGCCAGACAGCATTATACTTCCATCTGTTTTTGAGCTGTACTGAGAATAACAGCTTTGAGGTGTAAGTTATCGGTTCTTTAAAACAGATAAGCTGCCTGGATTGTCATGTATGGATCTGATGTACTGACAGGTCTTACCGTGCTGTTATAATGATCAGAGATGAACTGAAGCGCTCTCAGCAATAAAACAGGACTTACCACTGATGGCTTTTTCCTATTATGAAAGTTCTCATGCTAGGAGAATCTGTTCAACACAAATTCACTTTACTTGGTTGTGTTGTTGCACTAAACCATACAGTTTGAAAAAGATGTGTTGTGTATAACTCAGTAGGACGTGAAGAACTTGTTTCTCAGTGATGGATATCAATTGTTAGTCACCTTTTATGTTGGTCATTGGGTTTTGCAAATATCTAACCAATGAAAAGTATTGACAGTATTTCCTAAAAGAATGCTTATTTGGACATTGAATTAAGGAAAGTGAATACAATGAGAGCTTGTAGTGTTTGTAGCACTTTTGTTTGATCATAATTGATGCATTTTAGTTTTTATGGTCAAAATAACTTAGTAGCTCAATTGCTTAAAGGTTCTCAGATCAATAACACATCATTTACACTTTTGCTGTGTACAGGATCATCAACTTTTCTTCTGGTCTGAAACAAACCTGTGCAATATTTTCTGACCCACCCGCTGGAGTTGTTGAAGAAAGCAATGAAGGTGGGCCAAATGAATCTAGCAGGCCATTGTTGCGTAACAGCGTCTTCACGTCATTCCACCAAAATTCCTTTTCCCCACCAGCTGCCAGTGTTCATATCCACTCCACGGGGAAGAAATCTTCCTTCCTTCCTTTTTTCATCTCCCCCTCGGTGAATTTGCAAGGACGTCCTGTGAATGAACGCATTAAACGGCCCTCTTGACTGATCAAGCGCTCTTAATGTTTTCCCTCTGTTGCTTTCTTTAAGCAAACAATACAACAAAGACACAGAGAGCGCATGTTTGGATTACATTTATGATGTTTTAAAATGTACTGTAACCTAAACGATGGGTTTTTTATAATGCAAAATAAAAGGGTTTCGGAAATGTCAATAGGACATAAAAAAACTAAAGCAGACTGCACCATTAGCTGGACCTTTTTTTATTTAAAATCTTTGTTCATGGAATGTTGCATTGGTTTTAACGCAACAACGATTACAAACAGTTTAACACAATTTAAAAACTGTATGATTTACTTTCTTCTGCAGAACACAAAAGAAGACATTTTGAAAAGTGATGGCAACAGAACACCGTCTGTCCCTATTGACTTGCATTGGTTTTGTGTCCATACAACAGAAGTCAATGGGGACCGACGTTTTTGGTTTCCAACATCTTTTTTGAAAATGTCTTGCAGAAGAGACAAAATCACACTGGTTAAAATGACAACAGGATGAGTAAATGATGAATTTTCATGTTAAAGGTGAACCATTCTTTGGATTGGATTCAATTTATTGTCATTACACACATACACGTACAGTGCAATGAAATGTATGGGGTATGTCACTCAAATGTTCATAAATGTAATTCTTCTGTGGTGGGTTTCACATAAATCTTGAAAATGATGTTTATGAATGTAGAAAACAATATTGCTTATTGAAAAGAGGAAACGAGAGGAAAAGCCACATTCATATCTATTCAAAAGACTTGCTGAATCCCATAAAGAGATTTGATCATATTCACAGGTTTATGCAGATGACATGTTGAGAATCACAGCTTTAAATGAAACCTTTTGTAATTGAAGCTATTATACAATAGATTTTACTTTAAGTGCAGCCCGTCAATCTGATTGGCTGAGAGGTGGAACAAACGATGATGCTGGACTGTTGGAACAAGCTCTTGCTCGTCTGATATTGCTTTACTAAACCAAATGTGTTGATATACAGTACGTAAGATATTGTAGGTGGTCGTTAAAACATTGCTGTGTGGTTGCTAGGCTCTTTGACTGGTTGCTAAGTGATTGGTCTTTATGTGATAACCTGTTTGCTAGATTCCTTTAATGTCAGTCTGCATGGCTTTTGACTTACTGTAAATCTGCGGTCACAAGTGATAGCACACAATTTAGGTTTCATATATTGTTTTTGTACAAACTGACTATTGCAGTCCACAAATATGAATCACGAATAAAACAAATGTCCAATCGCAGTGTTAGACTTGACTAAAGCTTTAAAGAGAGCAGTTAAAGATCCAGCTGTCCTCAAAATGAAAAAAGCGAGAAGCATTTTGTGTGATTCTGACAGAACACGAGAAATGAAGAAAGGAGAACTTGATAAAGAAAAGAGCAGGGAAACAACATCACCCGCCCCGTACAGCCGGCGTTTTCACGAAAACCCCTCGCATTCATGCACTAAATTTGGCAGATGCGATTTTTTTAATCCATTTTTTATATCTTGGAACGTTGAAAAGCAAATAAGGTAAAGATAAGTAACCAAATAAAGATGTTCTCCTCTGAAGACGATATACAACTATAAATAAGAGTGAGCAGAGAGATGAAATGCTAATCTAGCGGAGAGCAAACGCGCAGCATGCTAATGCGCCCGCGCTTCTCTGGTTGCCGGGCAATAATGAACCCGCATTCGAATCTCACTTTTCTTGTTGCTGTTTTTTTGTATCCATTGCTCAATAAGTGTTACCACCAGAAGAAAGAGGGCCAGGCCGGTGGAGTTAAATGAAGTCGTACACCCGCCAGGCTTTACTAAGCATTCCACCCAAGCCGTTTGGCCATCAATCGGGCCTTTATGCTGGCTGTGGCCTCCTTCCACGCCGGATGCGCTCGGTGGCCTGCAGCTGTTGTGTGAGGCCTTGCAGGGGCTACGGACCTATAGCTGGCAGAAGCGTGAGCGCTGAGCGACGCCGGGGCCTGGGAAAGGTCCCGTCTCGCATGCTGTTTGATAATTAGCCTGGCGATGCGCTAAATTAGCACGCTAGTATTGTACGTGCAGATGCGGGAGGCTTTCTCTCTTCAATAATGTACATGAATATGTTTGTGGGAGGACATCGGACTGGAGATAGGAGAGATCATGTTGGTTTAAGGTGGTTAATGGGATTCTGTCCAACACTAATAGAAAGTGAAGCGTAAGGCCAAATAAAGGCAGAAGTCAAGACTATTTGTGTTGCGCTTTTCACAATAGCTACGTATCGTTTCAAAGCGTTTTACTGAAAACGGATGAGACATGGGTCAATGATAGATTGCATTTATTGTTAATGGATTTTAAGTCTCTAAATGACTGAATGATGCGTGTGATTTGGGTTAAGTTTAAGAGTTAAAAAAGGCGCACATTTCAAGACTTAAACACTGGTCCAGAAGTGTTTACGTCTTATAGATATTTGATTATAACATTTTGATTTGGTTATAAATGTTCTGTCGGTTGCATTTTGTTCAAAAATCTGAAAGGTTTCTTCTGGACCAGTGTTGTTTACGTCTTCTAGTAAACCTAATGCCTCAGCTTTCAATGGGGTTCACATGTAAAACATTCATCAGTCGCCGATCCTGTCATAAGAAGACTTCAAATCAATCGTCTAATAGTAACTTGACTTTGCGAGTTCAATAGAAAAGTGGAATAAAGTATGACAAAAGCAAAGTCACTAATAATGACTGAAGAGAAACTGATCCTACATCAAGAAAACCCCTTAACATGGTCATTTCAATTTCATTTAAGAAAATACTTTGATGTAATGCCCACAAAAAATAAGCCGTCTTCTATTTTTCATTTTTCATTTTTTCTTATTATTCTCCTACGTCTAAATCCTGCATGAGGTTTGTTCATAACCACCGCTCACGTCCATATTGATAAATGTTACGTTTTGCATGGAAATGGACTGGTGTTCTGTCGTTACTTTTTTAAAGGGACGGTGTACATAATGAAATAGATGGTTACCCAAAGTTAGCCCAAAAGTTAATTTTCAATGTAATTTAGTCCTTTTAAAACAAATGCATGCACACACACACACACACCTTCAGAATACAGAAGGAACAAACACCACAAAAGTAAAACAGCAGAAAGCCATATTCCTAAAACAAGGGGTCCCCGCGCTGTTTATAATGCATGAAACTTTGAATGAAGAAAACACTTTTGTCTTGAATGGTCATTAAAATGGTTTGGCTTGAAACACAGCAGTCGTCAGCGCAGCTGCCAGACACCGAGCGGAAGTTACCCATCATCATCTCTGTCTGGATTTGCATTCTACAGCCTCTCTTCTCTCTCTTGGCACTGGCGCTGTTCTTCCAGAGCAAGAATGCAAACACTTGCTCTTTGTCCGCTTGACAGCGACTTGATATCACAGGATGCGTGTGCTTCTTAACCTTGCCAGGGACGCCTTTATTTGGTGTGTAACGGGGTGAAATGGGCTTTGACCTGGTGTGCGATGATGAACCTTATCTATTTTACAGTGTGTGTTTTACAGACTTAGAATCGGGTTGATCTGTCACGTCTTGAATACCCTGCACAGCACTTTAGTCTAATGTGCTAAATAAATAATTGTTGTATTGTGTTGTATTGGTTTGACTATAAGGCTCAAGTAAGAGAATTCAGACAGAAATGCTGAGCTGGAGACGGGTTTTCATTTTAAAGGAAGGTAATGAAAGATGTTGGAACAAAATTAGACCAGTAGCAACAGAAAGCTTTTATAAGACATACTACGGATTTACTGTCGCTGTCGGTGGAAACCTTGTGTGTTCAAAACCACTACTTGTTTAAAAATCGATTAATACCATTAAAATACCATTAATAAATACACATATATATATATATATATATATATAAAGACTGATTAAAATCCTACAGATCATTTTTCGATAGTATCAGCTTAAAGAAAATGACGTTCTTGGCAGTAATAAACCGTAAGGTCACAGTTTTTCCCTGTGGAATTACTTTTTTTCCCCTGTTTTTTGTTTTCCATGTTTCCCTGTTATATTTTTTTATATTTTTACATTTATTCTATTCAAGTTATCAAATTATTTTATAATAACTTTATCTATCACTCTTTACGGTGTAAAATATGCTTTGGAGCAATAATAAAAAGCTCTATACAGTTCTGCTTTTTAATCTTGGTCCATTTATGTAATTTTCTTAAATCCAATGCAGAGCGGAAGAGGTTAATGTCTCCTTTTAGTACATATGTGACTGTCATTAGTAAAACCATTGGACAAATGTCTTTTTCCGGCCTCCAGAGGCCCGAGAGTCTGTGTGTGCTCTGCCCTAAAGGAAGGAGGCCAAGGAACAAGACTCTTTTTCTTCCAAACTTCCGAAATCCCAACAGTCCTCTGCTCGCCTCTGCCCTGAAGGCCCAAAGTGCTCTCCTGGGAGCTGAAGCATCGGCCTGAGCAGTTTCCCGTGAGCCTCATGGACCGCACCAAAAGAGTCTTGAGTGAGGGAGCACATGGCCATCTCTCCTGCGTCTTCTCCTCGAGATGTGGAGGAGAGAGAGAGAGCTTTATTTTGAGAATGTGCTCTCCAGAGCTAGCGAGTTAATGATGGGGAACCGGGCCTGAATTCCCCGAGCGAAGCAAAGCTGCTTTCAAGATGGGTTGGACTGATCGACTGCCAACGACGGAAAATACGGGGAGAGAGACGGTAAAAAAGATAGAGACAGTGAGACCGCTTTAGAAAGACTGGAAGCTTGTAAGTTTGGACCTAGAGGAAAATATGCAGAACATAAGACAGATGCTTGAGTGCTGGAAACTCACTTTAATTCATTACAAATCACAGCATGAAAATCTGTGTGTTGCTGTGAGCGAATGTCAAATGTGCAGTCTCTTGGCATTTGACTTTAAATGGTGCTTTTTCAAGCGTATTGATTGTAAATATTGTTTATTTAGATGTCCTTTTTACTTAACTTTTGTAGTGTAACTGTTTGTAGTGTATAGTTCATAAACTCCATGGGGATGAGACGACCAAATAACAATAGTAAAACGCTCTGATCTGCCAGACGGTCAAGAACTGTAAGACATAACATGTCTGTACGTAACAAAGTTAAAGCTAAAAATAAATGAGCTCTTAGTAAGGTTAGGAGTTTTTAAAATAGCGTGTTGACATCGATAATGTTGTTTCATTAAGTAAAAATGTGCTTTGACTTCCCTGATGGACTATTAAAAGCTATTAAAAGCATTGGAAGGGTCCAGAATATCACACTCAAAAGAAAGAAAACTGAATTAGACATGAATGAGATGAAGTTGAGAGCAGACTCAAGTCTCATGTGCGTCTCAGATGTTTCTCTTGAGAGTCATAAATGCATCTGTCGTGTTAGTTTGAGAAGAGACGTCATCAATGTGTCAAACTGAACTCGGATTATCAAGTCTTAAGTCTCAAAATGATTGAAGATATCAACTCAAATATTTCTCATCAAATCCACATTATTTGTCCTCTACAATCTACACTCTTACATACTTTTCAACAATTACAGTGTCATGTGTTTTATTTCTCTCTTGTGATTTTAGGAGAAACATCTGAGACTGAATGAAGTGCATTGATTTGTTTTTTTCAAGGCAAATAGACAGAATATATCCATATAAAGGCACAGCGGGTGCTCACAGTTATTGGCTCTGTCTCTAATGTGCTATGGCTGATTTACCAGATTACTGCCTGTTGAAAGTCGCTCTTGGTGAACGTGTTATAGTGACAAATGGCTGCTAAACGCAAACAGGCCTATGATGTTGTCTTAGTAATTATAGTATTTAAAGGGACTGTTCATTTAAGAATAAATATGTGATAAATTAACAGATTTTGTTGTTGTCATAAGTAAAGCAACAGGGGAAAAGAATGAAACAGCCCTCGATGGCAGTTCATAAGGTCACAGACATTGTTCGTACACAGCAAGTTAACAGTGAGAATAGATGAGCTCCTCTCCCATCCGTAAAGCATTCAACACCGTAAGCTTTGCATCCTTCAGAGTCATTGCATGTGAATGTCTCTCTCCTTTTTAAGGGCACTTGTAAAGAAAGAAATTCTGTCAGTTGAACAGTAACACAGCCGATACCCTATCGGCCCGCTTAGGAAGTTGTCCCATCAGAGACAATAGCGGCGACTCGATAAAATTCCTCTCAAAGACTCTAGGCAGGCATCTGACACTAAAATCTTTAGCCCGCTTCCATCCCTCAGGAAGGAAAACAAGGCCTTTTGAAAAGCGTCTTTACGATTGGAAAGCCCGAGCATCCTAACCAGTACACAGACTGCCAGAAATCTGATACGTCCTCATTGGGTGCCTTAACAAAGATCTATTGAGGCCTGGAGAGGACTGCAATTGTGGAAAAGAAGGGTCTCAAAAAAAAGAAAAAAACCTGAGGCCATGACAGGCATCCGGTAAGGGAATCATTTTGGCTCTGTCTTCTCTTAACATTCCCCCGGGTGGCTTGGAAGACGCCCAATAAAACAGGGCTGGCTATGTTTGTGCCTGAAGGGAAGAGTTATTATCGGGCCGACTACACCGAGTTGAAACCATCTCTACGGTTCAGGTCTTTAACCTCTGCGCTGATTAAGGTTATCCGAGCAATTTAGTGGAAGCGGTATCACATTATGGTAGACTTATGAGGTGGAAATTAAATTTCGCTCCGGGCTTATAAACTCTGGGGAGGACGAGATGTGGAAGTGGATGCACATGGGTGACTTCCTGTTGATTCTCGGAACCAAGGGCGTTTTTAGCCTAACAAGATGACGTTTTTATCAGGTTATCTGTAAGCGAATGTTCAGGCGCGTCGGTAAGTTACAGAAGGTCGTCCGTGGTCACTTTTTATGGTTTTATTCCGAAATAAATGTTCCTCAATAAACACACAATTATCACGAGCAGATGAATTCACAATAAAGATAATTACACCATTTCTTATAAATCAATAATAATGCTAGCAGTCACATAATTCTTTTATTTTGTTTATTTTGTTTTTCTCTTTGTTTTTTAGATGCTGGAACTGAATTATTTGCAGTATTATCATATGTATATATTTATATTAAGTATTAATAACAATACATATTTATTATGTGTATAATTAATAAGAATAATGATAATAATAGTCACCTTTATTAGTATTACTATTATTGTAGTGTTTTAGTAATAATAATAATACTTAATGATAATAGTAAAACTTATAATAATAAAATAGTATTCTTATTATTATAATAATAGTAAAACTTATAATTATAAAATAGTATTCTTATTATTATAATAATAGTAAAAAAAACTATCATAATTAAAAAGTTGTTATTATTATTGACATATGATTTATTAATCTGAATATTGCCAAAACTTGTTAATATATTATATTCTTGTTATTGGTTCCATGCAACACAAAAAAACACAAATTAGACACTTAAGTTATATTGGTACGAAAACAATGACAAAATCTGATATATTTTGCTGAATCATTACTTTAAGCTAATTCTTGTTAGCTTAAAATGATAGATTTATGCTAAAAAAGACTAAAAATGCAAATCACATAGCCGCAGTGACGTGACATGTGGAGTTTACAACATTCTTAGCACGTCTGTGCAATGAAAACCTCGCAGCTTTTTAACAATGCATGTCATTTTGCGAGTGGCCAACGATTGGCACAGATGATGTAACAGGTGCTTCGCTCACTACCGAGGGTGTTTCCTTCCCTTCACCAGCTGAGTTACAGTTTATAGAAGCCTTTCACACAACACGCTCGCACTAAATTTAGCACATCATTAGCTTCACAGTTTTCATAACACCGGTGCAGGGCCATCCTACGACTGCAGACGGTTGTCATGGTAATGACCGATCTCTTCACTTGTGAATCAGAGATGGTTTCGTAAGAGTTCTGCCTAGATTCTAGGGAGAGTGAAATGCAAAAAATACATTTGTGGTCAATTGTCAAACACTAAACGTCCAGCGTTTGACTTTCCTTGACAGCATATACAGGCTTTTGTTTTCTTTGATTAGGTTTCACAATAGTACAATGCAGTAAAATCATTGCAGAAATATTGCAGTTTGACACATGACGGCGTGATTAAATGACTGATATGAGGGGATTTATTAACTTTGGGGGTGACAGAGAATTCAAGGAGCGCTATTTTAAACAATTCAATGTATCTGAAGTGTTTTTATAGTCTCAAATGACTATAGTATGCAGTACATCTATTTCCTGTGAAAATAATTCTTTAGCCAGTTAATTTGAATAGATGGTTGCTGTTGCAAAATAAAATGTTTTGTAAGATGTTATTATTTTTTGTGGATGTTTGTTAAAGTCAAGCGGAAGGCAAATGTTAGCCTGTCAATGACAGATTATTTTAAAGTAATGAAAACACAGACTATCTTAGAAATTGTGGTCCTGTTTCTTTAACTTGACATTAACTCACACATAAAATCTTATTTTACTTGTATTTAAATGTCACGTGTATTGAAAAACTTGCAGATTGAGATATGAAATTGAGATCACTTCATGGTAAATATACATTTCCCTCTATTAAAGTGTTAATAGATGTTTTGTTCTCAGTTTCATGCCAGCAAATCACAGGGGATTAAATAGGGATGTGGCAACCCAAAATTGACCTTAAATTCACATCCTGAACCATGAAAAAGACTAGACACATCCAGAACATTTAAACGCTCATGAATGGCTCTCGATAGCAATCTAGCGTCACAATATTAGAAGTCCAAATAAAGCACTTTGAGACCGCTCGAGAGAATATATGAGGCGTGGATTTCAGCTTTTATCTGGTGCTTTACACCAAACAGAGCGTAAATCTTTATTTGAAAGTTCTGTATCTCCTCTCAAAAAGTTGCGGTGCTCAAGCGAACGATTTGTATTTGACACATTGCATGAGATGTGTCGGATGGGCATTTAGACGCAAGTATAGCCGGGAGGTGAGAGTCTGTGGGGATAAGGGTGGCGTGTATCCCACTAAAAGCCTTTCGCACCTATCTTTCAGACACAGAGCCATCCCTACGGTGAAGGCCATAACCGGCACGCCCAATGCAGCCTGTGTCGAGCTGACACGGGATTAGATTCATGTCCACATTATACTGATAACTGTTCACGTGGCAAATATCCAAGATGAAATTGCTATTCAGTGAGCTTGAGAGTTTGCCCATAGGCCATGTTTTCCTCCAAGAGTCCCAGGCTTGTTGGGACTGATCGAGAGCTTTCTGTTAACACGTCTTCCTCGCTGTGCCTGAAATGCCGAGCGGATCCTGAGACATAACTCTTTCTCGGAAACGCAGTGTATGCCCGTGGCCTCGGGTCCGAGTTGCTCCAGCTACCTTGTTTGTAAATAACATCATTGGTGCGGGCGGAGACTGCCTGCCGGTAATCGATGAGACGTGTCAGAGAAAAGATCACAGTTATAATGTAGTGCGAGGGGAGCGAGTCACTCGGAAACTAAAGATTGCAAATGTCATTCTTTTGTTTATCCAGTGTTGGGACTTGATGTGGGCTGTCGGTGGATGAAAATGTAATACGGGTATATAATGATTGTATAATGCATTTGTTGATTTATTCAGTAGAAAAGGCTTTTTTAAGTTTATTTTGAGTGTTTTATTAACAAGATTCTCTGTCAGTTATGAGTTTTTCCATGTTGCAGTGTTTTTACTGTTATATGGTAGGGGGCGCTGTTATGCATCTTCTAAAGAGTTCTCAAACTGTTCCTTTGTAAGGCCCCCATTGAGTATGGTACACCCCTTTGTGCCCAGATTGTAATGAACTTATCTTAAGTATTTTAAAATTGTGACCAGAGTTGTGGGACATGAACAAAAATGGTATTTCAACCTATAAATGCTTGATAATATGATATTAAATCAAATGAATCATTAATGATATTTTTTGTCAAGGTGTGTAATGACACTGTGACTATATTTATAAAGCGTTTTTGACATAAATCAAAGATAGTTAGTAGTTGCAGAAACACCAGTTCTCAGTTAATCAATTATACCATGTTGGACCATCAGTTTGTTTGGTCTGTGTTCTTGTTTTTCTGATGTTTGATTGCACATAATGCATGTTAAATAATGCCAAAAAAACTGTGTCCCCCCTGGAAGCATCTTGGGCCCCCCAGTTTGAGAACCCCTGATTTACGGATCCAGTTTATTTCTATAAAATGTCCAAATACTCTGTGTGGATTCATGACAACCACTTTGAACTCAATTTTCTCATCTTTTTGTTCAAGTGTTTATTAAGAAAGTGAAGCTAGAATCAAATGTTTTTTGTTTGTTTTAAAGCAGAGGCTCTGCTCTTTTATTGACATATTAAATGTTTGCATATTCATGAAACAGAATATTCTGTGGCCCATGAAAGTTTGGTGAGTTAATGAGTGACTTTGCATCAGATTCACGGAGTGTTAAAGCAGAATGTGTTGTGTATATATAATGCTGGGTTATTTTCAGTCCAGCATTGGTTCCTAAAGGTTGGAACCCAATCATTGGGTTAAATGAAGCCCTATATGTTCATATTTGAGTTAACAATAGGTTAAAACCATCCAGTTTGTTTATTTACAACCCAGTGGTTGGGTTTGTCCCTCTTTAAAAATAACCCATCATTTTTAGTGTGTCCATTATAATGATTATGATTCTTTTCAAATGTTCAAGTATGTTTTGTGAGCACTGTAAATGTGTGTAAAATGCATGAAATGCATGAGGGTCTTCAGGCTCATTTCCTTGGGGGGTACGTGACACTGGATCAGTCTTTTCAAATGTCGTTCTGGATTATAATATCCACAAAGCAGAGGCTGTTGATATGGGATTAAGTGGGTTTGGATTCTCTGAATTCTTTACACCTGGGAGATGTGCAGTTCGTTCAAGGCCGATGTTTGTTTTTGGATCTGCAAACTGAATGTCAAAGCTAATGCAACGGTGTAAAGTAATAACGTCATCTCTGTCCAATTAAAGCCCATCTCAAACTGTCCGCAACAACATTATTTTTAACATCATGGAAGCTACATTTCTTTGAGAAAGTAATGCTTTCAATGAACTGAATACACTTTATTTCTCTTCATATAAAAGCATCTGACAAATGCATAAATGTAAATACATATTAAAGGGTTAGTTCACCCAAACATGATCATCATTTATTCAGCCTCATGTCATTTCACACCGGCGTGACTTTCATTCTTTTCGGCAGAACACAAACAAGATATTTGAAAGAACGTTGATCATCAAACACCACTGAACTCCATTGACTTCCATTGTAGTAACACAAAACCACTGAGACATTTCTCAGAATATCTTCTTTTCCACTGAAGAATGAAAGTCATACAAGACTTGTTCCTCTTTAACCCTTTTGAAGTGCTGACATCCTGATGTTCATTTTCATCTGGTCCACATAGAACCACGAGACTTGGACTCAATCTGTCATTCTTCAATGTTGAAACTGGTCTTTTGGGTTAATTTGATACACTGCAGCGGTAATAAGCCCGGAAGAGTTACGTGCATGAGGTTGGACTTTGCTCCAACCAATTCCCTCAAAGACAATCTCATCGTCGCAGGAGCAAACTGCACAACCATCTCATGGCGTAAAGTGGAGTCGGTCCAAACCCGGCCCATGTTTTCTCCGTGTACGCTCTGTCCTACTCCAATGAGCTGTTTTGTGTTTTTGACACGTCAATTTGTCACATTTACCTCAAAGTCCATTTCCAGGTCCTGTCACGTACCTCCGAACACATTTCTGCATTACAGCTGAATTAAAAGCTACGTTTCTCTTTCCGTGACCATCTGTGCTGTTTCCTAATGAGCCCTAAGCTCACGTCGCACATCAATCACAATTAAACTCTGATGATTCCAAATCACCTTTGCTCTGGATGGGGATCCGACGGTCTGATCCAACTTCCTGCGAGTTTGAGAGACGTTGTTCATTTTTTGCTCGGTTAGAGATACAGGGCTTGGATTAACCGCAGCGGGCCGGCGAACAAAGCTCGGCTGTTTCAGCGCGTGGCTGCAAACCAGCGGCCGCATTAGGAGGCAAACAAGGAGAGTTTGTTTCAACGTCTCAAACCGAGCTGCAGACTCCATTCTGTCTTTTAATTCGTTTTATGAGACGTTTCGCGTTCCAGCGAAGCGGGGCCAGAGAGGTCGAGCAAGACGCGAGGCAACAGTTGCTCGATCTCGCATGTGTTTACATTGTAAAATGAGGCACTTAGATGGAGATTAGGTCTGTTTATGTCATGAGTAAACACTCTTGATTCATTATTTGGTTTAGGGGGGCATGTGTGCGCTCTGGAATCATTGCGCTGTTGGGACGCACGGACCATTTCATCAGAAACTATTAACAAGATGAATATGATGGTCTTAAGAACCATCGCAGTTGAGTGGAAAAGGAAATGGCGTATTTCTGTCAATGTAATTCTAAGGGAAGATTTCATTGAAAGAATTGATGGATGGATGGATGAAGTAGTGTGTGTGTGTGTGTGTGTGTGCGCGTGTGTGTGTCTGTGTGTCTGTGTGTCTGTGTGTCTGTGTGTGTGTGTGTGTGTGTGTGTGTGTGTGTGTGTGTGTGTGTGTGTCTGTGTGTCTGTGTGTCTGTGTGTCTGTGTGTCTGTGTGTCTGTGTGTCAGTGTGTCAGTGTGTCAGTGTGTCTGTGCGTGCGTGCGTGCGTGCGTGCGTCTGTGCGTCTGTGCGTCTGTGCGTCTGTGCGTCTGTGCGTCTGTGCGTCTGTGCGTCTGTGCGTCTGTGCGTCTGTGCGTCTGTGCGTCTGTGCGTCTGTGCGTCTGTGTGTCGTGTCTGTGTGTCTGTGTGTCTGTGTGTGTGTGTCTGTGTGTGTGTGTGTGTGTGTCTGTGTGTCAGTGTGTCTGTGTGTCAGTGTGTCTGTGTGTCAGTGTGTCAGTGTGTCAGTGTGTCAGTGTGTCAGTGTGTGTGTGTGTGTGTGTGTGTGTGCGTGCGTGCGTGCGTGTGTGTGTTGGGCTTCTGTAAGAAGTTTAAAGTAAGGGGGGCAAACTAATTGAACTAATCCAGACTGGATCTCATGATTTAGTCATTTTTAATGACTGGAGCAACTAATTCAGTTCAGCTACACTGGTGGCGACATTATCTGCTGTCAAAACAAATATAAAATGACTTATGGCTCAAATCAGATCGTTTGGTTATTGCTTTTACATAACTCGGGAGCTATGATGGATTCTCGGTTTAGTTTCATTTAAGTATCAACTTAGTCTCAGATG
Source organism: Barbatula barbatula (assembly GCF_947034865.1). Taxonomy (NCBI): domain Eukaryota; kingdom Metazoa; phylum Chordata; class Actinopteri; order Cypriniformes; family Nemacheilidae; genus Barbatula; species Barbatula barbatula. The sequence goes on along the minus strand of NC_136771.1, from coordinate 368,849 downwards.
TTTCTCCTCAAATCGCTTAGAAGAAATAAATGAGAATGAAATGAGAGTGTAAACACATGAAGAGTCTGGAGGTGTAAATGAATGTGGATTCTACAGGTTAGATCATCTGGATTTGAGTAAATGTGATGAGAAATGTTCATATTGAGATCTTCAATAATATTGACTTGATTGTTGACGTCTCTTCTCAAACTCTCATGTCAGACACATTTGTCAGATTTTTTACTCTTTTTCTCAAGATAAACATCTGAGACACACATGTTTCCATTTGCCGTCCATGTCATCTCATTGATGTCTATGAGCAATGATTGAGATATTAAAGACATCTGATCTGATTATTCTTTCTTATAGCTCTAAATTGGAGGTTCTTTAAGCCTGAATGTTTTTACAAATGTGTGATATCAGGTTGTCCTAAAGATGATATTTCCATTGAAGAACGCCGGGATAAAACATGTGAGATTCATTCCATATCAGAAACAGAAACATTGTCAGACGTTTGAGCACATTGTAAATGGCGTCCAAGAGTTAAACTGCACAAAGCATTTCCACATCAAAAGTTTGGTTCCCATTCATTTGTGGTGTTTGCTATCAGTTTGTTTACTTCCTCGAGACGGTTCAATGACTTTTTTAATATATTTTGTGAATGTGTGTGTGTAGCATGTTGAGATCTCCATCTGGAAAAGAGCTCTTTGCGGAAGCGCAGTTCGAGGGGACGGGATTGTTATTTATTTCGTTTTCTGGTGGAAGACGCTCTTGCCAAGTATCCATTTCTTTGTCCCAGATGACTGCCGCAGAAAAGGAAATAAAAACTGGAACTGCAAAATTTGTGTAATGGTTTTCATCTGAAGCTAAAATGCTCTTCTGTGTGTGTGTGTGTGTGTGTGTGTGTGTGTGTGTGTGTGTGTTCATTAGTTTGAAAGATTATTGAGGAGATGCATTAAAATGACTGAGAAAATAAAGATTTGACTGTTTTTTCAGTTTTTTGCGTTGTTTTGATAAGTGGACGATAAAGACTATAAAATTGATTTAAAGGGGAATCTTTTTCTTTGCACGGCTGAAAGCGAATGCAATTCGTTTTGATGTTGTTTGCAATATGGCTGTGATTTAATGGTGTTTTAGACGGAAGGACACTCTTTTTGTTACTCATTTAATGAGAGTATTTAGTGTTGCACAGCTCAGCAAAAGCATCCATATGTTACTGCAAAGTTTCTTAAGGGGACAGTTCAACCAAAACTAAAAGTTCACCCTCATGTGATTCAAAACCTGTATGAGATATGTAGCACACAACAGAAGATATTAAGAGAAAAGTCTCAGTGGTCTTGTGTTCATACAATGGAAGTCAATGGAGATCAGTGTTGTTCTTCAAAATATCTGATCAAAAAAATCAAATCCTAACATGATCAATAGCATTTTGCATTTATATGAAGCACACAAACGTAGCATTGACTAGCTCAAAACAGGCCATTATTCAGTCTTGTTCATATGAAAAGAGGTGACCCCGCTATCCAAACACCAGCCAGAATATCTCGAATTCTATTCACAGGCAAATCAAGGGTAAAGAGTTCATTACTCTCGGTCTGGCGTTCGTCCTGCAAGTGCTAGAACTGCTAAATGATGCCAGGCGAAGGCCATGCAGCTCGCCCCCCGGGCTCACAGAGACGTTTTCTTATACAAGGCCCAAACTTCCTCTGAGATCTGGCCGGTCTAACATAATGACTGTGCATTACCTGCTTTAATTGGACAAACTGGCTCCAGAGTGAACTGTGGTGGTTTTAAACCCGTCCCCTCGCTGCATTATCAAAGAATTTGGTGCACATTATAAAATGGCAAATTACAGGCCGGCTGTATTTCCTTCCGATGCCTACAGCTCACCAGGGGTCATTATGACTTGGCTCCCCGCTCATACTTGTGCTACTTGTTGTTCTTTTACCACTTCTTTCCTCTAACACTCACTCTGTATTTACATTGATGCATTTGGCAGACGGTTCACACAATGAACAGATACACAGGGTTTCTTATGCTACTTAAACAACATCCACTGTGACGTTTCCTTGATAATCTGTGGAACACTTGGAGATGTTACCAACTGTGACTAGCACGTGTTTTCTGCGCACACATTGGCACTTTGTGGTTATGTTTCGACAGGGTGGATGGCCGTGAAGATTACAGTTATGAGGATGTCATTTTTGTAATAAACAAAAGCAGGTTTTACATTTGAAGAAATTTACATTGAAGAAAAAGTGGGCGGTGCTTACAAAGGAAATTCGCCGGCCATGATGTAAGCATGCTGGGGCTGGTTGCCAGGGTGTTGCTATGCAGTTGCTGAGTGGTTGCTAGGATGTTGCTAGGTGCTGCTTTCTGGCCCACACCTCATTATATTTTTGTTTCTAGAAAGAGCTGGTTGTCGGGGTGTTGCTTTGGTTGCCGGGTAGTTGCTTATTGGCTCACACTGAAATCTTTAGGATATTTGAAGAGTTCATTTGGAAAAAGCAGATAACACAGTATTTACAGTTAATTTTTTTCTCTGCATTCCAAGTATTATCAATCAAACTGCAGTTGGGTTAAATAATAATAACTCAAAAATACTGCTATCACCATAAAAACATGATGTTTTTGCAAATGCACTTTTTTTTACTTATTTGATGATAATAAAGAGTAGTACTACACCCTAAAGTGTTATGATTTCATGAAGCACAAAATGTGCAGAATATGAGTTCACAATGAATGGATCATAGTTCAAATGTGGGATTTATGAGGTTTATTATGTGATATGCGGATGTATTGTACTGTTGTAAGATAAATTGTATATGTGCCAAAGGAGTTTCTGTTCAAGTAACAGAGGTTTAAATTAAAACTATAATAATTCATAACTATTTTCCGAGATGACTAATTTGTATGTATACAAAATATTTTAAAAGTCCCACCCGTAAACATCCATTTTGCATGTATTCAATGCATTGGATTTTGCCACCTCGTCAAATAGTTGCCCATGAGTTCTGCATTTTTTGCATTAACATGGACCGCTTATACTTATGCAAAGTTTATATTTTAATTCATCATTGTGTTTATAGTGTGAATAAATGCAAACACATCAGATGTGATGAAACTGACTTTGCATCCCTGATATTCACGTCACTTCTGACATGAGTTTCTGAACAGAGGTGACAGTAGAGTTTATCTCCCAGAACCGCCAAGCTACTTTATTAAGTCCACAAATTCATGTCACATTTAAGTTGTCGCTCAAAGCTAAAGTGTCTGCGTGTATTTTCCTTTGCTTCCTTTTATTCCTTTTAAAAACCTGTATAAGCTTTTGTTTGGGGTGGCGGAGGGGGTGGGCTGTTGGACAGCCAAAGAAAGAGTAAAACAGCTGTTTCTTGTAGAAAGAACGCTAGAGGACTCGAGGAAGGACTGGGAATGCATCGCTATTGCAAGGAGAAATCTAGTTGAGCCGAGGCCTTGTTGGGTTAGTGTTTTATCTTGTTATGTCTATTATTGGGCAAATCTCACACAGAAATGTAAAAATGATTTCATGTTTAACTCTAAACTCAAATCTAATAATAAACAATTTTAAAATAAATAAAACACCCCTTTGAAATTTTACGGACATTTACAAATTCCGTTACTGCAATACAGTGTCCACAAATGCAAAAGTATATTATTGTTATTAAATTCAATTACTTCAATATTCTAGAAGAGCATATTGCAATGGTTCGCAAATGATTGTAAAACTTTAAAAACTATGTGAAATATATAGTATGTATTTATAATGTCAACGCAATATGCACTGCAATGTCTTTTTGTGGCAAATAAAATCTTTCTTTCAATTTTAGCACGGAAATGTCATTTCTCGACAGTTTGTGTGAGATTCACGCTATATATTAGTCCTGTGTCTTATTCCAAAAGACCTTTTCCCGGACACTCCTCCGGCCCTCCCTCATTTCCTCAGGGTCCACACATTGATGCTGTGTGACCGGGGGAATCTGCAGCAATAGGAGACCCCCAGACCGGGCACAAAGCCCCCTGTCAGTTACCTTTTCACCTCTGGCTGGTGAAAAGGAGGCCCTGAACAATACACTGAGCTCAGCTGGCGATGGTGAAGTCTCAGGGGTTTGAGAACTCGGCTTGTTTCCTCTCTCTGTGTTCACTGGAGGCCACCTCAAGGTGCATTTGTTCACTCCCTCCTCCTGATAACACAGAAGGCTTGCCCATGATTGCCCCGCAGCCCGCTACAGACACAGGCAAACAGACAATGTATGGGGGTGGTGCTCATTCTCCTGTGGGCGTACTTCCTATTAGCCCACAATAGGCCATACATTATAAAAGTGCCTTTGTATGGGAGCTATTTCCATGCTACGTAAACTTGTTTTATTTGTCTCTTTTATCTACTCGAAATCCACCGAGATTGGATTTATCTGCAGATCCGACAGCTGCTTTGTGTTTACTTTGCTATTTGATATGAATCAAATGAAATGCTTATAATTCGACATACTAATATGCATGCACATATATACATGTGAACATTTAAATATAACCTTAAATAATTAATCTTATTTTTTGTAATTGTATAGTGTTATAGTGTTAGTCTGATAATAATTAAAGGAAAGAACCATAAAAGTCATATACATTTTAACTGCTCTTTGCTCATCGTGCCACTAGGGGGCGGTAATAGACACTATTTTGATAAACCTTACAGAAAGTTTTGCATTATTATACTTTCTATTATTATTATTGACAGTTATAGTTAGTATTATGGTTATTGTTATTAACTATTACAATCATTAGAATGATTACACACAAAAGGGCAGAGACCGACCTGCAAGAAATACAAAATGAACGAGTTGATATCGCCACTAAAGTTAAAACTTCAAGCCTTTTAAAAGTCATAAATGTGATCTATTTTAACAGGGTTGAGCTACAGCTCTTCTGTACATGTGTTTATCTCGTGAAAGAAGTACAGTGTTGTGATTCTTTTGAACCGATTCGCTTAATGATTCAGTCAAACCGATTCCCAATCGACCGTTTTGAATGACTTCAATATTGTTAACACTCAACATGAATGAACATGTGTATTTTCAATTTTAAAACGAATAATCTGTCGCTGTCAATGAAAAGCAAATAATTTAAAGAATGAATTATAATGTAGACTATTTAATGAAGATACACACGGCATGTAAAATATATGATAATGTCTTATAAATCAAAACTTCTTTTAACGCCAATCTGACTGTATGTTTACATGATTGTAGTAAAGCCGATGTGACGAATACAAATGTTGAATCTCGAATGCAGCGCAGGGACTCGTTTTAACTCTTTGAACTCGACTCGACCAAGTGACTCTGACACACACACGCACACACGCACGCGCACACACACACACGCACGCACACACGCACACGCACACGCACGCACACACACACGCACGCACGCACACACACACACACACACACACACAGGGAGTGAATGTCGGGTCCTGTCGAGCCAATCAGCTGGGACCGGATACGATATATCCTCTGGGACAACAGCTACTCTGTTCACCCCCTTCACTTCCACATGACGCCATTTACAGCATAACCCGACCTCCTCTCCGGAAAACAGAAAAAACACGAGCTGAAGAACCTGAGAGCGCCACAGTGTGCCATGCAGCCGAACCTTCAGCTCCCGCACCGCTTCTTCTTCACAGTAACTCTAGACACGTGTGTATGATTTCACCGGGTTTGGGAACTTTTCGACCGGGCGGTAAATCAGTTAAACGCTCCGCTTGGAATTAATTCGGACGCGCGTGCGGCTGCGATTATCGGAATTTTTGTGAATGAAACTCAGGACTTACGAGAGAAATTCCCACTAGTAGGATTTACTCTTCAGGACACAAATAGGGGGTTGAGGTGGTGAGATCACGGTGAGTAACTTGTTTTCAATGCATCGTTCAGTATTCGTGTGTTTGTAATGATGTGATCTTCGAGGTTTTCCAGCGCGTACTCGCAGCTGTGCAAATAGTTGCCATACGGATCTGCTGCCTGCGCACTAACTTCGTTTAAAGTTGCGATTAGACGCGAAACGTGTCATTTACAACTCGGGGTTTGTTATTTAAAGGACGCGCTAAACGCTTTTATAATAACTTTTCAAATTGCTTAGTGCTGCGAATATAGACTGACGGTTCTGCATGCGACCTTAAAGTTGTTAGGAAGTTATTATGCATGCAGATAAACCCGATCAGGAGATAAACAGATGTTTAACAGACAGTTTGTTGATGGGGCCTCTCTGTGGAAAGTGAGATTGTGTATTGATATGGTAATCTGGGGCTTGTGTTATTTAGATTGAACTCGACTGCTTCGGAGGGTCTCGGATGAGATGTTTGCTTGCATGCCCCCCCCCCCCAAATGCGACACATGTTTTATTTTTTTATTTTTCTATATGTCTGTATTTGTGAGTATGACGCTTTCATAATTCATTTGCGTGCGTGAAATTATGAATTTTCTCAATTAATTTGTTTAACTCGCGTTTAGTGTTTTTAGACGGTATTAAGCAAAACGTCAAGGTTACATTTACCTGAAGTCCCTTTTATTACCCACGTCGTAATATTTAGATGAAAAGCTTTCTAGGCTATTTACAGCTACAAAATCACACCGATTAATAATCGATTTATAGGTTTATCGTTATGTGTTCATGTAGTTTATTCAAACTTAAAATTTGAAATAAACAATGTAAAAAAACTTTGCTTATGCTGTCAATAGTACTTTATTAAACATCGAGAATGTTGTTGTCGAGTATTAATTAATTAATGCTGTTTAATAAAATCTATACTTTTTTATTTTTTGAAAATGTATTCTATTAACATTTAAAGAGTTAAAGCTCCGTACAACTACAGTTCATCTATTCTATGTCAATGTTTTTAGAGCAGCTCGCTTGTTGAGGCAAGTGAAAAAAGATACTTGTATTTTAGTCATGCTTGCTTTTTAGTTCAGAATAATAAACATCTACAAGCAGGTTAGGTATTACTTTAAAAAAAGACATCATTATTTAGAACGATGTAGGGCCAAAGGGGCGTTCTTGGTGAACTTGATGGCCCCGGGCGGTGAAGGCCAGGCCCGTTGATGAGTTGGGGAGTAGTTGGGAGATTTGCATGAAGGAGCCAGCCATCTGCATTTCCTTTTTGCGTAGCTCCTATCATTTACATATGGTTAGATTATGGGATTCAACTTCCTTGTATGCTCTTGTTTAACTGTCTGCCTTACCCACAGGACTTCAGATGTGTTCAATGCCAGCCAGAGGGTTCCCACTTCAGAGTAAAGATGGAGACAAGAGCTCAAAATGGTGGCAGCGGCTCTTCTGGCTTGCTGCGACCTCAGCGTGACACCGGCAGGCCCCAGGCCGGGGACTCGGAGCCCTGGGAGGGTCAGGTGCTCTCCCTGGACCAGATCAGGACCATCCGCGGCAGCAATGAGTACACGGAGGGCCCGACGGTGGCGCCACGACCGCCCGCCACCCAGCAGAAAACGGACTCGCAACCTTCCAGCCCAACCTCCAGCGAGCCCTCCGAGCACACGGACTCCCCGAGGACCCAACGGGGCAGCCAACAAACTCCTCAGCAGCCCCCGAGGGATGGCGTGAGCAGATCTATCAGCGGCACCAGCGACAGGTCGCACGGCAGCGTCCGGACCAGCACGGGCAGCACGTCGTCGGAACAGAGACTTCTTGGAAATGCTGGGGACGATCGGATCGTGAGGGCGCAGCCCAAGCGCTCGGACCTGAAACAGGACGAACTCAAGCCCCTGGCGGCGGTGGTGGCGGGCAGTGCCAGGGCCGGCGAGGGCAAGCACTTGAACCGTTGCGAGGACGGCAGCCGCTGCAAGTGCGAAGGGTGCACCTGCCGTCGGACCCTGCCGTCATGTTGGATGTGCGGCCACAGGTGCCTATGCTCGGCCACGTCGGCGATGGACTACGTCACTTGCGTGTGCTGCGTCAAAGGCCTGTTCTACCACTGTTCCAGTGATGACGAGGATGTGTGTGCCGACAAGCCCTTCTCGTGCAGCCAGTCGCACTGCTGCATGCGCTGGTCGGCCATAAGCGTGTTGTCTCTTTTCCTGCCATGCCTGCTCTGCTACCTCCCGGCCAAGGGCTGCGTGGCGCTGTGCCAGGCGTGCTATGACTGCACCAATCCGCCGGTTTGCCGCTGCCATAACAAAGAAGTTGACACGAAGCAGGCTGGGCTCCTGGAGTAGCACTGGGAAGATAACGTTATCTGGGACAGTCTCGAACGACCTGCGCCCGGAGCGGAGAAAACATCCGCAACTTGTTGTAGTTATGGCACTGTAGACCAAGAGGTGACATTGGCTTGGCAAGGACTGGTTTGAAGTGGTTTGCTTTCATTGTTTTTCTTTTTTCCCTTCGCTGTCTTTCCGATGGGGAACGTGTTCCTCTCTTTTGTCCTGAACATTAGCCCTATTGACATTCAGTAATATGACTGATATAAAGTTGACAGACTCCCCTGACTAACTGTTTATGAATAGTATCTGCAAAGTATGTAAATTAGCAAATGAGCTCTTTTCTTCAGAGAGATTTTATTTTTGTACATATAATATTTCAACTGTGAAAAGCATCGTGCCAAACCCGAGGCACCTTGACAGATCCATATATATGACGCATATATAAAACTTGTCTAGTGTCGTACGTCCACTTGGAACGTACTTTTGAAATGTTTCCTTACAGAAGAGAAATCTTACATGAATTATCCTGACACTTGTAAATTGTACAGTGACCCTAAGAAAACTTTATTTTCTAATTTCAACACATTGTTTAGTGTAAAAATATTTATTGAAGTTTTATTATTTTATAAAGTAATATTTATTTGGAGAGGCATCTTTATAGGCATCACCCCAACTTGAGCAAGAAATAAAAAACCCTCCCTCTGTTGTTACTGCAAAAATGGATGGCGGGGTGTCAGATCCGATGCATATGTTCACTATAAAATAGTAAATATATTAACGTTTTGAAATTAAACAATGCATTTTCTGTCTTCTTTGTGGCCTGCTGTTTACCTTGTTTCTATCATTTTAACACAAAGAGGCATTTCAGAAGCTCCAGTGTTTGTTCAATCGCCTTTGTTTACCCACGGATCTCCTGTCAGTGTCACGTATCGCCTCGTGTTTATGATCTCCATGATGTCCGCGCTTTGGTTTCGAGGTCATTTGACATGTAAAGCGATGAAAGTGATAAGAAATGTTGACACGTCCGCAAAGTAGGTGACTGCACTGAATTTTGAGACCGAACATCACACTTGATAAGCTTGTCATGAAAAGTCCAATTGCACTTTGTGTGTTTTAGGAAGTCGTTTGTGGTTGCATTGTGAGAACGGAGACCATCAGGTATAATAAAGCACGGCCAATTACATCGACAGTTCCGATTACCTTCGGTTAACAGAAATGCTCGGAATAGTTACGTGCCGTTTGTCTGATAAAACCACCCAAACAAACGGATCTCAGATCAACATCAGCCTCTTACAAAGAAGCCCTGATCTTGAGCCAGACCCCCAGGGGTAACTTCCAGCCTCCCCTGCCAGCAGCGGATACTGGCTGCCTTTACTTCCATGGGAAACATCTGGCACTGGTTTAGTCATTGAAGTATGCAAACCACCAGTTGACATCAGGAGGATCAGAGATTGTTTCTGTTGGCAAGGCGTCGTTTGCCGATGCGCGCTCGCGTGTGTTATGGGAACTGCCCTGTGGGAATATAAAGAGTAGATGTGCCGTACGCGTGCAGGATGCTTTTGAGGAAGTTTGGGTTTCCTTGACGATTTATGTTGCGTGCGGTTGCATCTGAGCGTGACCTTCGACCTTGAATCAAAAAGGGAAATTGGACTGACGAAACATTAAGGGCGTCATTGTGATCTAAATATTGTATATCATTCGAAACCAGACAGAATTGACAAAGTTGTTTAAAAAAAAATCCCTTTAAAACAAATTATTCATTTTTAGTACAGCTTTCCTGTATCTCAGTGGTAAGAGCATTGTGTAAACAACGCAAGGTTGTGTGTTGGATCTCAGGGGATTGCAGATACCTATGTGTAAATGTATAGGATAACGCAATGTAAGTCCCTTTGGATAAAAGCATCTGCTAAATGTAAATGTAATTTATACTATATAATATAAACCGTATTAAATACCAATTACATTTCAACAATATATATGGAATAAATTTGCTGCAAAAAACATTAAAAGTTTTCTTGGACATAATGTGTGAGTACAGAAAATATATGAGAATAAACTTTTATCTTATATATATATCTTATACAGTTTATTATTCAATTTTTTTTAAATGTCATATTGAACAGTTTTTCTCTTTGGCACTTAAAGGCTGAGCAAAACAGGCCGTATGTCTTCTTCACTGTGACAGGATCCGTACTATTGGCATCTGCACTCTCGCTTCAGCGTGTTGGCGCATGTTTGTTATTTTGAGTGTTTGAGTGACAGGCGGCCAGCGTCACCCCCCGCCGTAGAGATGCGCCCCTTCCCCATTTGCGCGGCAAAAGGTGGAAAAAACAAAACCGTTCTGATCGCTCGAGAGCGTGGTTTCTCCGTCCTGTCTCCCAGCCATTGTTTTAAGCTGTGAATGGGGGGTCTGGTTGCCTCAAGAAAGGCCTGTAAAGGGTTAAAGACATTACTTTAAATGACAATGGGCCAACAGTTTACCCCCACATTCAAACCCTTCTGTATTCACCGTCTTTTCAATGGCCCAAAGTTATTTCTCCGGCTCTTAAGCCTCTTCAACTACCTGCTTGGTATTCTCACAGGGCAGCCTTTGAGTTTGTGTGTGTGTGTGTGTGTGACAGCACGCGCATGTTTCCTACTTTGCGTGCGAGCGTTTAGCAGCCGCTAAATGTGTTGTTAAGGGCGCAGGCAGCACAAAAGCAGGATAAATGGGAAAAATGACACCCTTTTGAAAGAAGTGCAATCGCATGCCAAGTTCAGGGGAAATTGAGAGATATAGATTTCTCCATTGAACAGAGAATTGGGTCAGATACGGGCCGGGTAGGGCTGACCTCAATAAACAAACAACAGACGGGACGGAACTCACATTGTCCCAAAAATTAACACCGGTATAAACTGCTCGCCTAAGCTGGTATGTCTGGTTACGGCCGAGAGGAAGTTGCTTTATTCAAGGTGTTGTGTGCACGTCTATTAAGGTTTTTGGGGCTTTGGACAGCTGAATTTACATTTAACAATGTCAGTGAGGTAAGCTACACACGTGAAGAGAGAAGGTGAAGGGATGTTTTATCATGGCAGAGCTGGTTTCTACGGCACGAATGTAAGAACTTAAGGGCAACCGAGTAAACACCTGACAATGGAACAAGACACCATGCATAACATTCAATCATTTTAATCGCATTTTTGCACTTGAACTTGATTTAACTTTGTTTAATATATATAGCAACAAAAACATGAAATCCAACCCGGTGATTTTGGTGTTGCTTGCAACAAAAAGCTGAGCTGCAAAGAAAATAAGAAAAAAAAAACGTGTTGTAACAAGGTTGCACCTTCATAACTCATGAGAGTTCTCCGTTGTTTTAAATATCAACACCTTCTCTGAGGTTTTCTTCTAAATTTGCTGAGGAGGAATAAAACAGAAACAAATGAGACCATTGCACATCATTCAATATTTGTTCTCTTTATGAATAGTGCATTTATGCACTTGGAGGAAACTTTATTTAACCCTGCTAAATATAAAGCATTCAATAAAATTCAACTTTTGTGATTTTGGTGTTGTTTGGAGCATTTTTAAGTTTAATGTAAAAGTTTTGTTTTAACATTATAATTAGGTATTAATACCTATTTGGTATTTATCTTCTTTTAATAACCTTGAAAGTTTAAAAATAGTTGTTATTTCATTAACATAAAATATAATAGAATGTGCTTTAAATGCAGAAATAACACTTTGCAATATGAAATATTAAAAAAGGTCAATAATAAATAGAATATAATAAAATTACACAACATTTTTCAAGATTTGACTGCATTTTACTCAACAACACTATCTGTTGCTGAAACTTTCAGCATCTGAATTCAAACAAATAATTCCAGATTTACTCTTTCATAAACAAACCCTCGTATGCCATTAACAAAGTGCAAGAGACCCTGAAAAAGAGCGAGGGCATTTGTGCAGAGAGAGAGAGAGAGGCAGCAGAGCAATTGGAAAAGCCCCCAGAGCGTCTCTTTGTTGGTTTTAGCCGGGCCCCGTCGCTCATTGCGCTGTTCTGAAGCCCAGATCTATTCAGCGTGCTCATCAGGGCAGAATACTCAACAGGAAGGAAGGAAGCGGCCCATTCTTTATACGCCCATTGTCTGACCACCGGGCTTAAGCAATCAAAACAGCCCTGTGCAGAGAGAGAGAGAGAGCAGGATGAGGTGCTCTATGGGGGCAGGGAATGATGGTCTGCGTTCCATCCTTGGGTTTCTATCTGTTCCTCTGGCAGTCTGTGCATGCAAAATGCAATAGAAAAAAAACGCGATCAAATGATTTAATCAGATTTAAAGATTACATTTAATAATTTAGCAAACGCTTTTATCCAAAGCGATTTACACATGAGGGAAACAATAGAAGAAAAAACATTAAGTTTAGATTAAATTGATTTAGTTTTCTGCAGCATTATTGGTTAAACTCAAACAGAAAGTA